>NC_047116.1:54007748-54336702 GCF_902500255.1 Thalassophryne amazonica
GCTGTTCATATTGTCTTTGTGAGGGCAAGCTCTCATAAAGTATGGGATTCATATTTTTTGTTCAAAAACAATCCAGTAAGTTTTAATTTGGCTTGTGCTATCCACTCTGCCACATTTTGCTTAACATCTAATTCATCTGTAATAGACTTCATGCCCTGCATTAGTGTTTTCCAGCTAATTTATAGTGTAAGATCATGTAGCATCTGACAATAGTAGACAAAATAAAATCAAAGGTATTCAATGTGTAACGGAAACTGTTTTTTGAAAATACAAAACATGTTTGCTCAAGGGTTAGTTGTAAAGTAACTAACTAATATATATATATATATACTAATATATATATATATACTAATATATATATACATAATATATTTATACTAATATATATATATATATATATATACTAATATATATATATATATATATATATATATATATATATATATATATATATATATATATATAGCAACTTGCATTAATTATTAAGATCCTATTTATCCTATCCTACATGTTCAATCAAGCCCCTGTATTTTGTGATGTGATCATTTCACAAGGACCACAATGGAAATAAGGGTTTATGCTTTATTGTGTTATCACTGATACATTCACCTCTGTATGTTGATATTGATGTTGAAGAATAAACTCAATCATTCTAAAACAATGTTTTATTTATGTTTATCGACGTCTGCAGGAGGGCATGTCTGTGCGCATACATGAGCTTTTGAGTGGAAGTTAGCTTTGAGTTAGCAGAAGTGAGCATGCATGAGGACATCCAGCGAGATGTTTTGTACATCACTCCAGAGGTGTTATGTTACAAAAACAGCGTTTTCAATTTTATGTGTTTATTTGTTGGTAGCTTTTACATAATATATGAGAAAGATGTTATATTTTCACACAAATGAAGTGAAGTTAGCAGTTAGCTAGACCAGCCAGTGATGTCACCATGCTAATGTCCGCGAAATATCTTGTAAATCACTCCAGAGGTGTTATCAGTTTATAAAAACAGCGTTTTCAGTTTTAGAAGTGTTTATTTCTCGCTATCTTTTACATATATGAGAAACATCTTACATTTACATATAAACACAGTGGTTTTGAAACATAAGAGACCAGCCAGTGACATTACAGTGCTGGAGTACTGTTTGGCTGTCATCCCCGCTCCTCAAAAACTTGCATGATGCATAGCATAATATATGAAACAGAATGTGACATTTTAACCTCTTAAAATACCTCTTAATGTAGGTCAAGGTTAGCCATCTTTGAACTTGTCAAAGGTCTGTGTTCCAAGAATATTCCCTGTGAATTTGAAGACTCTGGCAGTAATAGAACTGGACTTATGCTGAGCACAGACAGAAGGATGGACGGACGCAAAGAATTTGCAATACCTGATGGCCATATTTGATTGCCTCGGTTAAAAATTGTATACCCTCACTGGCCACTTTATTAAGTACACCTTGCAAGTACTGGGTTGGACCCCCTTTTGGCTTCAGAACTGCCTTAATTCTTCATGTCATAGATTCAACAAGGAACAAGGTGTTGGGAACATTCCTCAGAGATGTTGGGCAATATTGCCATGATGGCATCACACAGTCACGCATTCAACCAGTCAGCCCATTCTCCTCTGACATCTGAAATCAGCAAGGCATTTTCGTCCGCACAACTGACGCTCACTGGATATCTTCTCTTTTTCAGACCATTCTCTGTAAACCCTAGAGATGGTTTTGCATAAAATCATAGTAGATCAGCAGTTTCTGTAATACTCAGACCAGCCAGTCTTGCACCAACAATCATGCCACATTCAAAGTCTCTTAAATCCCCTTTCTTCCCCATTCTGATGCTCGGTTTGAACTTTAGCAAGTTGTCTTCACCACGTCTAGATGCCTAAATGCAGAGTTGCTGCCATGTTACTGGCTTATTAGCTATTTGTGTTAACAAGCAAATGAACAGATGTACCTAAAAAGAGTCCGGTGATTGTATTTTGGATGTTTTTTGGATGTATAATGTAATAATTACCAAAGGATCAGTTTTGTTTTTTGTTGTTGTTTGTTTGTTTTTTGTGGGGGGGTGGGGGTGAGTGGGTAGTTGTATTGTTTGTTTTGCCAAGGAAAAACGTCAAGCCTCAAAGATTAATTGCATGAAACATAATCATCCACAGTCAATTTTAGCTGAGAAACTTGCAATCACAGTCACAAGGGGTCAGTGTTTAGTTGCTTTTTGCTGACATAAAACACACACTTGATCATAGTCCATGATCAGTTTATCCTTATTCTCTATTATAACTTCATACCCCTGATGTTCTTCTTTGATAATTTTTGCTTGTTTTTGTTTGTTGTTGGAACTTCTTTGAATAATTTGATGCTTGCATGCAAAGAGAGTGTGCATGCACGTTATTGTGTTCGCATGAATACACAAA
Source organism: Thalassophryne amazonica (assembly GCF_902500255.1). Taxonomy (NCBI): domain Eukaryota; kingdom Metazoa; phylum Chordata; class Actinopteri; order Batrachoidiformes; family Batrachoididae; genus Thalassophryne; species Thalassophryne amazonica. The sequence continues at coordinate 54,010,159 of NC_047116.1, forward strand.
CTCGAATACAGTGCTTTTTACAATGATCCAGATTTATTTCTGGTTCTTATTGTTCACAGGGACATTGCTTTGATGTGTCTGTGTGTTTTTGCTGTCTTTGTTCTCACACACTGGCCTGAGCTGTGTAGCATTTAACCATGGACCTCAGCAGTTCTTCCTGCACCGTACTTGACACTTCCTCTCAAGTTCTCTTTTAGAGTGATTAAAACTATCTCAGCCTGATATCAGCTGCACAGCGTTTACTTTGGTTATGTGTGTCTTTTATGTTTCGGCAACACTGTTAGCATACAGACATCAGTCCCAGAAACATAGCACTTGGCATTGTGCAATCGTTCTTCCAGTACTAGCCCGCTGTGCCCTGATTGTTTCTTTTTCTCCTTCTTCAGTGTATCCGTGGTAGGAAGGCCTCGCTGGAAGAGCTGCAGACTGTCCACTCTGAGGGCCATGTTCTGCTGTATGGCACCAACCCACTGCGGCAGAAGCTAGATTGTAAGAGATAAACACACTCTTTTTAATTTTTCCCATCTCTGACACCTACAGTGTTGATGGCTAATAGTCATTGTGGTATCCACATGCTCGTCAATTGCTTATGATCAATCTGATTGATTAGCTGCAGTAATATTAACACGGTTGGCAGTGACACAATTCATTTTATTTTTCAAAGACCGCCAATATTGTGACAACCATCAATGTGTATATCAAGGATGTCGTAACATCAGTTCAGACCTCATATCAGTTTTCATTCTGAGCATCTGCTGACATGTTCATTCAACTTTGTAAGGGATCTACTCAAGGACCACAACCCAGAAACCACAAGGGCTGGTTTGAACGAGTTTTCTTGTTCACAAAAATAATAAATAGCACAGCAGCTTACAGCAGTCAGAAAGCATGGTCTGTAACCTAGGCTGGGTTCAGGTGGACAGTAATCAGTCCAAGAATCACCTCAGCTTCTTTGAGGGGAATAAAACACAGAAGGGCAATCCAAAGCTAGACTGAATTCAGAAAGCAGAGTTCTCCATAGCAGGAAGCAAGGGAATGAGCAGCAGAATTTTCCAAAATACAAAATGAGATCAAAAAACAGATATTCTCATACCACAGAGTCCAAATGGCAGCACGTTTCTAAATCGTAGAGTCAAAAATACAGTAACCAGAGCAAAAGCAGAAGTCCAGAACAACAGAAAAATCCAGTAACTCGGACACTAACAGGAACACTAAGACTAACATGGAGCGATAAAGAAAAAGTGGGACTCTAATATAATCTGGTGACTAGGAGATGTTATAATGGTGTTCATAAAGAATGAAGAGCAATTAAACCTGGAAGTATGTGGCCACACGAACACAGAGGTCAACAACCCAGAAATCAAAACCAACACAGGAAAAATGTCAGAATAAGATCTCTACAGTTAAACACCACTAAATAACACAAAGTGACATATAATTCTAGGCAAAACCAGACAAATATAACTCGAGCCAAACCGCTACCCAGGACAAACAGAAGGTATTTTTCTCTCGATGTTGTTCTGGCAGCATATTGATTCAGCCAGTCCCAGGCTCAACACAGGTATTGCCAGCAAGCAGTATGGAACCAAATATCAGATGTTATTTACTTTAAAGGTGACTAGGACTTTGACCCCTGGGGAACCATGGGTTCTAGATGTGGTCATGTGTACTATATAAGGAGGACAGCTGACTTTTGGGGAAATCTGTTTACAGTTATGCTACATTTTTTAAGTATTGACATAGAAACATTTCTTGGCTTTTATGAAAGCCTTTATTGAATGTTTAATCTGTTTTCAGTTGTGTTCAATTTTCTAAAATTAATTTTTGTCATCGACAAGCTTTTCTGAAGCTAGTAGCTAAAATAGTACAGTATTCCATGTAAAGAATTTATGAATAACTGAAGTTTTATATTTGTACTGTGACAGTGTTCACATTGGATCAAATTTATTCTCTCCCCCCATCCCTGTTTTTTTTTTTTTTTTTTTTTTGGCCTGTGTGAAACACTGTTGAGACACAATTCTGCTGTTTTGTCCGGAGTGTGAATATGTTAATTCTGAGTTTGGGGTCACATGCACACAGAAAATGTCCAGATTTGAATCTGCTGTCTGGGATGTTGGAGGATGGACGGACTGATGAATTCTGTCAGGTCTGCAGTTGGGATGCACCAATGCCGATATCAGTATCAGGTATCGGCCCAATCCCGTATTTATTTACTCGTGCTTGTAATCATAAAATGTCTCCGATACTTCATGACCCAATACCGCTTTACAGCAGCGTGATGTCAACCTCTCAATGTGGGATTTTCACGCTCACTCTCCAAAAATTCCGGACTATAAACCGCTACTTATTTCATACGTTTTGAACACTGCGGCTTTAACAATAATGCGGCTAATTTATGGATTTTTACAGGCTTTCATAGAATTTACTCATAAGTCAGATACGTCCATCAATACTGTCCACTGTCCATCATGCGGAGTAAATTCACACACACAGTAAATAAAGAGTCTTACCTGTTCATTTCAGTGGAATTCATCATCATACGAGCTTGAAGAAAAATAATCCACACAAAGCCTCCTGAGTTTGGAAAACAACTGAAAATACTTTAATTCCTCGTGTGGCTGAAAAAAGTTCCTCTGTGAGTTCAGCACTTTGCGCCAGTTCCTCTGTCAGAACTCAGCCCTTGGTGTGGCTGTCCAGGCCAATGGCAGACTGGCTCACTCCACAACAGGTGTGTAATCCATTTGCGGAATGTCCGTGGGGCGTTCAGAACCTCCGCTTGCCTCCACAAACTGCAGTTTGGTCAACAAGTTAAAACAGTCGCTGCTCTTTGTTAACAGCTCAGTTACCACAGACAATGGGCGATTCTGTCTGAATGCAAGAGAAATTATCCCATGATTGACAAAGAAAAAATAAAATAATTGTAATATTATTCCGTTTTGCGTCTTTGTGTCGCGGAGATGCCGCGCAACAGTGTGTGTGCGTGCGGGCTCTGACTGGGCCACTCAAGGACACTCATAGAGTTATTCTGAAGCCACTCCTTTGGCTGTATGCCTTAGGGTCATTATCTTGCTGAAAAATGAACCGTCGCCCCAGTCTGAGGTCAAGAGCACTCTGTAGCAGGTTTTCATCCAGGATGTCTCTGTACATTGCTGCATTCATTTTTCCCTCAATCCTGACTAGTCTCCCAGTTCCTGCTGCTGAAAAACATCCCCAGAGCAGGATGCTGCCACCACCATGCTTCACTGTAGGGATGGTGCCTGTTTCCTCCAAGCATGATGCCTGGCATTCACACCAAAGAGTTCAATCTTTGTCTGATCAGACCAGAGAATTCGCCTTTTGGCAAACTCCAGGTGGGCTGCCATATGCCTTTTACTAAGGGCCCTGTCCCACTGGGGAGAGGATTAATTGCGCATGAATTGAGTATACAAATTGTGGGCGTTCGTTGTTGTCCGCAACAAAAAGGGCCAAAAATGACAAATGTCCCAGTGTGAATTACGGATATATTAATAATATATAGCGAATATATGATGAACAATCACGGTTATATAACGCATGTAGTGAGGAAACTGTTCCGACACATTGAGATTATCACGGCAGTATTACGGGTGTATTATGAATACATCATGCACGTGCAACACGTGCACGGCCTCTGCATTGCGGTCATAAAAGAAGCGCACTCGGGCTGTCTGCATCACTATTCACACCAACAGTACAGCTTCTGGAGCATTTGCTGGATTTGGACAAGTTGATCACAGGGTTAACTGTTCATGAGTTTGGGGAGCGGGAGGGGGGAAGCCGCTCAGGGTGTGAGACGGTGTTTTTTTTTTTTTTTGGAGTGAGTTGTGGGTAAACAGCAACTCTTCCTTTTGTTGGTGTTAAATAAAAGTCCTGGATTGCAGCAGCTATATCTTTGTGGATTTACACAGCCAGACCGGCACTGACTGGCAGGTATGACGCTTTCTGCCACATATAATACATATAATATAATAATCTTTGGGTTTACGTGACGTGTTTGTTATGCATTCACAGATTGTCCGCAAATCAGCTGCAAAGCAGATGTAATAAAAACACTTTATTCGTGGCCAATTTGTATACATTCGCTACAGCATGTTTTAGTTTGTGATGTGGACATGATGGGCATGATATAGATCTGTTTAGCAGACTGTCCTGGTCCGCTGTCAAGCCGCAAATCCCCGTCAGTTGCGGATATCAGTGGTTAACGGCAGATATACAGCGCATAGCGTGAGTATGTATTGTGTATGAATTGAGTATATATGGAGTATGTAAGGCGGATATTATCCAAATCCAGATTTTTGAACAGCTCAAAAATCCTGGCTGCGGACATGCGTGCCTCTGCGCATGATCACGGGCGTGTTCAGATGACGGCCGACTCATACAGGCATGTCACACGGATATTGTGGATGTTTGGCGAATATGGGCCAATTGTGTGCGCAATCCATACGCAAATCCTCCTAAACGCCAGTGGGACAGGGCCCTATGGAGTGGCTTCTGTCTGGCCACTCTACCATACAGGCCTGATTGATGGATTGCTGCAGAGATGGTTGTCTTTCTGGAAGGTTCTCCTCTCTCCACAGAGGAATGGTGGAGTTCTGACGGTGTGACCATCAGGTTCTTGGTCACGTCCCTGACTAAGGCCCTTCTCCCCCAATTGCTCAGTTCAGATGGGCGGCCAGCTCTAGGAAGAGTTGTGGTGGATCTGAACTTCTTTCGTTTACAGATGGTGGAGGCCACTGTGCTCATTGGGATCTTCAAAGCAGCAGAAATATTTCTGTACCCGTCCCCAGATTTGTGCCTTGAAACAATCTTATCTCTGAAGTGTACAGACAATTCCTTTGACTTCATGCTTGGTTTGTGCTCTGACATGCCCTGTCAACTGTGGGACCTTATATGTAGACAGGTGTGTGTCTTTCCAGATCATGTCCAGTCAACTGAATTTACCCCAGGTGGACTCCAATTAAGCTGTAGAAACATCTCAAGGATGATCAGTGGAAACAAGATGCACTTAAGCTCAATTCTGAGCTGCATGGCAAAGGCTTTGAATACTTAAGCCATGAATAATGAGCCACGCATGGGTGTGTCAGTGATTATTCAGAGTGATCCATGTTTTAAGCTATCACATATCCACTACTAAGGCACCTCTATGTGTACCTCACATGTGCCAGGTATCAACCTCTAGTGAGCCACAACCGACCTGTCATTTGAGCCCAGTCCAGACTCGAATGGCTCGTGTCACCGCATAGGATCCACGTCAAGCCACATATCCATGTAGCGCCATGTAACATGACATTGATGCATGTTTAGGCATGGCTTTACTCCAAACCTCCAGCCCTCCCACACTTGATCCCTTTAAAGTGGGGGTTTTCAATTCGCAGCATCCATTCAAGATGTCACATTTTTTAAACACAGTCCAAAAAAAGACACTTCTGCACAGTCCGGCCGGTGTAGGCCATGCGCCAGGCTCCTGTTCACCTGTGTTCCAGAGTCATTAAATGCACCATACCAGCTAGAACCGAACCACAGGTTCGTGGATAGTCGCCTCTGTGCTTCCTCTCGCTGGCTTTATTTCTTCCGTGGCTTACAGTCATTTTGACAACGTGATACAACTTTTAACTTTGTGTTTGTCTGTTAATGTTTGCAAAATCGCTCTTTTGCACGCTGGCATTCTGAGTTCCTGGACAGTCGCCTCTGCACTCATTTTTTCCATAGCTTTGCTGGCTTTATTTCCTCCGCGGCTTTAAACACACAGTCATTTTGACACTGTGATCCAACTTTTAATTTTGTGTTTTTCCGTTATTCACTGCAAAATCACTCTTTTGCAAGCTGGCTTGAGCAAGAGTCATTGCGTCAGTGCGCATACACAGCGGAGCTCATCTGACCCATTAACAAGATGTTAAATCTATCATAAACATACTTTTACAGCTGCTTATATAGAAGAAATGAACAAGCAACTGTTTTACCAAGCTTTTACAATAAAAAACATTACAAATAATTACCTTTAACCTGTTCCAAATACGTCCTCCACCTCAGTGCACGACAGAGAGGGGAAAAAATGGTCCAGATGAAACAGTCCTCTGTGATTCCAGAAGCGATTAGAGGTGTTTTCAACTGCCAAGCTCTGACAGAAAATGACTGTCTGCTACAAAACTGCTACAAAATAGTTATTTTATATACAGCGTCCAGCGCACAAAGCAAGTGCAGTTGTAGTGCGCAAGAGGGCTTCCAAGTGCTTGGATAATGGGCTTTTAACAGGGTCATCCTAGTAACCCATAGACATACTGCCCCACGCTGTTGTTGCTAAATTTTGAACATCTTGAAATTAGCGCCACACTCAGAGATGAGCCTCGTTAGCCAAATATTTTGCCTCCAGGAGCCTCTCAGAGCCGCAGTTCTCCCATGATTGTTGAATATCTCCTCTCATATACATATCATATATTTTTCACATTGTCATTATGGGGTATTGTGTGCAGAATTTTGATTGAAAATAATGAATTTAATCTATTTTGGAATAAGGCTGTGTAACATATCAAAATGTGGAAAAGTAAAGCGCTGTGAATAGTTTCTGGATGCACTGTAAATAGTCCATTGGTCTCTACCCTGTTTGATAGATGCAATAGGTTCTGGTTCCACTGACTACAGTGGCGTAAGGCCATTATTCATGTCTTTCTACCTTTATCTAAGTAGTTTCCCTCAACATGCGTGCTGAGGTTGAAATGAAACTGCACAGTCAAAACACTGCATGAGAAGTACAACTGCGATGATATGAAGCTGCACTTGTCACTGCAGTGTTAACATTATTATCAACTCTCATGCTTTCAGAGCAGAAGTCACCAAGCTTTTTTTAAGTATAGAATATTTTAACTCTAGTCAGGGTTGGGATGAGCTAAACCTTGAGCAATTTATCAATCTCAGCTATGTGTGGATTGAGTCAAGTGGTGGAATCATTAATTGAACACAGAAAATCTGCTGCAGTTGGGGGGGGGGGGGGGGGGGACTCCCAACTGCAGACAGGTCTTTTCAATAAAAAAAAAAAAAATCTGCAGTGTATTTTAATTTTAACTTAAAACGTAGCCACATCAGAATATCCCAAGCAGCCAAACGTGTCAGACAAAATACCTGACACAAATAACAAATGTATAATACAAGCTTCTATGGTAGACGGAGGCACAAATCGGAAATGGCACAAAACACTCTGGAAATGGCACAAAAATCTGCACAGTGAGGAAAAACCAACCAAACCAGACAACATTGTCGTAAAAACGCTGTAAAAAGTCACAAACTGATGGTAGACAAAGCCACAAACCGGAAATGGCACAAAAAGCTTCACTTGTTCATGTCTGCGACATATACATATTATAATCTTATAATTGGGCACATTTCTTCACTCCAGACAAGGAGTGTGATAAGAGGCAACTCCCCCCGCTCCACACTCAGATAAAGGAGATTGATGTTGATAAATTGGTAATCCTCATCCTCCCCGCCACAGCCATCAGTGATGTCATTCAATTCAGCAGCTTCTTCGACAGCACCTCAAACAAAAAGACAGAGCATAAATCAATCAGCCGGGACAAACAGCTCATAGGAACAATATTTCTCAGCCTCAAAACAAAATAACGGGCAGGATGCTAATGTAATCGCCAGCAGCTAGCCTTATGTTTCACTAACAGTCCCAAAATTTTGTTATGATGAGTCCAGCTCCATTAGTAGTACCATCAGTTTAAGATTGGGTTGAAATGTACTTCAGTACCTTTACACAACTATATTAGTCATATGACAGAGAGAACAGATGGGTCTTTAATCTGTATTCAAATGACTCCACAGAAGTTGATTGGTAGGTGACAGTGCCATCCTAAGGTGGAGTTCTCTGCATACCTGACACAGTCTGCAGTTCTGAATAACTGGTGGTTTATAATATAATTGCTGTAGAAATGTGTTTTGTGTCTGGGTTTTCTAATAATTAGAATAACTGCCTGTGTATGAAGTGGATGTTATTATATCTGTAATCTCTGTGGCATGACAAGACTGTCTAAATTGTGCACAGCAAAATGACGTGTCCTTGGTAGAAGGGCAGCAAGTCAAATATCCAGCGTAGACTTGTGGTGAAAGCCCACTGTAATTATAAGTAAATACACATGATTAATAGCACCATGTCTTTGGTCATTCAAGCATGCAGCAAATCATATTACGGTATAATAATGTATATTACACTCTTACAGTTTTGCACCAGCTTATTATGTGAATTCAGTGTATATGCAGCATGTGTTAAAATAGTTATGTGTTAATACTTAGCAGTGTCATTACAAAGGGTGCAATCTAATTAAGTCATGGAAGTGTTATGATAAAGCCAAGGACGGCTGGAACTGTAAAACTCAAAGTCCCACAGGTTGTTTAGTCACTTAAAGTGCAGGTGTTGCCAGCACAATTTGTGTGGATGTAAGTGCATGTGTAAAAACCAAAAGCACAAACCCCGGCAGTTTTCTTGGCTTCAATTCCAACAGAGACCTCAATTCCCATTATAGTCCAGCCTTTTTACCAGATACTCCAGTGTAGGATCACTATACAGGTCGGTTTGCATACACTGAGAAATAAAAAGGATGAAGCAGACTCATTTGTTTTAGGGTTTGTGGTATGCCAGATGGTCAGTCTACCCTTGAGAACAAGAAAGCATCCTCATCGGTATTATATTAAAATCGATGTGAATATAAACTACACTGCATTTTATGGTATCACTGTTTGTTGGAATTTACAGAAACATGGCTGAAATGGTCTTCCAGTGTTTCCAAAATTAAAGCAAATGCTAAACATTAAAGTTATTTTTTTAAAGTTGCTAAAGTAGTGCATCACAAATTGGGACATTTGGGGATTGTACTGGCTCAAGACTAAGATCCGGTGTCGCCGACCGAACAGTCCCCTATAAAAATTGCTCCACCCTGCCTTCACTGTGCATGTGTCATTTGGAACCACAGCAGCACGTCTGAGTGTGCACCCAAAGTGATCAAATGGATTAATGTGATTATTAACCATCAGATGACAAGATAAAACCTCTTAAATCATTCTAAAGACCAAACAAGACCATTTTAAGCAGAAACAAGGCAATAATTGGCTGGTTATTATTAGTAAGTAAGTCCCTTCGGCTACTCCCATGCTTTGCGTTTGGGGTCGCCACAGCAAATCTGAGATGGATCTGCATGTTTTAATTGGCACACGTTTTACGCCTGATGCCCTTCCTGATGCAACTCTGCATTGTATGGAGAAATTTGGTAGGGGTGGGAATTGAACTGGGAACCTTCTGCACATAAACGAAGCACACTAACCAGCTGGCCATTATTGATGCTCTGAAATGACATAGGCACAGCAGCAGCTGCTGTGGCGCTCTGATCGGCCCGCTATCTTTTATGATGAAATAATGCTGAATTTATGTGGAAATGTTTGTTGTACAAAAGCTTCAGATATCTGTTGCTGAGACAGATGATGACTGGAGTGAAGTTTGAAGCAGAAACAAGGTGATAATCAGTGAATTGCTGGTGACAGTCAGAAATGATGCCGGTGAGCTCCAAAATGACACATGTGCAGTGAAGGCAGGGTGAACCGATTTTTAAGGGGGACCATTCGGTTGGCGACACCGGACTTTCAATGATTTCCTGAACTTGGCCATCAGAGGCGAACTGTAGCTGTGTGCTGTGAAAGTGCTGAAGTTGTAGAGATTTTCAGTCCAAGGACCACTTTACCAGTTAAAATGAAAAAGTCTTGCTGAAAACGTAACTCCCCAAATATCCAAAAACAATCACTCCAACAGTATATTACAAATTGCAACCTTATGATGACTGCTTTACAAATTTTAGAAATACTTTTATGTTAGGATGTGATATTAATTTCAAAGATGATGTTTTACCAATATACTGACTGACCACTAGGGATCACTGATGGACCATCATTGGTCTGTAGGCCACTCTTTGTGAAAGGCTGCTTTAAGGTCTTTTGGGTCCTGTGCCTCTGGGTACTGCTGGAATGACTTTGTGTCAAACAAACAGTTACTTTGGGAGACTCAGAGGAGGCGTACCACTTACATTGGGAGGGATCATCAGCTGCGACGTTTCGGCCACGTGTGCGTTTCTCCTGACATAATCCAACATGTCCAACATCCCAAATATCGGATGCCCTTATTTCACTTGGCTGCAGCACATGGAAAGGAATCTTCAAGAAGTGAAGATAGAACAGTTGTCTGCCTGGATGATTGCCATCCAGGACCCATGGCAGTTCCATAGTGTGGTAGATGCAAAGTCGCACAGCACCAACACATGCTCCTAGACCAGTCCTGACCAAAATCAGTGCAATTATCTGTTTCATCATGTAACTGGAGTCCGTAATTGAACGCAATGTGGTGCAATTACCTTCAAACTAAAGTTGTATTTGTTTGCCATTAAAAGCTTTATTTTTATTCGCCTTCCACAGACACATATAAATGTTCTGTCATAACAAGGAAGTTGTAATTGAAGTTTAAACAGCTGCTTCTGAAAGCTGAACTTGCTTTCATTTACATTTTATATGATTAAAAGAACATCCTTCAGGCTGAGACTTTATTTTTTTTCTTCCTGAAGAGAGAATGCATGATTATGAGGGCATTGAAAGTTTTAATTTTTGTTACATCCAGTCTACTTAAAATATGCCTCTCTGTACCCTCACTGTTGGATTAATTCAGAAAGTTAAATACTCTGGTTTAGTAGCCTTATGCCCATTGTGCACCATGATTTCCTTCTTCACCTCATGTTCTTTCAATCTTGTTTCATTTTTTTTTCTTCAGGTTCATTGAACCCTATGTTTGTGAGGTTACCATGTGGAGGGGTCGGGGTAAGTCATTTTTATTTTATATAATGCCTGAATAGCTCCTTGTAATTTGATTGGTGGTTGATATGTCGTGATATGAATCATTTGTCCCATTTGCCATTGTGTTCCATTAGCTGTGCAAATTTTCTTCCATTTACTGTGCAATTTTGGTTCAATATTTTTTGTACCATTGCACTTCGCCACCACTGCACACTGTCACACGAGCGGCGATGGTGCTTAGCTTAAAAACAAATATGGCTGGGATTGTTTTATTCACGGTGCTCATTCTTATAACTCAAAAACAAATTGTGTACGCCATAAGCTGTCTGGAGGCATTTGCCGTATTCGCTGGCACGTCTCTACGTGAAGTACAAATACTGTCGGATTAAGAGCTCTACAAATTTCTGTGGCAATGTTTCGCTGGATTGAAGACAGCAGATGGCAGTCTGTACATGAAGAAGTCAATACATGGCCTCATGTACAGACTACATCTTCAGGATTGTTAGGCGTTATATAAAACAAATGATTTTTTTAATTCATGCAATGGAATGAATTACCATTACGCTCATAAACATTCAATATTTGTGTATCATTTCATAATGCCAAGGTTTCTTTGAAAAACTCAAATGGGTTTCTAATGTCAGTTATTATTAGTCATCCTACCGGAAATTTAACAGTGACGCTTTGCCACATTGTGTTAACCTAATCAATACCTTGTGGTGTGTCACCATCTGATTCTTTACTTAATAACATAAATGCTGTTTCTGCGTCATTAAATTGCACTGCAATTAATGTATTTGCTTTGCCATCTCTCTGCACCCTCAAATTTATTCTTGCACTATCAAATGCATGTACACGCAATGTTAATATACATGCGCGCACACGCAAACCCCGCCCCTCAAGCTCCAGAGGCAAACGTTGAGTTTGTAATTATATCCAGATGTTTTCAGTAAATGAACTGTGTGTGGGTATATCGTGGCTATATTTTTGTTTATGTGCATTACAGTGTGTTGATGTTTTTGTGCACGCAGAGTTGGAAGTGTTGCTTTTTCAAAGGGATATACTTAGAACAAATAGAACCTGTGTGTATTTCTGTATGCTGCATTGGTAATTGTTGATGCTCTTGATGTTGATATTCATCAAAGGTCACCTGCTTTATTTGTTGGTTTTACCTCCAGATTCTATGTATTTTGTCTCTGTCGTGACCCTTGTTCCGTCCCTCGGGGTTTGCTGGTGCTGCTGTTGTGAGAACAAGAAAACCAGCGCTCTGCGCTGCACTTTATAATGGCAAATGGGACTAAATTGTTGTCTTCCTGTCTCACACACACACACACACACACACACACACACACATAGGAAGGGAGCAGAAATTAGGCTGTCAGCCTGTGGAGAACCATCATTCCATCATACCAGCGCATTCTTGCTTGTTTCTACCTCTGACGTATGCGTACACACATCCCGTTCACTTTTTCCTGCCTTTTACTGTAACTCACAGCCCACCTCTGGCATGACACACAAGTAGCATCAACAAGGGAAACAATAAACCACTCCGTCTCTGATTTAGAACAGAGTCTGTTTGTGCTCATTAACTTCACTTGTGTGATTCACTTTCCCACTCAGCCGCTTGGCACTTTATTTGCTCATTCATTCAGTCACCCTCTACTATGTTTTAAGGTTGATTATTATTTTTGCACGTGTCAATCTAAATGTCTGTATCTATAGAGTTGCAACAAGGAAATAGGGATACATATACCATATGTATCTGAAGTTTGTATACTCTCATTATGGACATGAATGTCATAAACATATTGGACACTCTGTGAGTTCATTGAGTTGTACTTTTTCTGTGGTAGAATTATTGTAGAACATACATCTTTCATACAGAAAAAAAGATTTTGGTGCAAAAGTTGTAATTTCTTTTGGGTTTTCTGAGATCAACATAGAATCAGACGAATACATGCAGTTTCTGGACTATAAACTGCTACTTATTTCACATGCTTTGAACACTGCAGCTTAAACAATGATGCGACTAATTTATGGATTTTTACAGGCTTTCTCATAAGTCGAAATACGTCAGTTTATGCTGTCAATTGATTTCCTGAAGCCTGCGGTCCTCATGTGGTGTAAATTCACACACAGAGTAAATACGAGGTCTGTTAGAAAAGTATCCGACCTTTTTATTTTTTGCAAAAACCTGATGGATTTGAATCATGTGTGCTTGCATGAGCAAACCTTGAACCTTCGTGTGCATGCGTGAATTTTTTCACGCCTGTCGATTGCGTCGTTTGCTGGTAAGCAGCCTTTGTGTGAGGATGGGTGTTGTCTCTCGTCGGATTTTCATTGCAAGGAAAATGGCGGAACGACTGGAGCAGTGCCGCATCAAATTTTGCCAGAAACTGGGCGACAGCCAGGTGGAAACCATTCGGATTATTCAGACGGCTTTCGGTGACGATCCTATGGGCATCACACAGATTAAGGAGCGGTACAACCGGTTTAAAGACGTCCACACAATGGTGGAGAGCGAGCCACGCTCCGGTCGGCCATCAAACATGCTGAAACGACCAGATCATTTCCAAAGTGAACGCTGTGGTGATGCTGGACCGTCATGTGACTGTCTGAGAAATTGCAGAAGAGATGAACATCAGCACTTTTTCGGCAGATTCCACTGTGACAGAAGATTTGGCCATGAAAAGAGTTTCAGCAAAATTCATGACGATGGCATGAAGCTGACGGCGGAGCAAAAGCACCTCCGTGTTGAAGTCTCACAGGACATGCTGGACTCCGAAAAATGATGCCCACCTCTTCCACCATTCGAAAGATTCAGATGGCTTTTGGTGGCTTTTCAGTTGTGTGACTATCCGAGAAATTGTGGAAGAGGTGAGCATGTCACAGCATGTGGAGCAGCAGGCGTGAAAAAAATTCACACATGCGCACGGAGGTTCAAGGTTGGCTCATGCAAGCACACGTGATTCAAATCCATCAGGTTTTTGCAAAAAATAAAAAGGTCGGATACTTTTCTAACAGACCTCGTATAAGGTCTTACCTGTTCGTTTTAGTGTATTCATCATACTTTAATTTATTGTAGTGGCTGAAGAAAAGTCCCTCTCTGGCAGTTTGCGCCAGAGTTGCACCATCAGATCAGTCAGCGGAGCTTTCTCTCTCTCGACCCCCATCCTTCCCCACTGGGTCTCTGTCTTGGCTCAACAAGTTGAAAAAGTCACAGCGCCTCATTAACGTATCATTTACCACAGACACCAGGCGATCCTGGCTGCACACAATGAAATCTCAAGAAAAAGTTAAAATTACTCAGCCCTCTGTGTGGAGCAGAGACACCGTGTGCATGCTGGATGATGTCCACATCAATATTTACGTGGAACACCTTCAGGGGAAAAAAGCATTTACGGCACATATTTAATTAAAAGTTAAAAAACCTTTCAGTCTACATCTTTCTGTGTAAATATTTCATGTTACAACGTGGAGACCCGCAGCTTATAGACAAGTGCAGCCTATGTATGTACTTTTTTTTTCTTTTTAAAATTGGTGGGTATGGCTAATATTCAGGTGCGCTCTATAGTCCAGAAATTATGGTAATATTTGGTTGGATGCAGGGGCAGCTTGTTCATTTAAATTCAATTTATTTCATTTATATACTTCCAAATCACAACAAAACTGCCTCAAGTAAAGTCGCTTCACACAAGTAAGGGCTAACCTTCCCAACCCCGAGAGCAGGCGACAGTTGGAAGGAAAAACTCCCTCTGATGATTTAAGGAATAAACCTCAAGCATAAGGGTGATTTGGGAGACTCACTGCTCAACAGCCAAAGGAGGGACTGTTTCTTTTGTCTGTGTCTACCCCGTTACAGTGGTTATCAGTGTTCTAGACCATATGATCCACCTCTGAATGTCATTGTCCACTCAGGCCCCACCCATTCTGAGGCGATTCCAGTCAGGTTGAAAATCGAACCACCACATCTTTTCCAGACTCTCATGTAAAATCAGTATTTTTCACAAAATCGAGCTTTCAACACAATCTGTATGGGTTCCGGATGTGCACAGCACGTTACGTAATTACATCATACACAACTGTGAAAACCTCGAGCTGTGGTGTCCATCAATGCTGCGTTCAAAACACCTGAGAAGCTCAGAGCTTCAGACTCCAAGCTTAAAAAGTGGAGTTACTGACGAGACAGGTGGGGTTCTCTCCCTGCTGGATGTTTCTGCTGGTGAGTGTGTTACCGTCACACAAACCATTTGTTTTTACTATCATTTATTTTATTTTAAACAGTAAGTCCCTTCGGCTGCTCCCTTGTTTGCACTCAGTTTGCCACAGTAAATCTGAGGTGGATCTGCATGTTGAATTGGCACAAGTTTTACACTGGATGCCCTTCCTGATGCAACGCCACATTGCGTGGACAAATATGGAAGGGGTGGGATGTGAACCGGGAACCGTCCGCACTGAACTCATTATTTTAAATCGTGATTAATCACACTTTGCTTGATGAAGTGTTTTTGAGAGAAATTACTGTGTTAGATGTCTGTGCCTTTACACACTTTTTTTTGCACAGTTTAAACAACAAAACCATATTCCAAACTATTTAATTTTTTTTAAATAGCACCAAGTGCAGCCTCAGTGCATGTTTATGTGGTTAAAACAGCCTCGTTAATGTTTTGTCTGCGTAAAGAGACATAAGTACATGTTAAAAACTTTTCATACCAAAGTTAACTTGCTTTAACAACTGTCATTGTTTTATCCCATTTGTAACAATTGTTAATGAACTTAAAACAGTTTAAAAATGTTTGATTCATGTTTTTCCATCCAGATTTTAACGTTCATTGAACATATTTAAAAATGAAATGGTCTTGGAGCTAGTAAGATATTTATTAAAGGGGTCATATGAGGTCTGTTAGAAAAGTATCCGACCTTTTTATTTTTTTCAAAAACCATATGGATTTGAATCACGTTTGATTGCATCAACCAAGCTTGAACCTTCCTGCGCATGCGTGAGTTTTTTCACGCCTGTCGGTTGCGTCATTCACCTGTGTGCAGGCTTTGTGTGAGCACTGGTCCACCCCTCTCGTCTGATTTTTATTGCGAATAAATGTCTGAACAATTTGGAGCTTTGCTGCATCAATTTTTTTCCAGAAACTGTGAGAGACCTCCAGGTGGACACCGTTTGGAAAATTAATATGGCTTTCAGGGACGATTTTATGGGGATTATACAGATTAAGGAGTGTTACTGCCGCTTTAAGGACGGCCCACAACTGCTGAGAGCGCGACGCGCTCCCAGCGCCGATCGACATGCTCAGACCCCGCTGAAACAACCAGATCATTTCCAACGTGAAGGCTTTGTTGACGACTGAAAAGCAAACGACAGCCATCTGAAATCCACCTGAAAGCCGTCCTGTGAGACCAACACCGAGGTGGTTTTGTCCCGCGTAATGAACGGCTCCGTGGCGTGTCCCTCCGCTCCTCTTTCCATGACAAAAATTCCTGTAACAGCGGAATGTGCCGTTCATTTCTACACTGGACGCTGTCTTGAGACAGATGTGCGGAGGAATTCCGCGCGTCGCGGTGGAGCTGCATGGCGCAAAGCAACGCCGTGATGAAGCCTTCCAGGACATGTTGGGGCAGGTCCAGCTCATGCACAATTACAATTGGATAATCACATGATTGAAAAGCAACCGGAATCCATCTGAAATCCACCTTTAAGCCGTCCTGTGAGACCAACACCGAGGTGGTTTTGTCCCGCGTAATGAACGGCTCCGTGGCGTGTCCCTCTGCTTTTCTTTCCATGAAAAAAACTCCTGTAACAGTGGAATGTGCCGAAAAAGTGCTGATGTCCACGACTTCTGCCTTTTTGTGAAAGTCAGATGAGGTCCCGGATCAACAAAGCCTTCATGTTGGAAATGATCTGGTTGTTCAGCGGGGTCTGAGCAAGTCGATCAGCGCTGGGAGTGCGTTGCGCTCTCAGCAGTTGTGGGCCGTCCTTAAAACAGCAGTAACACTCCTTATTCTGTATAATCCCCATAAAATCGTCCCTGAAAGCCATATTAATTTTCCGAACGGTGTCCACTTGGAGGTCTCTCACAGTTTCTGGAAACAAATTGATGCAGCAAAGCTCCAAATCGTTCAGACATTTATTCACAATAAAAAAACGACAAGAGGGTGGACCAGTGCTCACACAAAGCCTGCTCACAGGCGAATGACGCAACCGACAGGCGTGAAAAAAACTCATGCATGCGCACGAAGGTTCAAGCTTGGCTGATGCAATCACACGTGATTCAAATCCATATGGTTTTTGAAAAAAATAAAAAGGTCGGATACTTTTCTAACAGACCTCATATTGTGCAAAATTACCTTTTTCATAACATCTCCAAAGTCCCACAATTCTATGAGTGTTTTCAAAGATGTTCTCCTGATTTACGATGACTTTATGTCACAGCTTGTTTAGCACCTTTGTGACATATGCAAAAGAAATAACCCAGATCATCTCACTTTACCTGAGAATATTACACACACACACACACACACACACACACACACACACACACACACACACACACACACACACACACACACACACACACACACACACACACACACACACACACACACCTATACAGCCCTTTTCCATCTTAAAATGACTAAGGGCCCTTGGGCAAGATCCTTAATCCCCAGTTGCTCCCAGTGTGAATAATTAGGTTAACTTATTAACATTTTGCTTGTGAACATTCCTGGATGCAACTTTCTTCCATATCTTTCCACCTGTAATATATGTAGCTAGAGGGGAATCTTTCTGTTGCTGCCATCTAGTGGAGATATTGCTGTATGAGTTAAACAACTAACAAACAGTTGTCTTTTAATGTATTTTCTGAGCGTGTCACCTTAATCATTATCAGAAAAATTGCCCCCCCCCCCCCCCGAGAAATTTTTCTTGAGCTGCCACTGGTTGAATGTCCCTTAGAACATAACTGTCAACAAGTTTCTGGCAGCTGGATATTAGACCACTCATCTTGGAAAAATTGATCAAGTTCAATGAAATTTGTAGGTTTTCTGACACAGACTGATTCTAGATCTGCCCGGTAACTGCAGTCATTCATCTACCAAGTAATTCCTAATTATGTTTGTGAGTCATTCAGAAACTTAAAATAATTATATCACTTTCTGGATTTTTATGGAATCATCTGGAATCTGTTATGTTTCTTACAGCGAGGCAGTCAGCTTGGTGCATGTAAAGCTTTGACTCACTAAACATCTGATATTGCGAATAATCTTACCGATTAACGTGATATGGAAAAGAACGAGCTGGTAACATGAAGTTCTGAGTTGGTAAAATTGAGTTTGGACATTTTAGGTGAGGTTTATGTACATTTATAGCCTCGGCTTTAGAGTATGAAAGGAAACTGTCAGGTGATCATCTCCCAACATAGCCTTTACACATTTACAGTACCACAAACAGAATCTTTCAAAGCTTTCTCTTTCTCCATAGTCACACTGAGCTCCATCACTCACTCGTAGCAAATGCTTCCTCCTTTCTTTTTTCAGTTGTATTTAATGTGTTGTAAATGGACCCTAGTCTCATTTTATGTCCCAGTCCTTCTTAGCATACTTCTTAGCAGCCTTTTCTTCCCTGTGGATCTGATTATGAAATCCTTGAGTCTTCCTCACTTCTGTCAGTGGAGACGAGATCAAAGTGGTCCCAACGGCTAAGGAGCTGTTGACTGTACTGACCGGTTGATTGAGTGAGCAGTAGACTAGGTGGCTACAGGTTAATGTAGCAGTTGAGTGGTTGACTGAGTGAAAAACATCAGTATGGATGAAAATGGCAGCTGTCCGGCTGAATGGGTGAGTGGAAGATGAACGCTGTGCATTCAAAGTAGGAGAGCTTCAGGTTTACATCAGAACTCTTCAGTAAAAGTCTTGGCAACGGCAGCTCCACATATGTGTACAGTTCAAACGCATCAACATACAAACCTTCCTTTTCTTCTTTTCCTCTGCCAGCTTTTTTCTCCTCTGTGTTTATCATGTGCTCCATCTGCCAGCAGTATCTGTCATGTCTGACACAGGGTGTGTATATTATCCTGAGCACGCCTCTGCTTACAATCAATCATATGCAGAGTTGTGGTACTCTTGGCTTGTGTGTGTATGTGTATGCGTGGATGCCCATGTGCACTGCTGTGATTTGTGCTGAGGTTCGGCCGTGCCTCAGCATTAATCAGGCTTTTCCAATGAATGCTGGGCCGTGATTTAGCATAGTCAAACACACAGAGACGTACACAGTGACAGTCAGTTGGACTTTTTTCTGATTTGTGAAACAACTCAATAAATCCAATAATAATACTCAGCTTTTTTGTAAAGTACTAAATGAATGTTATAAAAATGCTTTACAGCATAAATACAAATAAGAAGCAATGAAAGAGAAACACAAATGTATACGCAGGGAATTTGTTTGTTAGCCTCCCAGGTCCTTCGCTGAATTCTACAAACTGAAAGCTGGATGTTTGTCAGTGGATGTCGAGTGTCAGCTTCTCTACGTTTATTCACACTTCTCATGGTCAATTTCTGCAAGATCCTCATGTCTGTCCTCTACCTGTTCTACAAATGCTAATAACTCTTGTTTTTATGGCACACATGTAGTCCTATCCTAGATAGAATTTATTGCAATTGTCAGACTGGTGTCCTGTCCTGGGTGTGCCCCGCCTCGCGCTCTATGACTGCTGGGATAGGCTCCAGCCCCCCACGACCCTTAATTGGGCTGAGCGGTTGAAGGTGTGTGCGTGTGTGTGTGTGTGTGTGCGTGCGTTTCCTGGTTAACTTTGATAGCAGGACATCAGAACCCATGTTTAATTCTGGCTGGTCCGCTTCCTCCTCCTCCACGAGTGCGAGCGGAGGAGGACATGGACCAGTGAGTGCGTTGACTAGTTGCCCGGATGAGACACGTATTTTTACGCACAAGGCGGAAGTACACGAAACTCAGGCAACCTCTGTTGTATTTTGCAAAGGATTTTGAATTCAAACACAGTTTGGACCAAATGTGTTACACACTTGGGTTCAGTCATTTTGGTGAAGGTCAATCTCACTGGGGTTAAATTTCAGAATACTATAACCATTACTGCCTTTATGCTCACGGGCAGTGTTGCCACGGTTACTTTGAAAAAGTAATCCAATTACTGATTACTGATTACTCCTTGAAAAAGTAACTTAGTTACTTTACTGATTACTCACTTGGAAAGAGTACTAACAGGGACTAGAAGGAGAGAGCATATCTCACTCATATTGGCCTCTCTTCATTGGCTTCCTGTTAATTCTAGAATAGAATTTAAAATTCTTCTTCTTACTTATAAGGTTTTGAATAATCAGGTCCCATCTTATCTTAGGGACCTCATAGTACCATATCACCCCAATAGAGCGCTTCGCTCTTAGACTGCAGGCTTACTTGTAGTTCCTAGGTTTTTTAAGAGTAGAATGGGAGGCAGAGCCTTCAGCTTTCAGGCTCCTCTCCTGTGGAACCAGCTCCCAATTCGGATCAGGGAGACAGAGTGTTTCTTTCTCTTTTTGCACCACTCTGCATTTAATCATAAGTGATTGATCTCTGCTCCCCTCCACAGCATGTCTTTTTCTTGGTTCTCTCCCTCAGCCCCAACCAGTCCCAGCAGAAGACTGCCCCTCCCTGAGCCTGGTTCTGCTGGAGGTTTCTTCCTGTTAAAAGGGAGTTTTTCCTTCACACTGTCGCCAAGTGCTTGCTCACAGGGGGTCGTTTTGACCGTTGGGGTGTTTACGTAATTATTGTATGGCCTTGCCTTACAATATAAAGCACCTTGGGGCAACTGTTTGTTGTGATTTGGCGCTATATAAATAAAATTGATGATGATGATGAAAAGTAACTAAGTTAGATTACTAGTTACTTTTTTAGTTACTTTCCCCAGCTGCTGACAACAACCCTCTGCCACCTCAACATGACAATGATACCTGTTTTGCCAAAACTCACTTTATAGTCACCCTTTCTTGAATTCAATGAAAATAAATACTTATTTTATAAAAAGTAAAATAAAGACCTCTTTCTTGACCTCATATTTAACTGTTGACAGCACTGTAACAGTAAAACGTGCAATTTCTAGCCTACATTGTTTATAAATGTAGCTATTAAATTCTTTCTAACATTTTTCTAACATTTAAATTCTCTCTAAACATTTTACTTGTCAAAAGTAGTATTAGTAGTTGTAATAAAAAAAACGGCTTCAAAACTGGACCTTTAATCTAGGGGTGTTGTGGGGGGGGCACATCCCTGCCCCTCGCCCCATTCCATCTGGATTCACCCCTGCTTTGGCATTTCAGCACAAAGAATGGATAACATTTATTTATGCATAAAACATGACCAGATTTACATTTAAGAAAGTTTTATTGCATTTTCACATCATGTGCTCCTCAGAAAGAGAGTTTAGGTGCATTTGAGTGGAAAATAGTGTTAGTTGTTGACGTGTCGCAGAGGATCAGCTGTTTTTAAACGAGCAGCTACGGAGTGGCTCAGCTCAGAATTCTAAATAAAGGAGAAAAAAAGCATAACAATGTCTTTGTAAAGCTCAGTGCAGGTGTGCTGTTGTCACCGCGCTTTAAGAGGTGAGTATGAGTCGTAGCTGCTGCAAAAAACTGCGGATGAAAAGCTCACAGCTCGCTTAAAGTGGGCAGTTCAGTCGAACCCCAACCCCCTTCCCATGGACCAAGTTTAATGCTGCTATCAACCCACAATGCAAAAATAATAGTAACGCACAGTGACTTGGAGTAGTAACTTTAATCTGATTACTGATTCGGTAAGATTAACGCTTTAGATTACTTGTTACTAAAAAAAGTGGTTAGATTAGAGTAACGCGTTACTAAGTCACTGGTCATGGGTGTGTTATGTTACCGGCATCACTGGTCAAGGGTGCTGTTATGTAAGAAAAATGACTTGGTATTATTGGTAAATTGAAAGTGTACTGTCAGAGTAAAAAGCCCATTAAAGTATTTTAGAATCAAGTTGTGGGAAACATAGCTGTATCTAGGGTAGCTTTGACAATAGAAATGTGACTCTTGATGAGTTTTAGACAGTTAAAGACTATGAAGCAGATCCTCTTGTAAGGTGACTCCAAAGCTTGAGTGCTCTGACTGCAAATGTGGAGGCCCTTATATGTTTCTTACAGGATCATATGGGCTTAAAAGCTCTGCAGTATTACTGGATGCCATGCTGTGAAATGCTTTGAGAGTTAATAAGAAAATATGAAAACTGATTCTAACATGAATCGGTAGCCACTGCAAACATGGGAGATGAGGTGTGATATGCTACAACTTTATAGTTCTACAAATAAGTGTAGCAGCCCAGTTTTACACCAACTGGAGGTTTTGCAGTGATTCCTTACTAAAGCAGGCTCAACCGTGCAATAATAATCTAATCATGTCTTTGTTTCAGTGTCATTAAAACACAGCAATGGGTAAATCTGGCAGGGCTCGTGGTAGGCTGGAACCGGAAGCAGTAGTATGCAGACTCACAGGCATTGTTGGTTTAGATGAAGAAAAGGCTTTATCTTGAAACCAGGCATTGGGTTCGGTACACAGGTAGTCAGCCATAAGAGCAGACATGGTACAGGCTGGGACGTGGTCCATAAACCAGGCAGGGCTTGTTCACACGGCGTCGAGGGACAAGGCAGGCAAAAACAAAGGCAGAGTCAAAATACAAGTGGAGTTCAGGATACAACAAGGTGGAGGTCGGAGCACAAAAGCAAGGTCAGAATACACAAGAGCACACTGGACAAAAACAAGAGGCGAGAAAGTGAACAAAGTCAACAATCGGGCATGAGCTGTGGAACTATGAGGGTTTTAAAAAGGAGTAAACTAATCAGGTTGATGTGAAGCAGGTGTGTGGAAACTTCTGGAAAGGGGTGTGGTGAAGTGAACAAAGAAGAGAGAAGAAAGGCAAGAGAGTGAGAGAGGGTAAAACAAAGCGGTCCAAAACAAGAGAAGTGAGTGACCGAAAAACTAACTGTGAGAAACATGACGTGTTCAAAAATGAATGTGAACAAAACAAAAAGGGAAAATATAAGAACTACTGTAACAAATCAAAAAAGGTGAAAACCAGAAAACTAATGATTAAAACTAAAACTGGAATGGAACTGGTACAATAAAAATGGCAAAACAAACTATTGATTGAACAGAAGACAAAACAGGTGACAACTGAATAATACAATAAATGACAAATGGAACGTAAACTGATAAGCAACATCAAAGATAAATAATAACAAAAACCTGTGACTAAGCATATACCATAATTGTGATAAACAGAACAAAACTAAGACTAAAGAAACCTAAAGAACTATGACTGAACAAATACAAAAACCAACTATAGAATAAATAAATGTGAAACAAAATGATAAGATAAAAAATGGAACCAGTGACTACCTAGAAATCAAAGCAAAGCAGAAACAACAGAACAAACTGAGATTTACAAGAGAAAATATAAACATATGAAAACAAAAACCAGAAAACCATGTAGGACATAAATTCGAAACCCGGACCTAAACCCCGAGCCAGGGTCAAGCATGACAAAATCATTGCAATACTCCTACATTGATTAAAAACAAATGCAGTAAGAGTTTAATAACATAAGACTTAATACCCCTGTCACACCTTGACGATTTAGCCAGCATATGCTGAGCATATTAAAAACTCTGGCATACGCTGGCATATGTCTAATAAGTTATGGGTAAGTTTTGTAAGTAAGTTAAGAGCACATTGAAGTATGCTGATATAGGTCGTAATACAGCGAGTACTTCGAACAATTTTGGGCATGCACAATATTTTTGATGTGTGCCAACGTATGGCTGATATGTCCAACATATGCGGGACATAAGTTGTAGGTAAGTTATGCGATTGTTGACACATGGTCTTATAACTTACTCATAAGTGGAAATACATCCATTAATGTTGTGCATTGATTGGCTGAAAAACTGAAAGTTGCAGTCCTCATATGAACAGTTCAGACTGTTTCAAATAATAAAACCATTCACACATGGAGTAAATACAAAGTCTTATCTTACCTGTTTGTTTCAGTCGGTTTCATCATCACAGCCTGACAAAAACCTATCCAGATAAAGTGTCCTGATTTTAGAAAACGACATCTGAAAATGCTGTAATTCCTTGTTGTGGCTGAAGAAATGATGTATTGTAAAAGAAGTCCCTCTGTGTTTGTCTGCTCCTGGTGCGTTTCTCAGCCTGAACTAGAGAACACCGGCTCTTTACGCCACAACAAGAAAATTAACTTATTTTAAAAGTTGAAAGAGTCACAGTGCCTCATTCATTCACGTCACTACAGGCATCAGTCAATTTTTCAGCAGTCGGCACGCAATGAAAATAAGCCCCATTATCCACCAAGAGAAAAATAAAATAAAATAAAATTTAAGATATGTTGAATTACTCTGTTTAGCCTCCGTGTGAAAAAGAGAAGCCGACCGACAGTGTACATGTGCTCGATGACGTGCTCGTCAATATTTATGTGCACTACCTGCCAAACATAAGGGTTCTGCTGGGGGTGGAAATGCAAACCAAGTCGGACTTAACTGTTCCGACCCGCACCATACCGTGCAGTACTGACCTGGACCGCTCAGTAAAAATTGGGCTGTCAGCATACGCTGGCTAAATCATCAAGGTGTGACAATGCATTAACATATTAGACGTACACTTGCCTATGCCAATGTTTTTAATATGGTCAGCATACGGTTAAATTGTCAAGCTGTAACAGGGACCTAAGATCAAACCTAAGATCAAAATGTCGTGTTCATGTCAACACCCAGTGAAAATAAAAATGTAGAAATAAAGACACACAGGTCTACCAAGTCACTTATGAAGCTTTGTTGCTAATTGCAGGATCTTGATGGCCACTGGAGGCCACTGCTGCTTGTGACTGTATAATGTATAATCTCTAAAATGTAACTTGTAACTGTGTGTTTCCAGGTGGACAGCGACACCATTTGGAATGAGGTCCATTCATCAAGCGCAGCACGTCTAGCTGTGGGCTCGGTGGTGGAGTTGGTGTTCAAGGTGGCATCAGGAGAACTGAAGGTCAGTCCTGATTAGGGATGGGTATTGATAAGATTTTATCGATCTCGATGCTATTATTGATTCCGCTTATTGATCCAATTCCTTATTGATTCCATTATCGATACCCCTTGTGAATTTTCTGTGTACTAAAAGTAGGCTTTACATGTTTTCTATGTCAACAACATTTTATTGAGTCTTAAAGTAAATAAATATGAATTTGGTCATGGACCTAAATAAAATCTCCATGGTGGATCCTTGATCTCTGGACATAAATAGAAATAAACAAAATCTGTAGTTTTTGTCAAAGGATTTCCTTTCAGACAAGATGTCACCAGATCACAGTGAGTGTAGAATACTTTGTCATTTTGTGTGGCTTTTATTTTGTATATGTTTGTTTCCTCTGGGGTTATGTTATGTTGTGTCCTGTTTGTGAACAGCCTGTAACCCACAATTTTTCATATATCATTATGAAATTTTTTACAGAGGATTCATATCCTGATAGGCAAGATCTGATAGGCAAGATCTGATTCACTTTACAAGGTCATAGGTCAAATCTCATGAAATCAGACAAATCCCTGTCCTTGAACACAACTGTCAGAAGAGGTCAAATTTCTTTGATATTTGAGAGCATTATGTAGGATGGTATCCTTTATCGACTGTCTGAATCTCATCCAGATTACAGATTTTGTGGGCATTTAAATTTAACATTGAAATCCCCATTTAATGTATATTTTACATTATAGCTTAATCAAACATGCCTCAATCACTCTCATATTTGAAAGTGAGGTGCAGACTGGCGCTCAGTATTGCCTGACAAAGTTTGATCCAGATGTGATCTGGATTGTGGATTTTGTGGACATTTGAATTTAATATTGAAAAGCCATTTGGTGTACATTTTGCATTATATCTCAGTCAAAAGTGCCTCAGTCACTCTCATTTTTTTGTTATGGATTTACGTACACCACCAAAATTGGATGGAGGTTCCAGTTTTATGCCTGTCTATCTTCCAGTTATCAGTTGGAAACCAAGTGCCAAAAAGCAATGACAAATTGTGCAAAGCGGAGAAAACTAATATTCTGTGAAAATTATCTGAAAAAAAGAATTCAGAAATTCATATACAACCCCTGGCAAAAATTATGGAATCACCGGCCTCGGAGGATGTTCATTCAGGTGTTTAATTTTGTAGAAAAAAAGCAGATCACAGACATGACACAAACTAAAGTCATTTCAAATGGCAACTTTCTGGCTTTAAGAAACACTATAAGAAATCAGGAAAAAAAATTGTGGCAGTCAGTAACGGTTACTTTTTTAGACCAAGCAGAGGGAAAAAATATGGACTCACTCAATTCTGAGGAATAAATTATGGAATCACCCTGTAAATTTTAATCCCCAAAACTAACACCTGCATCAAATCAGATCTGCTCGTCAGTCTGCATCTAAAAAGGAGTGATCACACCTTGGAGAGCTGTTGCACCAAGTGGACTGACATGAATCATGGCTCCAACACGAGAGATGTCAATTGAAACAAAGGAGAGGATTATCAAACTCTTAAAAGAGGGTAAATCATCACGCAATGTTGCAAAAGATGTTGGTTGTTCACAGTCAGCTGTGTCTAAACTCTGGACCAAATACAAACAACATGGGAAGGTTGTTAAAGGCAAACATACTGGTAGACCAAGGAAGACATCAAAGCGTCAAGACAGAAAACTTAAAGTAATATGTCTCAAAAATTGAAAATGCACAAAACAAATGAGGAACGAATGGGAGGAAACTGGAGTCAACGTCTGTGACCGAACTGTAAGAAACCGCCTAAAGGAAATGGGATTTACATACAGAAAAGCTAAACGAAAGCCATCATTAACACCTAAACAGAAAAAAACAAGGTTACAATGGCTAAGGAAAGCAATCGTGGACTGTGGATGACTGGATGAAAGTCATATTCAGTGATGAATCTCGAATCTGCATTGGGCAAGGTGATGATGCTGGAACTTTTGTTTGGTGCTGTTCCATGAGATTTATAAAGATGACTGCCTGAAGAGAACATGTAAATTTCCACAGTCATTGATGATATGGGGCTGCATGTCAGGTAAAGGCACTGGGGAGATGGCTGTCATTACATCATCAGTAAATGCACAAGTCTACGTTGATATTTTGGACACTTTTCTTATCCCATCAATTGAAAGGATGTTTGGGGATGATGAAATCATTTTTCAATATGATAACGCATCTTGCCATAGAGCAAAAACTTTGAAAACATTCCTTGCAAAAAGACACATAGGGTCAATGTCATGGCCTGCAAATAGTCCGGATCTTAATCCAATTGAAAATCTTTGGTGGAAGTTGAAGAAAATGGTCCATGACAAGGCTCCAACCTGCAAAGCTGATCTGGCAACAGCAATCAGAGAAAGTTGGAGCCAGATTGATGAAGAGTACTGTTTGTCACTCATTAAGTCCATGCCTCAGAGACTGCAAGCTGTTATAAAAGCCAGAGGTGGTGCAACAAAATACTAGTGATGTGTTGGAGCGTTCTTTGTTTTCATGATTTTCATAATTTTTTCCTCAGGAATTGAGTGATTCCATATTTTTTCCCTCTGCTTGGTCTAAAAAAAGTAACCGTTACTGACTGCCACAATTGTTTTCCTGATTTCTTATAGTGTTTCTTAAAGTCAGAAAGTTGCCATTTAATTTACAAAATTAAAGAACTGAATGAACATCCTCCGAGGCTGGTGATTCCATAATTTTTGCCAGGGGTTGTAGATTACCCCCAAAAAAACAGCTTTTCTATGAATTTGAAATATAATGCCCTGTTCATTGTTTATCTCTAAATTAACTTTCAGAAAGCCATAAATCTTCTTTTACCAACAACTGCAGAGACCAGGACACAGTGCAATTACTCTGTGCACTTGAGTGACTATGAAAATGTTTACCTGGAAGTAATACTAATGAGTGTACCCCCATACCATCCATCCCCACCTTCAAATCCAGGAAGAAGTAATATAAACCACCACCCATCCTCCCAGCCCTTGTTAGCGCCCTGCAGACAGACAGCCCCACCTCCATCATGCCTTTTCCACCAGCCACCTTTCCTGCGTCTGTGGAAGTGCCTGCTTACTGTTTGAACCCAGCAGGGAAGCTCAGCGCATGGGCACTGCTTAGACGAATAGTCCCACCTAAGAGACCTGCTTTATTAGCCTTACACCACAGCCACCTGCAGAGCAGCAGTCATGCTTAGCATTAGCTTAGCACCAACGTACCGCACATTAATGACACTCTTCAGAGAGATGGCAGTGTGCCACACTGATACTCACATTGGCTGAGACTGGGAGTGTTGCCAGTCAAGATCCCTTCTCCATGTGGTCATAATTACTCTGAAGAAATCATGGCTTGCTCATTCTTCATAATGCATTCTGTGATTGGCAAGATCATGCCATTACTGGAATGATAAATGGATCACAACACGTGAGAGTAAAAACTAAACTTTTCTAAATAATGACCAACTTGGACTTCTTAAAGTGGGGTTAAGAGAGAGAAGCATGTGCTTAGTTTGGCGTTACCACCTCGCAATGGAAGTGATATCATAGTACCACCAGTCCGCACCCTCGGTCTGAGTTTTTATACAGTTACTGAAATGTCAATCCTGCCACCTTCCTCAGTGGAACAAGGAATAAACCATAGAAATTCACTCACCCTCATCTTCTTAACACATACATGCACGTACGCACAGATGAGCCTCTGGTGATCCTTAACAGCCAGCTGACAGCAGCCCACCTGCAGCAAGTCCACAGCATGATATAGAGTGTGGCCCGTATGTATATTTAAATATTGACAGAGGTTTGTTTTAGTTGTCTGTCACCACATATGTGTTTAACTCTTGGTAGACTCCCAAAATTTCCTAAGAGTAATGTCAAATAGCTTGAGGAAGAAAGACCAACTTCCCAGATTCAAATAAAATATACTTATCCAGAGGGTTAAAGTTAACCATATATATATGATGTTTAATGCACTTATGTACAGGCAATGGTCTTAACCAGTGCAGAACTAAAAGGGTTAAAGAAAATAACACATATGGGGACATGATGGTCTAGTGGTTAAGGCATTGGGCTTGAGACCAGAAGATCCTTGGTTGAAATCCCAGCCTGACTGAAAAATCACAAAGGGCCCTTAGGCAAGGTCTTTAATCCCCTAGTTGCTCCCGGTGTATAGTGAGCACCTTGTATGGCAGCACCCTCACATCGGGTGAATGTGAGGCATTATTTGTAAAGCGCTTTGAGCGTCTGATGCAGATTTACCATTTATGATCTGGTAATGCAGATTTCAAAATCTCTGAGTAATGTTTCCAGCGCATTCTTCAGCCTGTGCCATGAAGAATTAAAGAAATTAAGGCAGTTCTGAATTCGAATAGGGGGATCCAGTTCAATACTACCAAGGTGTACATAATAAAGTGGCCAGCAGATGTATATGTGGCTCTAACTGTGAATCTGTTTAAGTTAGTTACATAAGTCACTCATTCATTCATTTATTTTCAATACCTGTGTATTACAATTTAGCGTCACGAGGAAGCTGGAGCCAATCTCATCAGTCATTGGACAAGAGGCAGGGCACACCCTGGACAACGTCAAATCCTTCACTGCACCACATATAGACAGACAAACACATCCACACTCTCACTCACACCTGTGGTTATTTTAAAGTTTCACTTCGGTAATTCTCTCCATAATTCTTGCATTTTCTTTACCTGTGACTGTTTTAATGCATAGTTGGAGTTTTCCTGTGTTTCACTTCTCCCTGTTTCACACACACCTGCGTGCATACAGTACTGTGGAATCCTCAGAACAGCTGAGGCTGTTGTCTCGACAGTATTCTCCCTGCTGGCTACTAATCCACACCAGCTGATTCAACATCATTAGTCCGGCCCACCTCACTCCTCATCAGATCGAACGTTTATCTAATAT
Source organism: Thalassophryne amazonica (assembly GCF_902500255.1). Classification (NCBI taxonomy): domain Eukaryota; kingdom Metazoa; phylum Chordata; class Actinopteri; order Batrachoidiformes; family Batrachoididae; genus Thalassophryne; species Thalassophryne amazonica. The sequence continues at coordinate 54,040,020 of NC_047116.1, forward strand.
CCCTACAAAGTGGTGGGACCTTAACTGTTATGAGTCCCACACGTCCGTGCATGAACACAGCTCCCCTTAACCAATCCAGAGTTAGCGTCTCTGTGTCAGTATTTGAATTATTCTGCTTGTTAAAAACTGTCTTTATCTAAGGAAGGTTTTCATGAGGGATGTTTCTGTAGACATTATGTTGGATCCAGGCAACAGAAATAAAATCATGAACATCAGATACATCATGCTTGTGTCTGCTTGTGTACTTGTGCATGGAAGTACACGTGTGATAAAAGAGTAAGGTGCCTCTACATCTATCAATGCCTGAGATTAAAAACTGTTTCTATTTCCACAAATTTGTGTGTGTGTTTTTTTCCTTCTTTTTTGCATGTAATGTGTTGTGTGTTCACTGCCAGAATGGTTTTGCTGTCGTGCGACCACCTGGGCACCACGCGGAGGAGGCCACACCAATGTAAGTGCACCTTTTAACATCATAAAGTTCACTCCAAAAGGAACAGTGCAGTGACAGTTTGGAGGAGAAGTGGCAGTAAAAACCATATAAAACAGAAAGATTTCATATTTACGGTGATTTAGTTGTTTCCACTGTTGCCTCACAGCAAGAAGTTCCTGGTTTCACTCCCTTGCTGGTCCTTTCTGCTTGACGTTTGCATGTTCTCCTGTTGTTCATGTGGGTTCCCTCCGGGTGCTCCCACTTCCTCCCACTTCCAAAGACATACAGGTTAGGTGAATGGGAAACTTTAAGTTGACCATAGATGAGACTATGTTTGTTTGTCTGTATGTGGCCCTGCAATAGACTGGTGTCCTGTCCAGGGTGTACCCTGCCTCATGCCCTATGACTGCTAGAATAGGCTCCAGCCCCCCTGCAACCCTTGATTGGAGTAAACGGGTACAGAAAATGAATTAATTAATTTTATTTTCATGAATGATGCATGTGATCTCTGTCAAAATTTTATTAATTAATGACCCAATGGGAAATTAAATTTTCTTGGTACTTCCTCTTTTGCTCCCTCTTCTTTCTTCTGTAAAATAGATTTTAACACCTTAAAAGCTTGGCTGGGTGATTTGGAGTAAATTACTTTAATATTTTTCATATCTGTTGAAATAGTTATGTCACATTATAAATGAAGGCATTGTTTATACTATATTTTACTCAAGTTTAAATTTATTTTATAAGTTCCCTTATTTTATGGTTAAAGCCACAAAGAGTCAAGAGTGGGCCACAAGATGCAGACAGCGGGACTCAAAGGGTTAATTGAAAAAACAGCTTTAATTTTCAAGTGGTTGTGGTATTCACCTTATTCAGTCCCGCCCACTTTTACAACAGAGGCATTTCCGTTTTGTCTTAGGATTTCTGGTGAGCGGTGTTTTCAGTATAGAATGGAAGATATTACATAGGTAGAAACAAAAACCTTTTTGAAAAGCTCAAAGGGATCGACTCTGGCTCACCCACGGTCATAACAGAGTGGGAAGATGACATGAAAAAATGGCCCTTGATTATTTTTAACTACTTTGTGTTGTCACTCGGCGTGGACGGTTTGGCTATGCGGAACTACAAGCTCCATGCCGCACATTCAATACTACCCAACAAGTAGTGCCACTGTAATGCCAAGATTACGTAATGTTAATATATGTATGGTGTTATTTCATCCAGTGTTTGGTTGTATCAAATGCCAGAAAATGAGTAAATTAGATAGCAGCTAATGCTATAAACACAGCTTACCCATTTGTCTCACTAGCATCTGCCGTGGCTTCTTCAACGGAGTGTTGTAGTCCAACCATTTCTCTGGGTAAAGATCCAGTGGTGTGGGTTTTTTCTCCATAAAATAAAAAGAACAGACATAGGGATGTTTGGGTGGATTTTTCAAATTCAGCACCTTTAGCCAGCACCTCATCTTTCAATGGAGGAGGGAAGAAGTTAAATGCTGGTCCACAGCACTCAGATCTCTCCTTTCCATGTTCAAAACATCGTTCTGAAAGTGATAGTTTCCTCTTCTTCCAGTTGTAGTGGCACCCACGAACTGTACAATTAATGCTGCTCATGTTCGGACACTTTTAGCGTACTGTGTTCCCACGTAGCTAATCATCGACGCAGTGACACCTGGAAGTTGCTTGACAAAATGGAGTCGCCCACCCTGACTTCCTGAATAAGGTGAATATAATTGTGACAAAAACACTCCCTGTGGCAAAATACAAAAAACACTCCCCAAAAACATACAAACAAAAAAAAAAACGACTGTCAAAAATCACAGAGATGAAATGCTCACAAAACTAAACACAAGTGCAGACGAATGACAAGTGGGTTCAGAGATGGAGGACTGATGAATGTTAAGCGACTGGCAGTGACACATAAGACAGAGTGGCTTAAATATGCAAGAACTGATTAGCCACAGTTGACTGGAGAACCAGCATGGTCTTAAAGTGACACCAGATATTAATAAGTAAACAACCATCCAGAGAAACGTGGAAATAAAACTGAATCCAAAATTGAACATCAAAAACCCACATCCACAATCTAAAAATAACTCGGAAACAAAAAGAAAACAGAACGCAATGGACCATGAAAACTGATGGTGCAAAACCCAAACACTCAGACCTGATAAAAACGCAGAGAAATAAAAGGCAGATGAGACAAACCCGAATAGAAACATTCTGATATAGACTAACAAATTTCAGTTTTAATTTATTTTCATTTATATAGCACCAAATCACAACAAGGTTGCCTCAAGGCGCTTCACACAAGTAAGGTCTAATCTTACCAACCCCCAGAGAAGGGCACGATAAGAGAAAACTCTGTGACCCACAGACTTTTCATTCACAAAGTAGTCCTGCACCCTGAGAACGCAAAGCCTGGGCCGGTACGTAGGGTTTAATTTGGTCTTCTATAGGTAGGGAGGTGCCAGTCTGTGAACAATTTTATAGGCTAGTAGCAGAACCTTAAAATCTGATCTCACTGGGACAGGAAGCCAGTGAAGAGATGCCAAAATGGGTGTAATGTGGTCAGACTTTCTGCTTCTTGTCAAAAGTCTGGCTGCAGCATTTTGAAATTCAGAATGCTCTAACAAACAAACAGCACAAAGCCAGATGCTGCACAGTGAAACATAATCACAACCAAAGGTGACCTGATACCAGATCACATGGGGTGGGGCCCACAGACACAGACACTGACAGCTACCACACGCAGCCGCTGGGGGGAAGCAAGACGACTGCACACAGCTGAGACAATCAGCTGGCACATACCAGGACTTGACCACAAAAGCGTTCACATACACTCTCACACACCTACTTACAGACAACGGGATGAGGAGCACACAGAGGCTGAGACCACTTACAACAGGAAAGCATGACAGGGCAGGTGAACATAAAAAGGGCACAGGGACAGTGAACCTCAACACCTTACGCACTTTCAGAACATGAAAAATTGGCAAGAATTATTTAAACTACAAACAGGACCACAAAATTGAAACTTAAATGTCCTTAGCTGAGATAAAAATATAAAATAAAATCTCCTATTGGGAGTTCAAAATCACCATCACCCAGTGTTTCCATCTGTCTCACTTTTTTGCAGGGGATTCTGTTACTTCAACTCGGTAGCCATAGCTGCAAAGCTACTGCAGCAGAGGCTCAACATCAGTAAGATACTTATCGTGGACTGGGTAAGTTCTGTTGTCAATACAGTTGAACAGTCACAAGTCCATTATTTCACATGAAACTGGTGACATTTACAGCGTACAAGCTGCCTGTCAATGACAGACTTTTGACATTTCCATATGGGTTTTTACCATTTAATTTTTTGATATGGTCTTCAAAATCATGATTTCCAGGTATAAAACAAGAGGGGACTGACATTGAGCGTTCTTTCCACTGTTTTACTATGAATCTTTCGTGAGGATAACCTCCTGTTACATAATGAGCTTGAACCACGGCAAAATCCTGGAGGAAACTGAATAAAGGTTTCCATCAACTGTCAAGAATTGCAGATAAATTTCAGCACAGAAATAAAATGCTATGCTGTCAGGTTGAAAATTCCTGACACCATCCAGTCTTTCTGATACTGTATGCGGCACTGCCCCCAGTGGGGAACTGTAAAGGTAAGCAGACACACAGCTGTCTATGCATGTTGTTCAAAGCAGCACAAATGTGCAGGAGTAAAAATCAGGGATTAGAAATATTCTATTTTCAGGATTTCAAGTGGAAATGAGAGGAACACAGACAGACTTATTTCTAAAAGATCAGAATGGAATATTGCAACATGATGCACAGCTTTGAGTGGAAGTGGAAAACACACACCTGTACCTGAACAATACATCACTGCCTGGTGCCAGAATGTTCTTTGACACATTCTCATTTGTACTTACAGTAGTGTTCAGAATAATAGTAGTGCTATGTGACTAAAAAGATTAATCCAGGTTTTGAGTATATTTCTTATTGTTACATGGGAAACAAGGTACCAGTAGATTCAGTAGATTCTCACAAATCCAACAAGACCCAGCATTCATGATATGCACACTCTTAAGGCTATGAAATTGGGCTATTAGTAAAAAAAAGTAGAAAAGGGGCTGTTCACAATATGAGTAGCATCTGCTGTTGATGCTACAAACTCAAAACTGTTATGTTCAAACTGCTTTTTTTAGCAATCCTGTGAATCACTAAAATAGTATTTTGTTGTATAACCACGGTTTTTTATGATTTCTTCACATCTGCGAGGCATTAATTTTGTTGGTTTGGAACCAAGATTTTGCTGGTTTACTAGTGTGCTTGGAGTCATTGTCTTGTTGAAACACCCATTTCAAGAGCATGTCCTCTTCAGCATAAGGCAACATGATCTCTTCAAGTATTTTGACATATCCAAACTGATCCATGATACCTGGTATGCGATATATAGGCCCAACACCATAGTAGGAGAAACATGCCCATATCATGATACTTGCACCACCATGCTTCACTGTCTTCGCTGTGAATTGTAGCTTGAATTCAGAGTTTGGGGGTCGTCTTACAAACTGTCTGCGGCCATTGGACCCAAAAAGAACAATTTTACTTTCATCAGTCCACAAAATATTCCTCCATTTCTCTTTAGGCCAGTTGATGTGTTCTTTGGCAAATTGTAATCTCTTCTGCACATGTCTTTTATTTAACAGAGGGACTTTGCGGGGGATTCTTGCAAATAAATTAGCTTCACACAGGCGTCTTCTAACTGTCACAGCACTTACAGGTAACCCCAGACTGTCTTTGATCATCCTGGAGCTGATCAATGGGTGAGCCTTTGCCATTCTGGTTATTCATTTTGATGGTTATTTTCCGTTTTGTTCCACGTGTCTGGTTTTTTTTTTTGTCCATTTTAAAGCATTGGAGATCATTGTAGATGACCAGCCTATAATTTTTTGCACCTGCGTATAAGTTTTCCCCTCTCCAATCAACTTTTTAATCAAACTACACTGTTCTTCTGAACAATGTCTTGAACGTCCCATTTTCCTCAGGCTCTCAAAGAGAAAAGCATGTTCAACAGGTGCTGGCTTCTTCCTTAAATAGGGGACACCTGATTCACACCTGTTTGTTCCACAAAATTGACAAACTCACTGACCGAATGCCACACTACTATTATTGTGAACACCCCCATTTCTACTTTTTTTACTAATGGCCCAATTTCATGGCCTTAAGAGTGTGCATAGCATGAATGCTTGGTCTTGTTGGATTTGTGACAATCTACTGAATCTACTGGTACCTTGTTTTCCATGTAACAATAAGAAATATATTCAAAACCTGGATTAATCTTTTTAGTCACATAGCACTACTATTATTCTGAACACTACTGTAAGTCTAGGGCAATCGTTGCAAAAAATGTTCTTACATCACTCATGCAATCCTGGTGAGAGAGGCCATGTGATTGTCTTTGCTCATGTTGCTGCTCTTCAGTCTATCACAGGACTTATATAGGATCTTATATGGCTGCAGATGTAATACAGCCAGAGTTATGTGACTTTATTTCTATTACTGTCACTCTTACATTCATGTTCACATTGCCTATTTGTTTTGGGTTTGTTTTTTTTTTAGTAGCAAAGGATAAAGTAGTAAAGTAGTAAAGTATAAAATGGACAAAATCTGTTCTATTTACAAAGCTGAGAAAATCCATTATATCTATGTAACTGATTACTGTAATTAATTTAATTAAATTTAATGTAAAATGTCATTACAGTCAGGAGGAGCCTAACGATCTATGGGGAACGCCTGACCTTGAATATAGCCTGCTTCATTTAATGACTGGGTCAAAACTTTATCTGACAAAAATAAATGCCTGCCTTAAAAGGCCCGGCATTATATGCATTAAAAAGATTACATATGGTCAAGTCAATCTTTTTTCTAAGTCTGTGGCGGAGTGGTACCTTAAAATCCAAAAGCCTGATTTATGCTTCTACAGCTCTGTAACTCTGTGTCCATACAATGACATCACCGTGCGCGTGACCCTTTTAAAGTTTTCCGTCACGTTGGTGGGCGTGTTAATGCAATTTACCACAGGAACAGTGGCTTTTTCTGGAATAATTTGTCCCTCAAGGAACTCCACTTCTTTATAGAATCATCAACCTCTAAACCAGTGGTACAGTTTGTACAGTTTTCCTTGCAGCTCATTTCAGCATCTTTTTCTGACTCTGTGTTGTAAAGTTGGACTTTTCTGCCAAACGTATTTGATCCATGATCGAATTGTAATTGGCGGACACACTGCAAAAAGTTTTTAATATATGACTGGAGAGGAAGGAGCGCACTTAGCAGGTGCACGTGAGGCTACGGGGAGGGTTTGCAGGCACGCAGAGGTCTCTGATCTATAGCAGCTGTCTTTGGTTTGCCACACCCTGGGATATGTGTGAAACATAACACCATGTTACATTGCAGGCAACAAGCAGCGTTTTGTTAATAATCACCAGCCTTGAATTACACCCTGCCTTACTTAGGTACCGGGTCTGAGCATAGTTTGAAAAAATAAATGCCCAAGATTTTAATCAAGGAAATACGGCACCCATTTTCCTTGAATCGACAAGTATCAGTGCTGAACTTCATTTTGTACCTCTGTTGGCACTGGGCACGAACAGACTGCTCTGTCTGGTATATGCGAGGAGAGGAGTTTTTAATGAAAATACATTATGATGGGGTGGGACGTTTTGTCCGATGTGAGAAAAAATCCACTATACAAAATCTGGTATATACGATGTTTATTACATGGAAAACCAAACAAAGCATTGGGACTTTTGCCTCTGTCCGGTGAGTGCAAATATCTGGTTAAGACGATGACTGTTTAGGCGAGTTTTACTGTATACATAGTCTTTAAACTGCAGTAACATTACTTTAGTCTTCTCTGTTTTATCCCACAACTTCCTTGCACATGGGCCGACCTGGGCAGAAGTTGCTTCAATGTTTCCTGAATTCCATTTTATGCATGCATCCAGTGCTCCACTCAAGAGCAGGAACATTTACTGGTTAGAGTGAAAGGGAAACTATACATCTAAATGGACGTTTACACGCACATCTTTCCTAGAATTGTTGTTGTTGTTGTCCATTCGGCTGCTCCCGTTTTTGGCTGAGGTCGCCACAGCAGATACAGCCAGATCTGCATTGGTATTTGACACAAGTTTTACACCGGATGCCCTTCCTGACACAACTCCAGTGTAACCTGGAGAAACACACAGAGCGCTGGTGTTCCGAAGAGGTCTACATCTTTCCTAGAATTAATTGCTAGAATTCATAATCCTCATTGAACTTTGCCCCAGCTACACCATCAGATCACTTTCCACATGCACTATGCTTAGAGTTTGTCCATATAAAGTCAGCTTCTTAATTATTGGGACAGTGACAGCTATCAGCGATTTACGTCAAACAACGTAGCCTAGACTTTTTTCTAAGTGAGTGAGAGAGACGCCTGTTATGAAAAACCTTGAGCCTCGTCCAACAACAGTGCCCTATGGTGGCGTCTTGGCTGGCCGCAGTCATTCCCCAAAGTCTTTGAAGGGTGTTTTCATTTCCTCTTTCTCTGACATAGGCAGGCTTTACAGCACTTAGCAAACTCATTGTCACGCGACTCCATGGGGTCAAAATCTTCTAGATGACAGTGACACTTTTAGGAATGATCTATTAAAACATTCTTGGGATATGAACAGTGAGGTCATTAAGTTTTAAGTCATAATGCTGCAAAAAATAACAGCTGTAGTTAAGCATTTTGTTGAAGGCTGGTGATTTGATGTCAGAACAGGCTGTAGGTAGTTTCCCTGGTGATTCTACAGTCTGTCGTTCATTAGGTTTATACAGGTGTAGATGTTGACAGTGGGGTAAATGTGTCACTCTCTGATAAAGTACAAAACAGTTTTGGAACCTGATAACAATTGACTGAAAGAACTCTCAAAACATGCAAATGCAGGCTGACAAAATAAGTTATTAATATTTTAAAGCAGCTGGTAACATTTATTTGCAGTTATAATACTTCTTAACATAGTCATAAAAATGGCATATTTTTTGTTGTCGCTGATGAATACAATGCTGATATCATCATTCAGAAGAAAAAGTTGAATTATTTACAGAAATTGACTCATACAACATGTGTAGATTGAGTCAGGCTCAAACCAGACAGTTTCACTACGTGTGCTCTGAATGGCTTATTTCCAGTCTGATATTTTCCCATATCAGCCCGTTACCATGATAATCGGTCCAGATTGTGAATCAGATTAGTTTCAAACCAGAAAGCTAAAAACACGATTAGAAAAACCAAGTCAGACATGAATGTACTCCATAAATATCTTAACAGCACTGGAAAAAAACACAGATTGAAAGCTTACCAGCTAACGAATAGACCATCTGTTAGCAAGTTCTTCATGGTGGCGAACAGGTCTGACTACGAGCCGAAAACTGTCAGCAGCTTTTATATTTGGGCAATACCGTACGATCGCATGTTTATATATGTAATAGCCATATAATAAACAAATTATTAACCTTGCTTGTTAGACGTGTACGGGATTATCAGACACTGTGTTTTTACACCTCAGTCTGATATTTTCCCATACAGACCTTGCACTCAGTTAATAATCCTTTAAAATTTATGCTGCCTTAAAAAAAATCAGTCTATTAGAATTTGACCTTAAATTTTAGACTATAATGCAAGCACTTGCCTGCTTGTAGTAATAATAACCAGCATGGATATTTTAAAAACTAGACTAAATTAGAGAAAGTTTCACAAAAGGCACAGCTAACAGTAACTAAAGAATAATTGCAGAGATGATTTGTTGTCAGTAGTTGTAGAACTTGTGATGCTGCAGTTTTATTGTGTTCTCTACAAAGTAGCTCCTCTAACACGATTACCATTATAGTTCTTCCTTTTGGCGAGTATGTCATCTGGCACCCTTTCAATCAAAAACTGCTTCGATGTTTCTACTGTTGAGCTTGTGATTTGTGCCGTAAGGTATAATTTTGCCCATAATCAACTATTTAATTAATCGTTTCGTTCATGCTTAATAAACTTGTGCCCTACTCTGTTTTTGTTTATTTCTAGGATGTTCATCATGGTAATGGCACCCAGCAGGCATTCTACACTGATCCTAGTGTTCTGTACCTGTCATTGCATCGCTATGATGATGGGAACTTCTTTCCTGGCAGTGGAGCACCTGATGAGGTGAGAAGAACTACCAGCCCATTGTTCTACCTACCCGAATATATAAAATATTCACCTAATAGTGCAGGTATAAGTATTCATGTATGCTTGTGATGCTTGTGTCATAGGTGGGTGATGGTGCTGGTGTAGGCTTCAATGTTAACATGGCCTTTACTGGTGGATTGGAGCCTCCAATGGGTGATGTTGAGTATCTCGCTGCATTCACGTAAGGCAATAATGCCAATTCATAATTTAACATTATTCAATTCATTTGTGAGTCAGTGGTCTCACGATCATTTTCACATGATGCTTAACATTGGTGCTGCGGTTAATCTCTGAAAAAGAAGCGATTCTCACATCTTGTCAGCTGATACATGCAGGTACATACAGTATGGCTGCACAAGATCTGTGAGATAAGAGTGAGCACTGCCTTTTACTATTCTATAAGTTACCAACAGAACCTTAAATTATGATCTAGCAGGACAGGAAGCCATTGTACTGAGGCCAGTAAAATATCATCAAACTACGTTGTTCTTATTAGATCTCTAGCTAATGCCTCTGCATCAACCATGCACATAGTGCCCCAATCTTTGCAACATTACGCAACCCAAAAGAAGTAATTTCTCTAATATGCAGTTCAAATGACAGGGTGGCATCAAAGATCATGACATTCTTAACTTTTTTGATAATGTGTATAAGACGGCCATCCAGTGATGCTGTTTGATGATTGTACTGATGCCTGTACCAACTAGGAGCAATGACCATCACTTCAGTTTTCTTTGGATGAAACAGTAGCCAAGCCAAGCCTTGGCATATCATGTGCCATCAGCTGAAATAACAAATGGTACCAACGCAGGGGTGAAAGTAAGATTAGATTTTTGAAAGAAAAGTGCTTCTCAAAAAAAAATTTTTGCTTGCACGCTTGCATCATATTAAAGATATTAAAAATGGCTCTTTTCTGACTGAGATTTTTAAATTCTGTGCATGTCCTTGAGTGCATGATGTTAGACACGTAATGTAATTGATGGCAAACATTTATTTTCAGGTAAAGTGCAAACATAATTTTTTTGGAAATAACATCAGAACAACAACAGGACAACTTCAACATCATTAAAGGTCCCCTTCAGACATAACACGAAAGACGCAGAAACCGGAGGAAAATCTGCAAACCAAAAACAAAATGGGGAACCTCGAAACATTCTACCTGCTGTCAGGAGAGACGCACGGTCAGACAGGCGTGCATGATACCATAGCAACGGTTTCATGTACGCTCGTGTTCATGCGCACGAATACAGTGTGATCACGTGAAAAGTTGCATGCACAGCAGCGGAGGAAAAAAATTAAAAACACCTTAATTCATAATACTTAATTCCTGTTATAAAGAGCAGATTTAGCCCCTGCCTAGAATTACCTGATGAGCCCGTCTCATGAAGAGCCAGCTCCCATGTCATGAAGACTCGACTCCCCTCCCATGAAGAGCTGGGCTCTCGCGTCGTGAACACATCAGCTGGTATGGCGTGTCCAGTGCGCAGTGATCTGCTGCAAATGCATTGCGGTGCACTGACGCTGTGGTCAGCTGTAGCAATATGTGTTTTAATTTATTTCCACGCGAGGATAGCAACAACCTTTGGCCCAACTAGGTAAAGCAAGATGGTGCCGTTGTGTTTGGCCTACCTTCGGCACTCACTTCTTTTGTTGTCATTTCTTTTGTTTTGCATTTTGTTGTATGGCATGTGTCACCGCTCCTGGTGTATGATCGCCAGACTCTTATCGGCATTCGGGCTTCACTGGAGAACCTAACTGTTCTTTGTTCCGGCAGACGGCCAGGGGTGCTGCTGCCCCTGCCGCCTGTCTTAGTATCCGTAACGGACTTTCTGTGCCGGCCGCTTGGCGTGTTGCCTCGTCGTCTGCGCCGCAGGGGACGCAGGAAGAGAGGAGGAGTCCTTGTTCGGCTCAGAGTGTGCCTGGCTGCTTCCTGCAAACATGCTCCAGGTCATTTCATGGCCGGATTCTTCACATCATATGACAGCTACAACATGCGGCGTTCCCTGGCTCGGTGGCTCTGGCCAGTTGTCCGAGGTGCCGGGTCTCCATTTCCTCGTCGCCGTCCTGTGAGGAGCTTCAGACAGGACTGCGTGCAAGAGAACCTGCGCCCGCTCAGTCCTGTCTCCCAGCAGAATGATGTGCGCTCAGTCCATGTGGCGCTCATCAACACCAGATCACTTGACAAATAAGACTTTTATTTTGAATCACTTTTTCTTCTGGTGTTTGTCCTGTTAACGGAGACCTGGCTGAAACCAAGTGAAAATAGTGCCCCCCCGGCTGTTCATTCTTCAGCTCCACGCGAGCATCAGGTTGAGGTGGTGGTATGGCCACTGTCTTTAAAGACAGCTTTAAATGCCAATTTTTATCTCCTGATGTCTACTCCGCTTTTGAATTTCAGCTGTTTGTGATGGAGTTTGACTGTCCTGTGCTCTGTGCTGTTGTTTACCGTCCACCAAAATTTAATAAGGATTTTATTCAGAAGTTTTCTGAGTTTCTGGCAGATTTTATCCCAATATATGACAAACGTTTGGTCTGTGGTGATTTTAATATTCATATCTGTCTAATCAGCTAGCTGATGATTTTAAAAGCCTCCTGAACTCTTTTGGTATAACACAAGTTGTGGATGGACCAACACATAATCTTGGACACTCTTTAGACCTGGTCATTTCTTATGGGCTCTCAGTTTCACTTAAGGACATATCAGACATTGCTATTTCAGATCACTTTCCTGTTATATTTTAATTTACTGCTCCTCCATCTGCTGGTAAGCCACTTGTTCCTGTCTCTTACCGCCGTTTGGTCACCTCCTCGACGGCGGGGGACTTTGCTACTGCCTTCATGGACTCTCAGTTTTATGCCATGAATGGACTGGTTTCCCCTTTACTCCCAGATAACATCCTCTCTTTTTTCCACTCCACATGCAAGGTAATTTTGGACTCTGTTGCACCGATGCACTGTAAATCCAGGAAATCAAATTCCGACCCCCGGTTAAATGCCACGGCCCGTGCCCTCAGGCAATGCTGCAGACAGGCAGAGAGAAGATGGAAAAAGGACAAACTACAGGTGTCTCTGGGTATTCTGAGGGAGAGTCTAACTGACTATCAGAAGGCTGTGAAGGAGGCAAAAGCACAATATCTGTCTCATTTCTAGCAGTTTTCATCGTCCCGGTGTGTTATTTCAGACTATAAACTCAGTTGTGAATCCAGGCACCTCTGTCTTAATGGACGCTACAACAACAACCTGTGAGGAGTTTCTTTTTTATTGACAAAGTTTCATCAGTCAGACAGAACGCTGATCAGAACTACAAGTTGAGTTGTCTGTTACTCGTGCACATTCTGCTTGAACAATTTGAGCCCATTTCTTTTGCATCCCTTAGTGAAGTAGTGAAACACATAAAACCTACAAGTTGTCCTTTAGATGTTGTTCCAGCTAAGGTGCTGAAGGAGGCTTTTAATACTGTTGGGGCAGGTCTCCTAACTTTTATCAATGCTTGTATTGGATTGGGGTCTGTTCCATCTGGTTTTAAACATGCTGTGGTTTGACCCCTTCTAAAAAAACCACCTGGACTCGTCGGTTTTATCCAATTTTAGACCTGTGTCTCATCTGCCATTTCTGTCTAACATTCATTTTTAGAAGACATTCACATCCTTGAAAAGTTTAGATTACGACACAGCACTAAGTCTGCACTTTAAAAGTTCATTATAACATTACTTTGTTGGTGGATGCAGGGAATCCTGCTGTGCTGGTTCTATTGGACCTCACAGCAGCCTTTGATACTGTGGATCACACAGTACTTGTTTCCCGGTTAGAACATTTTATTGGCATTCAGGGTACTGCACTGGGTTTAGATCATATTTGGCTGAAAGGAGCTTTTCTGTTATGATTGGGGACCCCTTCTCATCAACTGCTCCTCTGTGTTGTGGAGTGCTGCAGGGTTCTATTCTTGGGCCTATTCTATTTTTTTTGTACATTCTGCCATTGGTGTCAGTTATAGCCCAGCACAACCTGTCCTTTCATTGCTATGCGGATGATCTGCAAATCTACCTACCTATGAGGACTAATGGGAGTGATGCATTGTCATCATTATTTAATTGTATTTGCCATGTAAATCAGTGGCTGTCCCAAAACTTCCTTTACCTGAATGATGGTAAATTGAGATCATGGTGTTTGAGCACTCTGGCATACCAAATGTGGTAACACCAAATTTTGGTGCCCTGGCTAATTATGTAAAACCATCCATCCATGCATTTTCTTCCACTTTATCCGGAGTCGGGTTGCGGGGGCAGCAGCTCAAGCAAAGCCGCCTAGACCTCCCGATCCACACACACCTCCCCCAGCTCCTCCGGGGGAACTCCAAGGCATTCCCAAGCCAGCCGAGAGACGTAGTCCCTCCAGCGTGTCCTGGGTCTTCCCCGGAGCCTCCTCCCGATTGGACATGCCCGGAACACCTCTCCAGCGAGGTGTCCATGGGGCATCCGGAAAAGATGCCCAAGCCACCTCAACTGGCTCCTTTCGACGTGGAGGAGCAGCGGCTCGACTCTGAGCTCCTCCCGAGTGACCGAGCTCCTCACCCTATCTCTAAGGGAGCACCCGGCCACCCTGCGGAGGAAACTCATCTCGGCCGCTTGTACTCGCGATCTCGTTCTTTCAGTCATGAGCCAAATCTCATGACCATAGGTGAGGATCGGAACGTAGATCGATCGGTAAATCGAGATCCTTGCCCCCCTACTCAGCTCTCTCTTCACCACGACAGTCCAATACAGCGACTGCATCACTGCAGATGCTGCACCGATCAGTCTGTCGATCTCACGCTCCATCCGTCCCTCACTAGTGAACAAGACCCAGAGATACTTAAACTCCTCCACTTGAGGCAAAGACACTCCACCAACCTGAAGAGGGCAAAGCACCTTTTTCCGGTCGAGAACCATGGCCTCGGATTTGGAGGTGCTGATTTTCATCCTGGATGCTTCACACTCGGCTGCAAACCGCCCCAGTGCACGCTGAAGGTCCTGATTTGATGAAGCCAACAGAACTACATCGTCCGCAAACAGCAGAGATGAGATTCTGTGGTTCCCAAACCAGACCCCCTCTACACCCTGGCTGCGCCTAGAAATTCTGTCCATAAAGATAATGAACAGAACCTAAAACCAGCTGTCAAGAATTTGGGAGTGATATTTGACAGCTGTTTGAGGTTTGATGAACAGATAAACGCTGTTGTCAAAGCAAGCTTTTTCCAGCTTCATCTTTTGGCTAAAATAAAGCACTTCCTCTGTAGACGTGATCTTGAGACGGCCATTCACGCTTTCATCAGCTCCAGACTTGATTATTATAATGCACTTTATTCTGGCATTAGTCTTCTCTTGCATGTCTCCAATTGGTGCAGAATGCTGCTGCTCGTCTTTTAACAGACACTTTTAGGCGTGAGCATATTACACCTGTCCAGTACTCACTCCACTGGCTTCCAGTTCATTTTAGAATTGATTTTAAGATTTTAATGTTTGTTTTTAAAGCTATTTATTGTCTTGCACCTCCCTACATGTCTAAAATTTTAACTTTGCGCATTTACAGTAGGACACTATAGGCGTCTGGCCAGCTTTACTTAGATGTTCCGAGGTCAAGATATAAACGCTGGGGTGATCGTGCTTTTGCGGTAGCTGGCCCTAGACTGTGGAACAAGCTACCTCTTGAATTACGTACTATTCCTGACCTAGCACTTTTTAAATCTAAATTAAAGACTTATTTATTTAAACTGGCTTTTAACACCTAGTGGGGAGGTGACACGTTCTGTTTTTAATGTGCTGTTTATTGTATGTGTTTTATTTTTGTGAATTTGTGTTTTTAATGTTAAGTGCTTTGGACACTAGTCAGTGCTATAAAGCACTCTGTATCTGATTGATTGATTGATTGATTGATTGATTGATTTTTTGAATGATTGATAGACGTCTGCACTTCACGCTGTAGTTATGCACCTTCATATCCTACAAGGCAATACAGGTGCTCCCCAGCTCAGATATCTGAACAGCTGCAGTTCGCAGGGGGACATGCCCCCCCCTTTGTCTCCCCCTTTGTGGTCACCGCACACTCACATGCCATTTTTTTTTGGGGGGGGGGGGGGCACACTCACACATTTGTGTTGCTTGGTAACACACTCATTGGACACTTAGAAAATGTGTGACTATTCGCACAGCCAGCTCGAACTTGGTCTGCCTGCTCTCTGTTTTTGTGCTGGCAGCGCAAATGGCCCCACCTTTTCTAAGTGCCCTGCAAGTGGTGTTGGATGTTCGTGGGTGGCACCGGGACTCCAGCCAACTCTGGCTGAGAGTGAGTTGAATGGTCATTCATCCGGCATTTGATGACATTCGGCCGCTGGTATGAAGGCTGCCTCGATCGCGTTATTCAGCCATGGTTCGACACGGCCGATAATTTCATGCAGCTGCCCGGCCGTGGCACAATATGTCCAACCTCTTGCTTGCCTCTACTGGTGGTTGGCTCTCACTGCGGTATTGTATCACTTCCTGTTCCGGAGCACAGCGGTGTTTTGCTGTATCTGTTAGCTGTTTAATCTGCGCAGTTAGGTTGATCTAGTTAACTAGATAACGCTGTAACTAGGTTTAAGGATATGATTCCTTCTTTATGTTCTCTAATGCCATATACCAACACAGTGCAGAGTAGCTACCTAAACTCTGTAAGTGAGATAGAGTATCTCGTCAATAGTTTTACATCCTCATTGAAGACAACTTTGGATGCTGTAGCTCCTCTGAAAAAGAGAGCTTTAAATCAGAAGTGCCTGACTCCGTGGTATAACTCACAAACTCGCAGCTTAAAGCAGATAACCCGTAAGCTGGAGAGGAAATGGCGTCTCACTAATTTAGAAGATCTTCACTTAGCCTGGAAAAAGAGTCTGTTGCTCTATAAAAAAGCCCTCCGTAAAGCTAGGACATCTTACTACTCATCACTAATTGAAGAAAATAAGAACAACCCCAGGTTTCTTTTCAGCACTGTAGCCAGGCTGACAAAGAGTCAGAGCTCTATTGAGCTGAGTATTCCTTTAACTTTAACTAGTAATGACTTCATGACTTTCTTTGCTAATAAAATTTTAACTATTAGAGAAAAAATTACTCATAACCATCCCAAAGACGTATCATTATCTTTGGCTGCTTTCAGTGATGTCGGTATTTGGTTAGACTCTTTCTCTCCGATTGTTCTGTCTGAGTTATTTTCATTAGTTACTTCATCCAAACCATCAACATGTCTATTAGACCCCATTCCTACCAGGCTGCTCAAGGAAGCCCTACCATTATTTAATGCTTTGATCTTAAATATGATCAATCTATCTTTATTAGTTGGCTATGTACCACAAGCTTTTAAGGTGGCAGTAATTAAACCATTACTTAAAAAGCCATCACTTGACCCAGCTATCTTAGCTAATTATAGGCCAATCTCCAACTTTCCTTTTCTCTCAAAAATTCTTGAAAGGGTAGTTGTAAAACAGCTAACTGATCATCTGCAGAGGAATGGTCTATTTGAAGAGTTTCAGTCAGGTTTTAGAATTCATCATAGTACAGAAACAGCATTAGTGAAGGTTACAAATGATCTTCTTATGGCCTCAGACAGTGGACTCATCTCTGTGCTTGTTCTGTTAGACCTCAGTGCTGCTTTTGATACTGTTGACCATAAAAATTTTATTACAGTGATTAGAGCATGCCATAGGTATTAAAGGCACTGCGCTGCGGTGGTTTGAATCATATTTATCTAATAGATTACAATTTGTTCATGTAAATGGGGAATCTTCTTCACAGACTAAGGTTAATTATGGAGTTCCACAAGGTTCTGTGCTAGGACCAATTTTATTCACTTTATACATGCTTCCCTTAAACAGTATTATTAGACGGCATTGCTTAAATTTTCATTGTTACGCAGATGATACCCAGCTTTATCTATCCATGAAGCCAGAGGACACACACCAATTAGCTAAACTGCAGGATTGTCTTACAGACATAAAGACATGGATGACCTCTAATTTCCTGCTTTTAAACTCAGATAAAACTGAAGTTATTGTACTTGGCCCCACAAATCTTAGAAACATGGTGTCTAACCAGATCCTTACTCTGGATGGCATTACCCTGACCTCTAGTAATACTGTGAGAAATCTTGGAGTCATTTTTGATCAGGATATGTCATTCAATGCGCATATTAAACAAATATGTAGGACTGCTTTTTTGCATTTACGCAATATCTCTAAAATTAGAAAGGTCTTGTCTCAGAGTGATGCTGAAAAACTAATTCATGCATTTATGTCCTCTAGGTTGGACTATTGTAATTCATTGTTATCAGGTTGTCCTAAACGTTCCCTGAAAAGCCTTCGGTTAATTCAAAATGCTGCAGCTAGAGTACTAACGGGGACTAGAAGGAGAGAGCATATCTCACCCATATTGGCCTCTCTTCATTGGCTTCCTGTTAATTCTAGAATAGAATTTAAAATTCTTCTTCTTACTTATAAAGTTTTGAATAATCAGGTCCCATCTTATCTTAGGGACCTCATAGTACCATATCACCCCAATAGAGCACTTCACTCTCAGACTGCAGGCTTACTTGTAGTTCCTAGGGTTTGTAAGAGTAGAATGGGAGGCAGAGCCTTCAGCTTTCAGGCTCCTCTTCTGTGGAACCAGCTCCCAATTCAGATCAGGGAGACAGACACCCTCTCTACTTTTAAGATTAGGCTTAAAACTTTCCTTTTTGCTAAAGCTTATAGTTAGGGCTGGATCAGGTGACCCTGAACCATCCCTTAGTTATGCTGCTATAGACTTAGACTGCTGGGGGGTTCCCATGATGCACTGAGTGTTTCTTTCTCTTTTTGCTCTGTATGCACCACTCTGCATTTAATCATTAGTGATTGATCTCTGCTCCCCTCCACAGCATGTCTTTTTCTTGATTCTCTCCCCTCAGCCCCAACCAGTCCCAGCAGAAGATTGCCCCTCCCTGAGGTTTCTTCCTGAATAAAATTGATTGATTGATTGAACCTGCATGCGACATGGCGTTCAAATTCTGCAAACATGATGAAATGGCAGCGTGACCTCATCTTGCCCACTGTTCAAATTGGTTTCCGGCGCACCTGAATATAGAGTGCATGTGCCGTGCCCGAATAAATGTGGCGACTGCTGTACGAGGAGTTTGAGTGCGGCTCCGATTTCCCACAAGTGCCATTTGACTCCTCCAGTGCGCACCATTCTGCCACAATCGTGTTATGTGTGAAAGGATCTTAACATAGTAACTCTATAACAACACATATCAAAGAGTTCATGCTTCGACCATAGTCATCCCCTGTGCAGTAAATGAGCTGATGAGATTTTGGGGGAGTTGACTGCACAAATGAACTTACTAATGATTTCTCCTGTGAACTGTGCCTGAATGTTTTCTGCAGTACTACTCTGGTATGATGACATACACGGATGTTCTAATTATAATGGAGAAAGTGTTAACAGGACATTGGACAATTCAAATATCTTTTTGTTAAACCAGTGAATGATGCTTCAACTATTAAAAAAACCCGTACTCGAACAAAGAAGGTTTCATAGACACTGAGCTCATCACGCTTGTCTTGGCTTCTTTGAAGTCTCCTGTCTGATCCCAGATTGACTTTTATGGTTTCTTTTTGACATACTCACACATGCACATATTTGCATGCATGCCAAACAAGCACCATGGTCCTTAACAGGCTGAGTGTCCACACATGGATTGCACACTGGAAAGTAGGTCTACATATCACATTCACTGTTGTGGATCATACTATGACAACTTACCATCACTTGGCAAGGAGCACGTTTGGATTGGTTCCAGCTCTCTTTGAAGATGAATCCCTGTTTGCGACTGTGTGTCCATCTGGTCAGAGCAAGACACATTAAACTGACAAGCCAGTGTCTTCTAGGGGCTTTCGGTATGCAAGTCCCCGGAAACACACCTTAGAATCTAATGCACCCCAGACTCTTGTGTGCTTTTATTCTCTCTTTCTACGTATCTTTCCCTCCTGTCTTTGTGCACCTCTTTTTACCCTTTGATGTTTATACGCACTGCTGACAGCCATGTAATATGTAGTTAGACTACAGAAGTTATTTATATCAACACGAAAAATTCTTGTCCTACTGATCCCAAATGGGGTGGACCTCCTCTGGCTGTTTTGTCTTCATGGTTTTCACCGGATTTGCTGAAGACACTTCCCAAATGCACAAACTTGGGCAAGCTTTCAGCTACTTCACCATGAAGCTCCAGTGGTTTCTGCGGTCTCACATCAATTTGGATGATTATCAAAAGCGGCACTAGGGTCTAGTAACGGCAGCACTGAATTAGTATCTTAATCCATGGATAGCAGATCATTCACCACTCTAGTCATTAGAATTTCTTTTAAGTGACGAGTCCAGAACACTGACTGAAGGGTTCAATTAGATTTTGTTTATTAGCATAAAATTGTGAAAAGATGCCAACATGGCCCAAAACAGGAGATTCACTGATCCTCACCTGTATCTACTGGAACCCAACATTTCACAGCTGAATAGCCAGCTTTTTTTTTAATGGAGTGAATTACAGAACTTTTGCAGACGCACTCACTCATTCACTCACAGACTCACTGACTGACTGAAATCAGTGATATCGTCCATTTCTTACAGTATGTCCCATTTTAATCATCTTCCAATAATTAAGATAACAATAGCACATTTTTATGTATTAGTTTATGATATATTAAAGGAGAGGTTTGACCGCTGAGAAGGGTCTGGGTCTTGCACAACAAATCCCTCCTGTGCAGTCAGTTTATAATGCCTCAGTGGTCAGCAGTGCCAGCAGGCAGCTAAGATGTTAAGGTAAGCAGCTAACTTTATAATCGGCCATCTTAAAAAGTTTATTTACATGCAGTCAGGTAAACGTGAGCAAGATTACCTCTGCATGGAAACGATCTGTGCAACTGGACTTCCTAATGTCAACTTTTTAATGACGACAAGAAGTTGTTCAGTCTGAGTTATTATTGCCCTCTCAGATAACATTAATTAGCGTTTTAGCTTCTGCTGGTCTCTGGCCAAGTTTGCGTTCTAAATCTAACCAATTCATTTTTGTCGTGTGAAAAGAGGATCCTCCTAAAACATGTAAAAAATACAGCCTCATTTGAAAAAAAATTGAACTTCTCCGTTAAGCCTGAACAAATGCAAAATACTTTATTTGTTGTTCTGGGTTCAGCACTATTTACCAGGTTAGTATAAATTGTGCTATGTGCTCTGTGACAACATTGTGTACTATAGTTTGGATGCACATAAGTACATGTATACAGTAAAACTTTATATATGCTGTGTTTTTCTGTTCTTTATTTGTGTGGTTGCTGAATAAGTTCTAAAATCAGGCCTGTGCGTTGTGGAAGAGACCCAAAAGCCAGTGAGAGTTTGGTCCTGTGTCACCTTGGACCCTGGCACCATTCATCGTCTCTGGCTTGTAGCAGCTACAGACAATTACAGGACAATTTATGGGCCCCACGAGACAGCAGCAAACCTGTCATACAGCTCATAGATCTGCCACACTTGTAGTCGTAAACACACAAAGTAACACACGGATGCACAGACAGGCACGCACATAAACACAATGAAATAAATACGATCAGATAACACATGCAAATAGACATGTGCGTGATCAACTCTTTTACTATCTTAATGTGTATCTGTTTGTTATGGTCCTCCTTCACACTCCCTCTCTCTTCATTTCTTCCTCTCTGTGTTTTCCTCACCTCTCTTTTCTTGGGGAGGGGATGCGTGCCTTGCAACCTGCACCGTCCCGTTCCTCTGCTGGCCTGTGCCACGTTGCATTTGCAGGGGATCAAGTCTGAGCCTCCAGAAAGCACAGAGAAAAAAGATAAGAAAATTGGCCCTAATGAAAACCAGAAGCACCATCTCTCCCTCTCCTTCTCTCTCTCACCTCCTCCTCTTACTCCCTCTTTTGCCATGAACTTGGAAAGAGGAGAGAGGAGGAGAATTAAAGTTAATTCAAACCAGCTCTCCGCAGCACCAGATGACAGGGCTTTGAAGTGTAAGTGTGCGTGTGTGAGTTTTTCGCTCTTATGCTCTCTTTTCTCCGCTCTCCTCTGCGTTTTATGAACGGAGGGGGGAAGCCTTGAAGCCTTGCACTTTTAACTCTTTCTTGACTGGTTTGTTGAGACCTGCTTGCTAGAAAGGACAGGTTCTACAAAAAATACCAGCTAGATGTTACCAAAGTCACAAGCTCACGTTTTCCAGATTTTATTGCCTTTTAAGAATTTTTTTAACGTTTTTCTTACTACGTAAAAACACCTTGTTTTATGGAAGAAAATCAGCCACTCTAATAAGTGAAAATTCAATTGTTAATACTGCTTAAAATAAGATCATGAAATTGTCGTAAAATTCACTTTGATCTATATTTTATTCATATCAGGACATGTTACATATTTTATAAATAACACAGCGGCTTAAAATTTTGGTCGTTGTACAAGTCCTTGTATATTACTGAAATTTTACTTGTTTTGTGACTGTGTTTTTTATTAACTGTAATTAGATATTTTGATGAGAAATGGGCAGCACGGTGGCTTAGTGGTCGGCACTGTTGTGTCATAGCAAGAATGCCATGGGATCAGTTTGCATGTTCTCCCCGTGTTTATGTGGGTTCCCTCCAGGTGCTTCGGCTTCCTCCCACTTCCAAAGACATACAGGTTAGGTGAATTGGAAACTTTTAAGTTGGCCGTAGATGAGACTATGTTTTTTTGTCTCTATGTGGCCATGTGATAGACTGCCATCCTGGCGAGGGTGAATCCTGCCTCATACCCTGTGACTGCTGGAATAGACTCCACATACCTCATCCCGTGTATGTGTACTGCCTGGTACATGACAACACAATATTTACTAAGTAATTAAATAATTGTGAAAATTTGATTAAATACAACTCAGTTTGAAAATAAATTGCAGACCGCCTAAAATAAATTGAAAGAAACACCTGGAAATATGGTGCATCTGGAAAGTATTCACATTATTTTTTCCACAATTTATGTTACAGCATTATTCCAAAATGAAACACCTTCATTTTTTCCCCCTCAAAATTCTACTCACAACACCCCATAATGCAACATGAAAAAGTTCTTTTGAAATCTTTGCAATTTCTTAAAAGTAAAAACTAAGAAATCACATGTATATAAGTATTCACACCCTTTGCTAAATACTTTGTTGATGTACCTTTGGCAGCAATTACAGCCTCAAGTCTTCTTGAATATGATGCCACAAGTTTGATACACCTATCTTTGGGCAGTTTTGCCCATTCCTCTTTGCAGCACCTCTCAAGCTCCATCAAGTTGGATAGGGAGCTTCGGTGCACAGCCGTTTTCAGATCTCTCCAGAGAAGTTCAGTTGGATTCAGGTCTGGGTTCTGGCTGGGCCACTCAAGGACATTCACAGATTCACAGAGTTGTCCTGAAGCCCCTCCTTTGATATTTTGGCTGTGTGCTTAAGGTCATTATCCTGCTGAAAGATGAACTGTCACCCCAGTCTGAGGTCAAGAGCGCTCTAGAGCAGGTTTTCATCCAGGTTGTCGCTGTGCATTGCTGCATTCATCTTTCCCTCAATCCTGACTAGTCCCCCAGTTCCTGCTGCTGAAAAACAGCATGAAGCTGCTACAACCATGCTTCACTGTAGGGATGGTGCCTGGTTTCCTCCAAATATAACACCTAGCATTCCTGCCAAAGACTTCAACCCTTGTGTCTTCAGACCAGAGAATTCTGTTTCTCATGGTCTGAGAGTCCTTCAGGTGCCTTTCGGCAAACTCCAGGTCAGCTGCCATGTGCCTTTTACTAAGGAGTGACTTCCATCTGGCCTCTACCATACAGGCCTGATTGATGATTTGCTGCAGAGATGGTTGTCCTTCTGGAAGGTTCTCCTCTCTGCACAGA
Organism: Thalassophryne amazonica; assembly: GCF_902500255.1. Lineage (NCBI taxonomy): Eukaryota > Metazoa > Chordata > Actinopteri > Batrachoidiformes > Batrachoididae > Thalassophryne > Thalassophryne amazonica. The sequence goes on from NC_047116.1 coordinate 54,063,629, forward strand.
AGAATGCTGGAGCTCTGACAGAGGGACTGTCAGGTTCTTGGTCACCTCACTGACTAAGGCCCTTTTCCCCGATCATTCAGTTTAGAGAGGCGGTCAGCTCTAGGAAGAGTCTTGGTGGATCTGAACTTCTTCCATTTACGGATGATAGAGGCCACTGTGCTCATTGGGACCTTCAAAGCAGCAGAAATGATTCTGTATCCTTCCCCAGATTTGTTCCTTGATGCAAAAATGTCTCTGAGGTTTACAGACAAATCCTTTGATTTTATGTTTGGTTTGTGCTCTGACATGCACTGTCAACTGTGGGACCTTATATGTAGGCAGGTGTGTGCCTTTCCAAATCATGTCCGATGAACTGAATTTACCCCAGGTGGACTCCAATTAAGCTGTAGAAACATCTCAAGGATGATTGGTGAAAACAGGAGGCACATGAGCTTAATTTTGAGCTTCATGGCAAAGGTGGTAAATACTTATATACATGTAATTTCTAAGGGAATTTTTGTTTGTTTGTTGTTTTTTTTAATATGTGTGCAAAATCTCAAACTTTTTTCACTTGGTCATTGTCTGGTATTGCGTTTTGAATTCTGAGGAAAAAATGCATTTCATCCATTTTGGAATAAGGTTGTAACATAAAAAAATGTGAAGTGCTGTGAATACTTTCCAGATGCATTGTAAATTATGTTTTTAAACATTGAAAGTTGTAGATTTTGTTTTTTAATACTAATCTATGCTAGAATTCTAACCCTGCGTCCATGTCAAGGCACCTGGGCAAAAGATCAGTTTGGGTATTTTGCCTGTTGGAGTGAAGTACAGTGGGGTTCATGTGCACTCTGTGGCTGCTACGGTAGCCATAAAGGTCCAACAGAACCTCTGAACATGAGACAGCCAAAGGAGCTTTTAAGCCTGTCAGACAATCTTCAAGGTGAAGTCCAACAAACTTGAGTTTCGGCAATCGGGTGTAATGCCTTGTTTGGCCCAGCACATTGCACCCTATGTGTCGTGAATTTATGAATATTACATAACAAAACTGCCCTTTCAAATTTAAAGCCAAACTTTCTATATATAAGTTTACTCCCGTAAGTGAATTTTACTTGATAATTTATTAGGCTTTCCGACTCAATATACTACATAAATTCTTGAAATAAGTTCAAAAAGACCACTTTGAAGGTAGTATCTTAAATAATGCTTCTGATGCCTTCCACTGGATGTTTTATATCTCGCTTTTATCTAGTTAAAAATAACAACAAATCTTGCTTATCAAGACAAGTAACATTCATTTGAAATAAGTTACAGGAAAAGAAGAATGAAGTATTAAATATGAATATAAGCTTAGGTGACTTGATCAGCTCCATAGTTTAACGATGGTTTGATCATTCTGACAGCTGTTATTGTAGTATGTCTCAGCTGACTGCTGGTATGGCTATTTTTAAAAAAGGAAAGACAAGTAAGTACAAGCCAGATGTTTATTGGAAAATGTTTTCAGTTTTCCTCTATAGGTTTTTATGACATTGTTTTTACAATTTGCTCTTTGACTGACATTCTTCAATGTCCCAGAGAGAGGTGCTGCAGCTGTTTGGCTTAAACAGAACTGTCTTTTAGGAGGAGGCGTGTTGGACGGGAGTATTTTGGGGTAATATTCATGTTAAACATGCTTTAGAACTTAATATTCTTTGCCTTGTTCTATTGCCTATGCTATAGCAGCCATTAGCCCTGTGCTGGGTTAATGACCCAGCTCAAATCCATGGAAATATAGACCTGGAATGGACATGTGTGCCCCAGTCTATTAGCGTCGCTCAGGACAGGAAGGCGCTAAGGCCACTAAGGGTGGAGATGTGCTGATCATCAATAATAAACTGACCGCTTTTTTTGCACTAGCGTCGCTATTTCTTAACGGATTTTAATAAATGTAGGCTTGTTTTAAAGCCATTTGAAAGCTCTTTCCAATGAACCTATGCATGTGTGGGTGAAAAAAAAAAAACTTTTATGTAAAATGCAGAAATTTGTGGAAATTATGACAAACTGTGCTGCTTTTCTCTCTCTATTGTCGCTATTTGTTAACAAATTTTAATAAAAGTAGGCTTGTTTAAAGCCCTTTAATTGCTCTTTCTAATGAACCCATACATGTCTGGGTAGAAAAAAAATGTTTTATGTAAAGTGTGGAAATTTTGGGAAAATATGCCAATCTGTTCATTTACTGTGATTTTTTTTTTCCTGTCATCATAATTCTCGATGGATTTTATAAATGAAGCCTTGTAAGTTGTATTCAAGCTGATTAAAAGCTTTAACGAACCCATACATGCCTGGATAAAAAATTCCTTATGTATTAAAATATAAATCTGAAGTATGCCTTGCCATTGTGCTCATTTACCTCTCTGCTTTTTCCACTGTAATATTATTGCTAGTCATTTAGTGACAACAACATATATATGATTTTTACTAACATTTTATTACAAGTAGATATAAAGCCATTCAGAATTTATGACTTTTGACCCTCAGTCAGGGTAAAAAGTACCTCCTCCATCCCCTCCAACCACACTGTTAAAATTTAAATGCTGCCTGTGACCACCATGTACATATCATATTAAACAACAACTGCAAGTACGAGGTCTGTCCATAAAGTATCGTACCTTTTTATTTTTTTCCAAAACTATATGGATTTCATTCATATGTTTTTACGTGAGACATGCTTGAACCCTCGTGCGCATGCGTGAGTTTTTCCACGCCTGTCGGTGACGTCATTCGCCTGTGAGCACTCCTTGTGGAAGGAGTGGTCCCGCCCCCTCGTCGGATTTTCATTGTCTGGAAATGGCGGAATGAAAAGGACTTTTTTTCCATCAGAAGTTTTTCAGAAGCTGTTAGAGACTGGCACCTGGAAACCATTCGAAAAATTTATCTGGCTTTCAGTGAAAATTGTACGGGCTTCACAGAGATAAGGACTTTAACTACAGCTTTAAGGACCCCTTTAAGGATGGTCGGTGCGCCGCGATCCGAGCTGCGACGTCGCGGCACAAACCACTGGATCATTTCTAAGCTGATGACTCTGTGGATACGAGACCGTCGTGTGCTCTTTCTCTGGTTATCACAAGAGCTGGACATCAGCCATTTTCTGGCAGATTTCACTTTTAACAAGAGATTTTGTCATGGAAAGCTTCAACGTTCAAGCATGTCTGACGTAAAAACATATGAATGAAATCCATATAGTTTTTAAAAAACATAAAAAGGACCATTAATTTATGGACACACCACGTATATATATAGACATAAATATATTTAAACATTTTTGTTTCCATATCTGTATGCATGTGAACGCAGCTTAATGAAAAGAACTTATGGCGTTGAGTTATAGTCTCAGTATATCGATATTAAACTGCGACATAACGACTTTAAAATAGACATTTGTTTTACATAATTACATTAAGGCTCTTGTACAGTTCATTTTAGTATTCGGGAATTTGTTTTTGTGGTTGGTGCAGTTGATGGTGAACCACTGGCTGCCTTTTTTCTGTTGTGTGGGCCGCTGAAGAGGAGGTACTGCTGGCCCACCACCACCAGATGGCGCCCTGCTTGGAGTGCGGGCTCCAAGCACGAGAGGGGGTCAGAGCCGCTGGGAGTGACAGCTGTCACTTATCAGCACCAGCTGTCACTCATCACCATCACTACAAAGGCCGGACTGCAACTCCACCTCCTTGCTGAGAAATCAGCTACCGAACAAGGTAACTTTCTGCTGTGATATCGTTGTCTAAATATATATTGGTCTGTGTGCAGCCGTGTTCCTGCGGGCTCTATCGGAGACTGGATTGGCGGACAGTGAGAGGACGACGTTCTTCGCCTCTCACTCCATCCAGGAAAGAGACCAACAGGAGCTGCACGGGTGACGTTGTATCTGGAGGTGGAGGTTCTCCCTCCCGGAGGAACTACTCAGGGAACAATTACTGGGTGTGTCTTCACACACCCACCATTAACTGTTTCTGTTTCTGCCAGCAGTACCTGGTCTGACAGCTGGAGACGGTGGCCACCTGGGACCCAGGACTTGGCGGCTCCGGTGTTCTTCAGATCCGTTGGCAGTGGAAGCCGTGTGGGATCCGGCTCTTCTCTGGACAGACGTCTTCTATCCTCGAGCCTGCCCACACGTCACCTTGTGTATGATTGACTGTACTCCTCAACTGCAATTGTCTGTATTCCGTTGTGCAATTCACAGCATTAAATTGTTACTTTTTGGCTCATCCATTGTCCATTCATTACCGCCCCCCTGTGGGTCCGTGTCACTACACCTTCCCAACATTTTCCCCTCATTTCGCTTCTGTTCTGGCTCAAGGCGCTCTCTCCACCCTTAGTAATGGCCGCCATGTGGCACGCCGCTAGTCATGTGACGTCCATTCCAGTCTCTATTTCCATGTTCAAATCATTCACCTGGACCTGACTCAAACATTTCTGTGAGCTGGTCAGCAGGTCGAAGGTCTGCAGTCACTGTTTGTTCTTGTTGAGATTTGAACATATTGCAGCTGCAATAACTTACTTCTGTGCTCCTTATAACAACAACAGAGTAAAAACATTATCGTGGGCATCCGTGATGTTTCTTGAAATGATCAAGTGAGCAAGCACACCATTTTCAGAACTCCAGTTTCCTATCATTGGTTGTTCCCGAGCCCATCAAATATGGCCATCGGATATTGCAAAGGCTTTTGTCTGCCCATCTGTCTGTGCTCAGCTTAGATCCAGTCCTATTACTGCCACAGTCTTCAAATTCACAGGGAACATTCTTTGGACATAGACCTTGGACAAGTTCAAAGATGGCTACCCTGGACCTATTCTAATATTGTAGGTATTTTAAAAGATTAAAATGTCACAATCTGCTCCTATGATCTTGCGGACATTAGCATAGTAACATCACTTCCTGGTGTTGCTAGCTGCTAACTTTGCTTAATTTTTGGCTAGAAATAACACCTATCTCATATACGTATTATGGAAAAGCTAGCGAGAAATAAACACTTCTCTAACTGAAAGAGGCTTTTTTTTTTTTTTTTTTTTTTTTACATGATAACACCTCTGGAAAGATTTTCAAAACATTTAGCGGACGTTAGTGTGGTGATATCACAGATTGGTAGCTCACTGCAAACTCTGTTTTGTTTGTGTGTAAATATATTGTCTTTGCCATATATTATCTAAAAGCTCATGAAAAATAAACACTTCTAGAACTGAATACGCTGTTTGTGGAACCTAATAACACCTCTGGAGTGATTTACAAGACATTTAGTGGATGTTAGCGTGCACACTAACGTCCGCTAAACGTACACATAATTGATTGAGGGGCTTTATTGAACATGTACAAATTATATGTAAGACAATAGGATCTTAATAATTAATTAAACAGCTGCAAATTACTGTATAAAGAACACAATCCTCATACGGCCGACGGTATTTTAGCATTGCATTATTTTTTGAGTTTGCCATCATCTTGAACACAGCGTTACAGTACATAATAAATTCCACAAGATTTTTAGTTGACATGATGTGAAGAGATGTACTGTGTGAGAACAGGTGCAGAAATGGTGCTCACTGACATGTTGGCAGCTAGAATGAAATTTTATGATGTCAAGAATGATATCTTCATTCATGTAGGCTTCGGCATCCCTTCTTCAAGTGCAGTGATTTATTATACCCCTGCAACCAAAAATTTGGAGAAGAGGTCATATAGGAATCAACCTGCCTATCTGTCTGTCCATGAGCCTTGTGGGTGGATTTCATTGAAGCATCAGACTGTAGACACCACACGAAGACGTGCATGAAGGAAATTAATCCTGGTCTTCAAGCAGATATAATTTGAGTTTTGTATGTACTTGATGCAAATCCATCGGTTGGTGGATTTTGATGAAACTTCATATAATTGCAGCACATCATATGATGATGTGCTTGAAGGGAAATGTTTCTGGTCTGACGTCTTCAGGAAGTATGTTAGGGCCCATTCATAGTATGATGTGAAGTGACTGACACTGGCTGAACGAGCAGATTCACAAAAATCTCTGTGAAGTATCAGCGAAGAAGGTTCGCTCCATGGGTCCACATTTCCTGTCTCCAGTGTAGGCTGATGTTGCTCAGAAGATGGTGCTGCTGTACTGGCGGAATGCAATGTTTGGCAATGGTCCACTGACTCAAATCATTTAAAGCTGTATGGCCTTTCGAATTTCACTAAACTGACTAAATTTAGTTTCTGTTTTTAGTGTCTGTTGTTTTTTTTTTTAACTTGTTGCAATATTACTGCTCATTTTAATATAGAGAACATATTTACCTGGGAGGATTTCCATAACAAATCTTTTGTTTTCCTTTTAACCCTGTCTGCAGCAGTACGTGTGTGTGCGCATGCATGAGATTTTGAAATTAGCGGAAGTTGCTTTAGACCTCGCATGATGTATGGGCCATGCACGCTAACATCTGGATGATGTCTTGTAAATCACTTTGGAGATATTATCTGGTTACAAAAACAGCATTTAGAAGTGATTATTTCTCATTAACCTTGACAAAATATATGAGAAACATGTTAGATTTATACAGAAATAAGCTGTTTCAGAGTGTTATCCACCATTTTTGATTATTTTGTTAAAGAGAGCAGCCAGCAGATGTCACCGTGAATCTCTCCTCCAATTAGCTGTCGCCATGTGCTTCCTAGCATACCTCGCGCAAGTCGGGAGAAGCCCCCACATGATCTGTGATGTCACTATTGTAGACTGTATGGGTTGCTTCCGTAAGTAGTTCAAGGCCGTCTGTTCTTTTGAAATTTTATTCATTTTTTCCAGACAATGCCAATTTTTGTCATATTGGCAATGGAATGTTATGAATCCCCTATTTAAAGGCTAATAAATAAAATTATAGCGGTACCAAAGAAAATTCTTTCTAGGACTTAAGTCTTGACAGTGTGAAAGGCCATACAGCTTTAACTTCGCCATTGGCAGGCGGGGGAATTTGTAGCGCACTCCTAGGACCAATCGCGTAGCTTATCATAGATTCAGTGTTTGAGACGAGATGAGACGTAACGTAACATTGTCTATATACCTTCGACATAATTCTGTGATTGCGTCACTTGCTGCTGGTGTGTCGTTGAGACAGGTTCTCCATATTTCTGCACATTTCTTCATTTTACCACATATCCATGCCCACTGGATCCAAAGGACACGATGCATCTAGTCAAGCCTCTGATGTTGGCCTGCAGAATGCAAGGGATTAGTAATGGCATACGAGCAGAAATGACGTAGTGGTAGAAAAGGTCGACTCTTGCCAGAGTTTAAGCATGAACATCAAAGATTTTAAGCATGTTGGAAAATTTTTCTGCAATCACGATGAACATCAGCATTGCACTACTGACGTTGACTTAGCTCCTGCAGATTTGGCGGATCTCGGTGCTGGTCAACAGTAAGCAACTTTTGGATCTCTGTTCGCTAATTGCCAGGGTGTGAATGGGCCATTATAGGGGAGATAATTAACCTTTGTGTTTAATTGAAACATCACATGATATTGTCTCGACATCTGGAGTTGATCCCCAGGTGCCGGATTGTGGCTGCCCACTGCTCCTCGTGGTTGAATTGTGTCTGACTGTAATTTGGATGGGTTAAATGCAGAGGACAAATTTCATTGGATGTATACATGTACAGTGACAATAAAGGCTCTATGGTATTGACTTAGTAACTGCAATCACTCCAAAGCTACATTATGCATTTCAATGAAACTTCAGAAGATGATGTACTGTATATATAAAGATGAAGAAAAATTATTCCGGTCCAATATTATCAAGGGGAGATAATGTGCCATTTGTAGTTTCCATCTGGCACAATTGTGGTTTGCACACCCAGCACCCATGTCCTTGAAATCACAGGTAGAATTGCACTCACTGTGGTGTGTCATCAGGCGCAGTGTTGGTGCATTGGTACTGTGGTGAAGCAGAAACCCAATGTGCCATAGATGGCCAGAAACCTGCTGGTTTACACAATGAAGATTTAAAACTAACATTAAACAAAACAAAAATAAAAACTAACAGTCATGGAAAAATGCAAAATTTCATCTTACTGTTTCACTGCTGACCGCATGGAGCTATGGTTGCACATTCTGACAGGTTTCTGCAGATCTGTTAAGTCCCCAGAAAATGAGCCTGCTTTCTGAACAGCAGAGTGCTGTGCGCCTGACACACTCCAGCTCTTAAAGGAGTTGACAGATGACACTCTGGTTTATTTCATGTTAGGCACAAAATACACCCATGACTAATTCCGATAATAAATCTTTTAATAAATAAATAATAAGTCTTTTCCTTTGCACCCGGCACTTTATTTTGCACTCAGATTACACACCCTCTAAACTGTCAAAATGAGTTGGACACACACCAAATCCATGTGTGCTTTGAATTTTAGAGCATGCTCTGTGGATCATCAAGTTATGACCCAATATCAAAATAATAAGCAATGCACAGGCGCAACTTTGCCTGGCGGTGCATCAGTATTTATCTCAACAAATGAATCTCATATGCTGAAGATACCACATGGACAATTTATACAAAAAAAAATACTTGGTCTTACAGATGCTGTATATATACACACACATTTCTATGTAAATATACAATACCAATGGAATTTAGCAGAAAGATCTGGCAAATGAGAGCACCAGCAGTGGTTTAGATCATGGCCCCTCTTAAATCGGGATGTCCTGTGGTTATGCTCAGTCGTAAAGTCTTCCCTTCCTCAATTAACAGAAGAGCTTTTTAAGCTCCACATACGCTGCTTCTGATTCATGGGCAATTAGTCCTCTCCAAAACCACCAATTTATTTTTATGCCAGTTTGCTAATTAATAACTGCGGGGTTTTTGTTTCCATTCCTTTAAATGTCAGTATGTTGTTGCAGGAGTGGGGCCATTTTTGTTTTCAGCAGATTTGTCTGTCTGTGTTTGAGCAATGCAGAAAGGGGTCCATATGGCAGCTAATTAAAGTAACTTGAATGATCAAGATTGTCTTTGAGTGAAGGACACTTGAGCAGACCTTGACTTTGTGGATGATGCAGTGATCTTGATCTGCTGAATCAGAATAGTCTCTATTTGCCAAGTATTGACAAGAATACAAGGAAATGTCTCTGGTTTGAACTGTAGTCCCTCTGTACGAGCATGTATACATATACATTAAATAAATACTAAATAATTCACAGTAAAAAATGTGCAAATAAAATGTGTAATAAAAATGTGTGCAAATGAGAAACAGACAAACAGATTGAAGTTGTACATGTGATATATGAATTTGTGAGTTTTTTGGCAGGTTAAATTGTTAATCAGTGTGATGGCCTGTGGAAAGAAACTGCTCCTGTGTCTCTTGTTTTGACTTGTTTTGACGTACAGACCTCTGTAATGTTGACCAGAGGGGAGGAGTTTAAACAGTGCATGTCCAGGGTGTGAGGGGTCTGCAGAGATGTTATCAGCTCAATTCCTTGTCCTGGACCAGTATAAGTCCTGGATTGAGTCCAGGCTGGCTTCAATCATTTTTTCCTCAAACCTGACAGTTTGTTGAAGTCTGTGTCTGTCATGTTTGGAAGGAAGAGGGAAACCAAACAGACCCGGAAATTGTCAAGAGTAGACACAGTGTTGCTGAGGGTGGTGTGTGTGTGTGTGTGTGTGTGTGTGTGTGTGTGTGTGTGTGTGGGGGTGGGTGTGTGGGGGTGGGTGGTGGGGGGGTGATGGTGGGTTTTTCTTCAAGTCCACTATCATCTCTACAGTCTTGAGCGGGTTCAGCTCCAGGTTGTTCTGAATAGACCAGTGGACCAGCTGTTTCACCTTCTGTCTGTATGCAGCCTCATCACCATCCTGGATGAGTCCAATGATGGTGGTGTCGTCTGCAAACTTCAGGAGTTTAACAGAGGGGTTCCCTGAGTTGCAGTCATTTATATAGAGGGAGAAGTGCAGTGGGGAGGGCACACACCCCTGAGGGGCTTCCATGCTGATTGTATGTGAGCTGGATGTGATGCTCTCCAGCCTTGTCCTGTCTGTCAGCAAGTTGAAGATCCACTGACAGGTGGGAGCTGGCACAGAGACGTTGTAGAGGTTTTTTTTTTTTTGTGGAGAATGTCGGCGATGATGGTGTTGAAGGCCGAGCTGAAGTCCACGAACAGGATCCTCACGTACGTCCCTGTAGAGTCCAGGTGCTGCAGGATGTAATGCAGGCCAATGTTGACTGCAGCTTCAACTGACCTGTTTGCCCGTTAGGTAAACTGCAGGGGGTCTAGCAGGGGTCCTGTGATGTCCTTCAGGTGGCTCAACACCAGCCGTACAAAAGACTTCATGACTACAGATGTCAGGGTGACGGGCCTGCAGTTATTTAGTCCTGTTATGAATCAATGATATCCTGGTGGTAGCATTTGAAAAACTGAGTGATGGGTCAGAGTATCTGGAGTTTGTGATTGTCCTTGATCAAAACTAAGATCCAGGTTTTCAATGACTTCCTAGAAGTATATCTGTGTGCAGTGAAAGTGTCAAACACAGAGATTCAGTTGCACGACTGCAGTGGTTCTCAACCCCAGTCCTCAAGTGCCACCTAATCTACACATTTTCCATCTCTCACTACTGAATAGCTCATTCAGGTGTCTCAGCCCAGTATCATGTTTTGTTTTTGTTTATTTGTGCTACTGTCACAAAATGGCTTACATTTACGTGACATGGTCACCCATTGCTGACTAATTTTAACCCTAATCCCAAATATTGTGATACCATCACAAGCTAATACAGTAAATCGCTTTTCGTGATGTCATCACAAAGTTGGTGTGAGAGTAGATTAAGTGTCTGGTAGTACTTGATTGGCTGGAGGAGCTAACCAGGAGGGAGAGCTGGAAAGCGTATGCTTTAGGTGATACTTGAGGGGTGAATTGACAACGATAGCAGTACTACATACAGTGAGTAATCTTTTAGTCATTTGTTTGGAGCAGATGTCTTTTTTGGGGAGATCTTGATATACGATTGGCCTTAGAATAGACTGACACCCTGTTCAGGGTCAATCCCGCCTCTGTCTGCCCGGGTGTATCCCACCCAGTCTGCAAAAATATACTTTAATAAAACCAGTTCGATAACTGAGAGATGATGGCATGTTCATTTGTTGTGCCCAGGGTCTTGGCACACTTCTTATTACCTATTTATGGGTTGGCTGTGACACAGGTGGCGTAAGCACTGCCAACATGGTGACACCCATAGCTGCACTTTTTGAGCTTCAAAGCAGGTCTTCAGGGTGTCTTCAGACAGCCTATGGGTGACGTCACAGAGGGTTCATCCTATCTACAGTCTATATTCCGAACTATATTAATTTGCCTGTTGCATTGACTTATTTAGATACAGTATAATACAAATCTCCTAACCTACCAAAGTTTTAATCTGTTGACTCTTTTGGCTATTTCACTTGAGTACTGAGCACATGGTGTGGCAGCAGGCATGACATGAAACATATGCGTGATTAGGCAAAAGGAAAACTGTTAGTTTGTACCACGGTCTACTGCATTTTGGATTGGATCTAATTATTACTGTGGGTTTATTTCAGAGTTATATACACGTCATGTTTTGATTTCTAATGATCTGAAGACCTCTCATTCCCAGTCTCACGTTGCTTTATATCTCTCACATGATCTCCAAGGTCGTGTCTGAAGCACGTGGGAATAGACTAATACAGAAATCCTATGTGATGAAGTTTCATGTGGAAATATCAAATCTATACTGTCGGTGGGTACATTTTCTTCCATAAATGTAAACAGTTACATGTAGAAATGAGCCTTATGAAATATAAGAAATTAACCGTGTCTTCCATCAGATGGTGTTCTAACATAGTTCTCAAATTTAATCCCTTGTTCATTCATGTTTTTACTCACTCAGTCCATGTTCTCTTTCTTGACTCCTCCCTTTAAAGCCTCTTTAAGTCCTTCCACGCTTTAATCCTCTCAGCCTCTGTGAATACTTTCTTTTTTCTTCATATTCCTGCATATTTTCTTCATATTCCTCATCTTTGCTGGATGATTTCTCTTGACATGGTGCCAGAAGCACACTTGCACAGTGACGCATATACTCTGTCAGAACTTACTGCCTCATGTAATAAAAAGCCTTAGAATACCACTTTTTCATCAGACAGCTGTGTGTATGTATGCATGTTGTGTTGTGGTGGGGTGTGGTGTGCACACATGAAGGTTATAATTTAGTGGTGAAAAAGAAATGGTCAAAACTGGTGACCTCAGGAGTTCAAGTCACGCTGTCTTTCCATCCAACCAGTGTGTATAATATCAGCAAAGTACAGGGGCCTATGGCCAAACCCTGTGGTACTCCATCATATAGACCTCACCATAACCCTGCTTGCTTAAGTATCCAAGACCCCAAAAATTCCTGTGTAGAACCTGAGGTCTCACACTTGTTCCTAAAGAGCCACATGTTGTATTGTGGGATGGCCAGCTAATTATGAAACATTTCAAACTGTCTTGTTAAGCAAGAACACTGTAATCAAGATCACTATGAAAGAATGTACGGTAACTATTATTAAAGCTCCTTAAGTTATGCTCCTATTTGTGTAGTAAATGACGCAGGTTTATGAGTAAAGCTTCAGTGTGAACAATCATAATGTAACTGCATTTTGTAACTTGCTTAAATGTCACAGCAGTTACCATATTAGACATTTTTTGGTGATTTTTTTTGTTTGTTTGTTTGTTTGTTTGTTTTGGTTACTCTAGGTCAGTGGTCATGCCTATTGCCAATGAGTTTGCCCCAGATGTGATTTTGGTATCTTCAGGCTTTGATGCAGTTGATGGCCATGCTCCACCACTGGGAGGATACAGACTCACAGCCAAATGTAAGTTCTGACTAACTGACTTCAGTCACCCGCCTCCCCCCAAAACTGCTCTATACGAGGTCTATTAGAAAAGTATCCGACCTTATTATTTTTTTCAAAAACCATATGGATTTGAATCACGTGTGATTACATCAGACATGCTTGAACCCTCGTGGGCATGCGAGAGTTTTTTCACGCCTGTCGGTTACGTCATTCGCCTGTGGGCAGTCTTTGAGTGAGGAGTCGCCCACCCTTAACGGCTGATGAGAGATTTTGGTCTGGTAGTGTCGCCGTAAGGCGATCTGCGCTTCGAGGCGGCAGCGTCTCGCCGTTTCAAGTTGAAAACTTCCACATTTCAGGCTCTGTTGACCCAGTAAGTTGTCAGAGAACAGAGAACTTTCAGAAGAAGTCGGCATGAGGAGTTTATTCGAACATTCCATTGTTAACAGACATTTTGTAATGAAAGAACGTGCGGGCAGAGTCGCATGTCGGGCCGAACCCGACCGCGGGGGGTCGCGACAGGAAAAACACCTCCGTTGGAAACCTTAACGGGCAAGTTGGAACATGCCCAAGCTGTTAAACAATTTCTCAGTTCCTCACTTGTTGAAAGCCATCAAAAGCCACCTGAATTTTACAAATGGTTTTCAACATGGAGGTGTTTTTCCTGTCGCGGCGCACACAGATTTGCCGAGTCGTCACGGAAACGACTCGGCGAATTTGCGTGCACGTCTTTCATTAAAAAATGTCCTTAAACAGTGGAATGTCCGCATAAAGTCCTCATGCCGGCCTCTTCTGAATCTTCTCTGTTCACTCACGACGTCCTGGGTGAATTAAGCCTTAAATTAGGATGTTTTCAGGCCGAAACAGGCCGACGACGGCGCCTGGAAGCACTGCACGACGTCCCGGTCCATGGGAAGTCCTTACACCGACAGAAACACCCCCTAATCTCTCATCAGCCGTTAAACTTTTCACCGAAAACCAGCTTAATTTCTCGAATAGTGTCCACTCGGATATTCCTCACAGGTCCAGAAAAAATGTTGATAAAGCAGCGCGCGCCGTCTCGAGCAGCGTGTGAAACAAAGGAATTCAGCCGAGAGGGTGGGACCACATCTCACTCAAGGCCTGCCCACAGGGAAATGACGTCACTGACATGCGTGGAAAAACTCACGCATGCGCACGAGGGTTCAAGCATGATTGGTGTAATCGCATGTCATTCAAATCCATATAGTTAAAAAAAAATAAAAGGGTCGGTTTATTGTCTAATAGACCTTGTATAGTAGTTTCTGCAAGAATCATTAAATCAATTTCTTGGATCTTTTAATCCTTCAAGCCTCTGCTTACGCAATTGTACTACGTATCTCCCACTCCAGTGCTGTGCCTCTGCATGGTGGTACTAGCATTTTAGGTCTGTATGCCAGCCAAGAGTTTACCTAAAACCATCTTTCAGATTTCAAATAAAATCAGGGGGTTATGGTTGTGAAGGGGATAGTATGGCTGGATGCCAGGAAGAGTGGGGTAGAAGTAAAATGCAGTGGAGACAAAAGTATGGCTGAATCCATGTTATTTTAAAACTCCTTCTAAACAAAGAAGAAAAATAAATGCTGCAGCCAACCTGAAATGCAAAGATGTATTTCTTCAGAATAATCTATCTTTTATTATAGTTGATTTTGTGAGTCTAATAAATCCAGTGTTCTGTGTGTTCTGTCTTGTTCTTTCTTTGATGCATTTATATCTCTTGTTACATCTGCAATTGAAAATATGTCGTTAAACTGACTGGCGTCTCTCTCTCTCTCTCTCTCTCTCTCTCTCTCTCTCTCTCTCTCTCTCTCTCTCTCTGCGCTGTCTGTTATTTTCTGTCCAGGTTTTGGCTACTTGACCAGGCAGCTGATGGGCCTGGCAGGCGGTCGGCTGGTGCTAGCACTGGAGGGGGGTCACGATCTCACAGCCATATGTGACGCCTCTGAAGCTTGTGTCTCTGCTCTGCTCGGCAATGAGGTAAGATGATAGCTATGAGATTGAGGAAAAATTCTCTCAATATATCTGTAAAACATTGTTGGAATAATTACACTTTGCCAAGCTGCAAAAGTCCTCATCTACCTTTTGGTTTCTATTTGAGGTTAGAGTCAAATTTTTCACCAGGTTTTATTAAAATCCACTTGTTAATAGAACTACCTTTCTTGCACTGTTGCAAAATTCTTAAAAATTGCTGGAGCTGTGCCACCTTATCTGGATCCACCCCAGAATGTAATAGAATCTTTTCCAGGCAAGCCTAATCTTTACAACTTGGATAAAATCATAGTAGAATTATTCAAATCGTTATTATTCAATTTCATTTTATTTATTTATTTATTTATTTACTGTAAACATGGTGCAAAGGTTGGTGTGACCTGGGTGACAAACCCTTATACTTTAAAGTGGACCCGCTTAAAAGGTGAGGTTACAAAATGTAAAAATTTTCTTTCTTTCTTTTTGTCTTCTTTTTCTGAAGAAACTGCAAGATAATTGTTGGGAAAGTGTAGTGACACGGACCCACAACAGGGGGCGTAAATGAACGGACAATGGATAAGCCAAAATATAACAATTTATGAATTGTTGCGAATTGTGCACAATGGAATACAGGCAAATGCAGTTTGAGAATGATAGTCAGTTATACGAAAAGTGACGTGTGGGCAGGCTCGAGGATAGAAGACGTCCGTCCAGAGAAGAGCCGGGTCCCACACGGCTTCCACCGCCAACGGATCTGAAGAACACCAGAGCCGTCAAGTCCCGAATCTCCAGGTGGCCACCGTCTCCAGCTGTCAGACCTGGTACTGCTGGCAGGAAGCAGAGACAGTTAATGGTGGGTGTGTGGATACACACCCAGTAAATCCTCACACACAGATACAGTTCCTCCGGGAGGGAGCACCTCCACCTCCGCAGTAGGAAACACAGTAGCAGCTCCTGTTAAACCACTTATCTGGTTGGAGTGAGAGGCGAGGACGTTGGTTCTCTCACTGACCGCCAACCCAGCTGAAAGGGCACCACAGGACAACGGCTGCAAACAGATCAGACGTAAGTCACAAGTGGTAGATGATATCTCAGCAGCGAGGTGGAGTTGCTGCCTGGCTTTTATGGTGATGTGGTGATGATGAGTGACAGCTGGTGCTGTTGTTGAGTGACAGCTGTCACCCCCGGTTGCTCCGACGCCCTCTCGTGCCTGAAGCCCGCACTTCAGGCAGGGCGCCCTCTGGTGGTGGGCCAGCAGTACCTCCTCTTCAGCGGCCCACACAACAGGACACCCCCCCAACGGGCGCCTCCTGGCGCCCGACCAGGCTTGTCAGGGTGTCGGGTGTAGAAGTCGGCCAGGAAGACCGGGTCCAGGATGAAGCTCCTCTTCACCCAGGAGCGTTCCTCAGGTCCATACCCCTCCCAGTCCACCAAGTACTGGAACCCCAGCCCTTCCGACGGACAACCAGGAGCCGGCGTACTGTCCATGCCGGCTCTCCGTCGATGATCCGGGCAGGAGGCGGCACCGGTCTGGGGGTGCAGAGTGGTGAAGTGTGGTAGGGCTTGATCCGTGACACATGAAAGACAGGATGGATCTGCAGTGAAGCTGGTAGCTTCAGCTTCACTGCGGCCGGACTGAAGACTTTGAGGATGGGGAACGGTCCAATAAATCTGTCTTAAGTTTGTGGGATTCCACTTGCAGTGGGATGTCTTTGGTGGATAGCCAAACCTGCTGCCTGGGCTGGTATACAGGGGCCGGGGAACGTCGGCGGTCTGCATGGGCCAGTGGCCCTCATCCGGGCTTTCAGCAGGGCAGAGCGGGCAGTACACCACACCCGACGGCACCTCCTGAGGTGGGCCTGGACCGAGGGCACCCCGACCTCTCCTTCCACGAGCGGAAACAATGGGGGCTGGTACCCCAAACATACCTCAAATGGGGAGAGGCCGGTAGCAGATGAAATTTGGCTATTGTGAGCGTACTCGATCCAGGCCAGATGGTTGCTCCAGGCCGTCGGGTGCACGGAGGTCACGCAGCGGAGAGCCTGCTCCAAATCCTGGTTGGTCCGCTCTGCTTGTCCGTTCGTCTGGGGACGGTACCCGGTCGAGAGGCTTACGGTGGCCCCCAGTTCCCTACAGAAACTCCTCCAGACTTGCGAGGAGAACTGGGGACCACGGTCGGTGACAACGTCAGATGGAATCCCATGCAGACGTACGACATGGTGGACCAGGAGGTCTGCTGTCTCCTGGGCCGTCGGGAGCTTCGGGAGGGCCACGAAGTGGGCCGCCTTGGAGAACCGGTCCACTATCGTGAAGATGGTGGTCATGCCCTGGGACGGCGGGAGGCCCGTGACGAAGTCCAGGCCGATGTGGGACCAGGGGCGGTGAGGCACAGGTAACGGCTGGAGGAGTCCCTGTGCCCGTTGGTGGTCGGCTTTTCCCCTGGCGCAGGTGGTGCAGGCCTGGACATACTCCCGGACGTCGGCTTCCATAGACGCCCACCAGAAGCGCTGTCGGACCACTGCCACAGTTCTTCGCACCCCTGGGTGACAGGAGAGCTTGGAACCGTGACAGAAGTCCAAGACCGCAGCTCTGGCCTCTGGCGGGACGTATAACCCGGACGGTCTTCTCCAGGTCCCAGGTGAGGGTGGCCACGACAGTGGACTCTGGGATGATGGTTTCCGTGGGATCTGACAGCTCGGTTTTGACCTCCTCTTCGTGAACCTGGAACAAGGCGTCAGATCTTTGGTTCTTGGTCCCGGGGCGGTAGGTGATTTGGAAGTCAAAACGCCTGAAGAACAATGATCAGCGGGCTTGCCTGGGGTTCAGACGCTTGGCGGTCCGGATGTACTCCAGGTTCCGATGGTCCGTGAAAACTGTGAATGGAACCGCAGCTCCCTCCAACAGGTGTCTCCACTCCTCAAGAGCCTCTTTCACCGCAAGGAGTTCTCGATTGCCCACGTCATAGTTTCACTCAGCCGGGGTCAACCTGCGGGAAAAATAGGCACGGGGTGGAGGACCTTATCGGACTCCCTGCTCTGGGACAGCACAGCTCCTATCCCTGAGTCAGAGGCATCCACTTCAACTATAAACTGGCGGTTAGGATCTGGCTGCACCAGGACTGGCGCAGTCGAGAACCGGCGTTTCAACTCCCTGAACGCGGCTTCGCACCGATCCGACCAGGTGAAGGGGACTTTGGAGGAGGTCAGGGCTGTCAAGGGATGAACCACCTGACTGTAATCCTTAATGAACCTCCTGTAGAAATTTGCAAAACCGAGGAACTGTTGCAGTTTCCTACGGCTTGTTGGTTGGGGCCAGTCTCTCACCGCCGCAACCTTGGCCGGATCAGGGGCGACGGAGTTGGAGGAGATTATGAACCCCAGGAAGGACAAAGAAGTGTGGTGGAACTCGCACTTCTCGCCCTTTGGGGGGAACTTTGACCTCCTCATTAGCTGTCACACCGGGTGGAACCGAGGATCCTAAACATTCCCAGTGGCAGGTTTCGCTCCACTGCGTCACACCCCCAGACAGCCAATCTATCCGGGTATTGTGCTTTACCATCCATGGAAATCCCAAATCACTCGGGAGGTAGAAGGTGTTACATAAAACACAATCTCCTCCCTGTGATTCCCAGACACAACCAATGTTACAGGCTGTGTCTGGTGTGTGATTAATGGGAGAAGGGTGCCATCTAGTGCCCCTACCTTCAATGGTGAAGGTAGGGCCACTAGAGGGAGCCCAACTTCCTTTGCCCATCTGCTATCCAGCAGATTCCCTTCCGACCCCGTGTTCACCAGTGCTGGGGCGTGAAGGGTTAGATTCCCAGTCAGGATCATGACTGGGATGCGTGCGGATTTATGGGGTTTCCCCGCGTGAGTGTTATGACCCACCCTTAGCCCAGTCTCTAAGGGTGGGCGTTGTAGTTTAACCGCTTGGGGCAATTCCTCTGTATGTGCTCACTCGAGCCACAGAAAAAACACTCCCCGCGGGCTAGCCTCCGTTGTCTGTCATCTGATTTGACTTTGGCCCTGCTCGTGTCCATATCTTCGTCAGCAGGGGGAGCTGTTGCCACATGGAGCTCTCTGGCTGTGGAGCGTGGGGACGGCGGCACCCTTTCGGACCCGGAATGAAGAGGGACGGCTCGTGCCTAGCCACGCCCTTCGCCCCGCTCCCGACGATGTTCTTCTAGTCGGTTGTCTAACCGCATAACCAGGTCGATAAGCCCGTCAAAATCCCGCGGTTCGTCCTTAGCCAGCAGATGCTCCTTCAGGACCGGAGACAGTCCGTTTACGAAGGTGGCGCGGAGTGCAACAGTATTCCAGCCGGACCTCGCTGCCACGATGCGGCAGTCGACTGCATACTCGGCTGCACTCCGACGCCCCTGTCTCATTGACAGCAGCACGTTCGAAGCAGTCTCGCCTCTATTGGGGTGATCAAACACTTGCTTGAACTCCCGCACAAACCCAGCATATGTTGTTAGGATAAGCCAAAATATAACAATTTAATGTTGCGAATTGTGCACAATGGAATACAGACAAATGCAATTTGAGAATGATAGTCAATTATACGAAAAGTGACGTGTGGGCAGGCTCGAGGATAGAAGACGTCCGTCCAGAGAAGAGCCGGGTCCCACACGGCTTCCACCGCCAACGGATCTGAAGAACACCAGAGCCGCCAAGTCCCGAATCTCCAGGTGGCCACCGTCTCCAGCTGTCAGACCTGGTACTGCTGGCAGGAAGCAGAGACAGTTAATGGTGGGTGTGTGGATACACACCCAGTAAATCCTCACACACAGAAACAGTTCCTCCGGGAGGGAGCACCTCCACCTCCGCAGTAGGAAACACAATAGTAGCTCCTGTTAAACCACTTATCTGGTTGGAGTGAGAGGCGAGGACATCGGTTCTCTCACTGACCGCCAACCCAGCTGAAAGGGCACCACAGGACAACGGCTGCAAACAGATCAGACATAAGTCACAGTTTAGATACTGCAGAGAATATTACCTAAGTGGTAGATGATATCTCGCCAGCGAGGTGGAGTTGCTGCCCGGCTTTTATGGTGATGTGGTGATGATGAGTGACAGCTGGTGCTGTTGATGAGTGACAGCTGTCACTCCCGGTTGCTCCAACGCCCTCTCGTGCCTGAAGCCCGCACTTCAGGCAGGGCGCCCTCTGGTGGTGGGCCAGCAGTACCTCCTCTTCAGCGGCCCACACAACAATAATGTTACTAAAGCCTTTCTCCACAAAGCTTGGCCTTATTATGGAATGGTTTTAATTATATTTGGAGTGGTTCTGGATAAAGCAACAGGGCCAGAACATAAAAAAGTATGACAACCTTTTAAAAATACATTTATAAATAAATAAAAATAAAAATAATAATAAAAAAACAAACAAACAGATGGGTAAAATATTGGTCCCAGAAGGATGGCATTGCATTGCCGGGCAATTCTGGAAAAAGAAAATTTAAAATAATTTATCAACATTACAACATAGATGTGAGAGGATGGCAGGGTAGAAGCTCACCTTTAAAACATTGTGAAAAGTGCCACCATTTGTCCCAGATCCACCTTATATCACTAAAGGATTATTAACCGAGTGAGAAATCTGTACGCGGAAATATCAGGCCGAGGTATAAGTTTGTGCGCAAAACACAGAGGTCTGATATTCCGTACAGATTGAGCAAACAAGGTTAATAATTTGTTTATTATATGGTTGTTATGTATATAAACACACAAACTTACAGTATCACCCAAATATGCTGCTGACGTTGTTGAGCTCGTTCGTGTTCTTCACCTCCATGAAGAACTTTGCTAACAGACGGTCCGGTCGTTAGCTGGTAAGCTTTCAATCTGTGTGTTTTTTCCGATGCTGTTGAGATATTTATGGAGTATGTTTATGTCCAACTTGGGTTTTCTAATTGTGTTTTTAGATTCCTGATTTGTAACAAAAATAAGCGTTGCAGACCGATTGTCATGTAACTGGTCCAGATATCGGAAAATATCTGACCCGTAATCAGTCAATCAGAGCGAGTGTAGTGTCGCAGGCATGTAATAAAAGGGTTTATCTTCCAGATCAGACCATCGTTTGCACCATGTTGATCTTAAATGGATTGTTAATGATTTCAGCAATTGTGGAGGGCATCTGATGTAAAACTTGTGCCAGTTACCAATGCAAATCTGGTTGTATCCGCTGTAGTGACTCGAAATGAATGGAAGCAGCCACAAGGACAACAATGATTTGAGTAATTCTACAAAACAACTTAACAGCCAGATGCATCAGAAGCATGTGACAAAACATCCTTGGTACAAGTAAATGTTTTTGTACAGCGCATTACTTATGGAAGAATAACTGAATTTAAACAATGACTGAGTTTCACTTGTATGTTTCCAGGTGACCGTTTTAATGTTTTAAAACTCAGAATTAATATCAATATCAACATATCATGAATTCCTTTAGCAATTCCACAATTTTTCATCAAATGTGTCTTTGTTAACTTAAAAACATGATTTTAAAAATGGGTTCTACTTATTGCACTAATCAGCTTAAAGAGTTTATAAAAATTAAGCATTAGATATTTCTTGTTTTTTTTCAGTACCACAAAACCCAACCGTTTGATTTTCATGAACCATGAACTCAACCACCCGTGGTTTTCATGTCCTAAGCAGCTGTAAGATGTGGTGTTTTGTGATTGGTGGCTGTTTCAGCTTTGACATTCCTCCCTCAGTAGTAATTTTAAGTTGGCAAAAAGCGTTTTCGCTTCTTGTTCTCTTGTTCCGCCCCACCACAGACACACACAAACACGTCAGAAGGGGAGGCTTTCCAGGCAGAAGGTTGACTGTGTAGGTTGTTCTGTGGCATTGAACAAACACCATCTCTCCGTGATTCATCGCATGTAGCAGAATGGCAGCTCTTCTCCCAGCTAATGGAGGGGCTGGAGTGCTTTCTTGGAAGGGTTTCTCGCTCTCATTTTCTCCTTCAAGATTATTATTCCAAGATGGTATATAGAGACTTTTGAACTTTATGCAGAGAGAGAATATAAATGTGATGTTCCATGTCGTGTGTACATGTACACCTGCACATCTTCTGCGTATCTTATGCACAAGGTCTAATGAGATACAGCTGAGCCTGATTATCAGTAACACCTGGGATCAGACTGCTTCGCAGATCTGCCTGCGTGTCCACTGTTGATCTTTTAGTTTCTATTCCACAATCAGGTTTATCGCTGTGATCTACTCTGGACTTAACAACACAGCCAGAGAGGAAGATAATAATTGCTGTTACAGTTGTGGGCAGAGATTTACATACAGTACACACTCATTGTGGGCATGAATGTCATGGCAACATTGGGGTTTCAGTGATTTTATTTAAACTGTTCATGTTTCTGGGAAACAATTATTATGCTGGGGGTGGGGACAAATTTGTTGCACATTTTAATTTATTTTGGATTTTCTGAAGTCAGCACAGGGTCAAATATATTGCAATGCTAAAATACCCTCTGCTGTATGAGCCTAACAAACAGAATGTGACCTTTTGACCTCTTAAAGTAGGTCAAGGTTAGCCATCTTTGAACTTGTCCAAAGATTGTGTCCCAAGAATGTTCCCAGTGAATTTGGAGACCCTGGCAGTAGTAGGACTGGACTTTATGCTGAGCACAGACAGACGGACGCAAGGCTTTCATAATACTAGATGGCCATATTTTGGCCACGGGTAAAAATGACTGTCCCTTAGCAAATTTCATCTTGACCATATGCTTGTGACAGCCGTCAACAAGTGTCTGGCAGAATTGTGGATAGATATTTGTCAGTTCTTCTTGGGAAATTTTAATTAAACACATTTCCATTAAGCACATAGGTGAGTTTTAAGCAATGCCCAGACATTTTTAATAGGTTTGAGGTCAGAACTTGGGGAAACCATTTCAAAAAATTAATGGTATGCTGCTTTGATATGTGTGTGTGGTCATTGTCCTGTTGGGATAACCAGTTGAATCCTAGTTTCATTCACCTCTCTGATGATTTGATGTTTTGTTGAAAAATTCTGAGGCAACCTTCTTTCTCTAGTACTCGATCCACTTTATGCAGTGCTCTGCTTCCAGTGACAAGAAAACAGCCACAGAACATGATGCTACTACCACCATGCTTAACAGTTGGTCAGTGTTTTTGGGGTTTTGGTCACCATCACTCCTCCATACATAGTTCTGGCCGTTGTGGCCAAACAACTCACTGTTTGTCACATCTGATCTGGTTTTCTTGTTTTTCCATGTGGGCAACAAAATACTTTAGTCAAGCTTGAAAGTGTCGGTATTGAAGCAGAAGCTTCTTTGTTGGATGGCAGCTTCTCAGTCCATGTCGATGTAAACATCACTTGAATGTAGACAGTAGCACTGGTGTTCCAATAGTTTCCAGTTTTTGGTGAGGATATACCTTGGTGGTTCCTGGGATGTTCTTGAACATTCAAAACAGTTTCCTCTCACTTGGGCTGACATTTTTTGTTCTTCTTCTAGACCTTGACAAAGCGGCTACACCTTCCATTGAAAATTCAGTGTATTTATATAAGTCGCCCCAAAGCACTTCACAAGAGTAAGGTCTAACCCAAGAGTGGGCAAGGAGGGCCAAGACAGTGCAGGCTTTCCTTGAAACCAATCACCTCAGAAGGTGGCTTTGCTGATTAGCTTCACCCCTGAACATAAACACCTGGACATGAATGAAATCACCTGCTGAGGTGATTGGTGGCAAGAAAAACTGGCAGTGTCTTGACCTTTCATGGGACATGATTGCTCACCTCTGGTTTAACCTTACCAACTCCCCTGAGCAAGTACGTATGTGCCAGTGGTAAGGAGAAAGTCCGTCAGGTGTTTTTGAGGAAGAAACCTCAAGCAGACCAGACTCAGAGTAGTGACCAGCTGCTTAGGCCATAATAACAGTAATAACATTGAAATAAAGTGCAACAAAGAATTTTCAAGCATGCATCGCAAAAGCAGAAAAGCATTTGAACATAGTCTTTCAGCAGTTGTCCAAAAAAACTCAACGCAGGTGGTGAAGATCTCTCTCTTGCAAGTTCAGTCAAGCTGCATCCTCAGGCAGGTTGTATCATCTGACCGCGGACCGCTAGAAGGGTGCTCCACTCCATTGCAACCATCTGTGAAAGAGTCCGCCGACCGCACCTCAGAGAAAGAGAGAACAGGATCACTCAGCTCTCTCCGATCAGTGGCGAGTAATTCGTCAGTAAATCCTTTCCAGGCCATGCCACCTATGGGGCCAGTACATAACTCTGGTTTCTATGGAGTGAAGAGGGTGAGAATGTATGACCATGTTACTCAACAGCCGAGACTGATACCCATTTACAGCTGAGTGGACTGGGATAATGCAGATAAAGTGTCTTGTCCAAGGACACAGACAGATAGCCTGAAACAAACCCACCTGAAACTGAACCTTAATCTATATATTGAGAACTCCTATCCCACAGAGCCACCTGCTTTACCAACAGTCATTTTGGTAATCAGTTTGAGCGGCTAGTCTTGGAATCTGGAGTTGATCAGAAGTGGAGAGGCATTGCTAACTTATTTAAATCTACAGTCCTCTTTCCTGCACTGAGCTCCTTGGACGTTTCCACTGTACTTGTACTCGACCTTAATAAACTAAAGGACATTTTGGAACTTTGATCACCACTCAGCTAATAATCTAAGTGGATGTGTGTATACTTGTGAATCTGTACATGTGATTGTGATACTGTGTTGTTATCAGAAAACTCAAAATAGATATCCTCCACATGTTTTTTTTTCCTGTTAAAGATGTGTAGTTCAATCATTCTGCCCCAGAAAAAGAACAGTTCAAAGAAACATTGGAGTGTCAGTATTGCTATGAATCCATGAAGAATGTATCTAAACCTATGACCAAAGCCATGTATACAAAGGCTCACCTAAACCTTACTGAGGTATTGCAACTTTATGAAGCTGTGTTTAGGAGGTGCTTTGCTGTTTGAATGTGTGATCAAACTTTTTGATCAGGTGTGAATACACCTACCACAAAGCTAATGTCACACAGTTACCACAACAATGATGAACAACTGAAGAGAGAAGTTTTATGCTTCAACAGTATACCTCTAGTTATTTCTGAGAGTCTTGAAGGACTTTTCAGACATTTATTTCCTACCCAAATCTGGACATATAACACATGAAAGTAGAAATTTAAGCTTTTACTGGTGATGAAAAAAAATTGGAGGTCATGCTGAGTCCTACAAAACTCTCTTTTGTTACAGCACCCACACAAAGAAAAAAAGCTCTTCAACAACAAGAAGACAAAAAGTAAAGAGTACACTTGTGTGTTGCCCTTGGGGATCCACGGGCTCTAGATCGATTAGTGTTTACAAAATAGGTAGCTGACAGTTTTCAAGAGTGGGACTAAATTATGCAAAGTTTCTTTAATAATTTGGAATGGTATGTAAGTCCAGAATGTTTTTAGAACCTTAGACCTGAACAGTTTTTAGAGGAAGAACTCAACCCTTTTATTTCCTGTTAATTATGTAATTTTTTAACGTTAATTTGGTGTCTTAAAGTATTTATAAATTGTTTAGGTTCTTGTTATCATGTGCACACTATTATTATTATATTATATTATTATTACTTCTATTTGTGTCATTTGATTTTTAAATGGACCACTGTGGAAATGTGTTTTCATTTTCTTGTGTCATCCATGTGTTTTTAATGTATTTACAATTATATTATGTGCTTACGTTGAATTTACTAAATAAAAATGCATACACGTACACAGATGCCACTTCGCTTTTAATATAAAGATTTACCGCCCCCCTGTTGGAATGGCGTCTGAGTCCAGAATGTAAATATCTACGGCCATTGTTCAGTGTTGTTAGCTAATGTCTATAGTTTCTCCAAAAATATTAATCCTGCCAATGTTCTGTTTTGGCAGCATTCATCCTTGACCCAAAATACAAATGTCACATTTTCCAGATTGTCTGTGATCAAAGTTATACACACACACGCACGCACACAAACATGTACACAGATGCCACTTTGCTTTTAATATATTATGGAGAGCTGTGTGGAAGAATGAAAACTGAGCCAGAGCTTTTTGTCTTTTATGTATTCTGTCCCAAGCTTTTGTTTTTACACACCTACAGAGACAGTGGCAGAAGACATAAAACGCACTGTACGTCCCACTCATGGTGACAGCAGCATGACACTTAACTAAACTAAACTGACTAAACAAATTGAAATACAAAACACAATAATCAATAAAACTAACAACACTGTTAAGTGAACATGAGCCACAATAACATTTAAAAGCCCAAACTCCCGTGGTGCATTACAGCACAATGCCCAGTGTTCGCTGTTGTTAGCTAATATCCCTAATTTCTGCAAAAATATTTGGTAAATATTAGTCATACACACGCGGAGTGTATGGCTTCACAGAGGCCACTTGGCTATTGTAATATAGATGTCCAGACTGACACTCTCTGCTTGAGCTTAATTTATTTTCAGAAAGTGACTGCACTCATGCAGGCCGAGCCACAAGCACAATCACAAGTGCTGGTTGTCACTGGAATTGCTGTCTGCTAAAGTCATTAGGATCTATCCAGTGAGGAATTGATTTAGAACAGAAACACTGATGCATACAGACTGACACTTCTCATTATGTATAGCACAAACTGCACAGTTTGGCCCTAGTTGTTTCTCTATACAGTATGTAAGCCTAATACTGTATATGAGTGCATTCATATAATTAGATCATGAAATCCAGGCAGTGATTAAAAAGTCTTTAAACAAACTTTGAAACAAGATTTAGGTTAGGTCATTGCTTTGACATGACCTAACAAATGTTTTTGTAGCAAATATCATTTTTCATGTTACACTAAAACCAAGAACGCTTGTCTGCCTGGGTGGTTGCCATCCAGTTCATGCTCCCAGACTTGACCAAAACTGAAGATCTCTCTGGCAGAATTATGGTGTTTGCTCACATATTCAGAATGATGGAGCCAAAAAAACAGAACTGAATGCATTATTAATTCTACAAAGGTTTTCCACACCCATTTAATTTGCCAAATATATCAAATAAACTCAGTTTTGCACAAGCTAGAACAGACTAATAATAATAACAGTTTATATTTACCTGTATTATACCTGCATTTTTATTAAAGTGACTACCAAGATGCAAGGTTACCCCAGCAGGACAGATGAACCCCCCCCCCAAAAAAAAATTTCCCAGACGTTTGTAATATAGGTTTCTCCTTGTCAGTGCAGCACTGCTGCAAAAGTAATGAATGGGATCAGAGGGGTTGTGTCTTTGGTTTCAGCTGCCTGCAGAGCACCAGCCCCACCAGGAGTTTGGAAGAGGTCACTGGATGGGTGCCACAGGGAGCTGAAAATTTGAAAATAGGCAGGAGGCAGCAAACGCCAATTGCTGCACCCTGTAGGACACCCCTTTCACCCGTCAACCTGGGGGCCCTGTCACTGTTACACAGCTGAAAGTGGTTACCCACACACCTCTTCCAGCAGGGTTAGCCACAGGCCTAGGATCAGATCATCAAGGGAAATGAAGTAAGCGTTTGAAGTCGGGATGGAGGAAACTGTTGTCATGAAACAGCTCAACAGAGTGCCATCGTAGTTAAGATTGTAGTGTAGTTATCAGCCATTTATAAAATATGGGTAAATGTTTATGCACTGTCCATATAATAGAATACCAACCCAAGTTGAAAACTGTAAGTTTATAAAAGTATAAAGAAAAAATATATTAAGCTGGAGCATTATAGAGCTCAACTATCTGATTTGTGTTTTGACTCGATAAAGCGGCCAATAACACATTTATGTCTAGCTCGTAGAGTTCTCGGCTCTTTTTTAGAAACTGTCAGCAGTTTAAACAAAGGCAAGTCCATTTGTATCTTTAAGAGTTGATGACAAAATACCAATGTCAATATCAGTAACAATATCGCTGAATATATAAACTCAGATATGTAGAAGATATTTAGGTAATTATTAAAAGACTGTATTGTAAGAGATGCTGTTTGTCATCAGATCAGAATGGCTGGAAGTACCAAGTGTTTTACTGTAACCTCAGTCAACACAGCTGATGTGACCAAGTTCAGCATCTGCTTCAGATGGCAAAGGGAATCAGATGAAGACACGTTAACCCTTAGAGCCCTAAGGGTATTTTCTTGATTTTTACCGTACATCATGAAAGCCTCTTTAAAAGTGGATTCTGTAAGTATAATGCCAATGTGTTGAATATCAAAATGTTAAGAACATTCTCAGCTTTCTGAATGTAAGACACATCCTGATCTAGAACACAATGTAAAGATATGATTTATTAGAAGAAATATAAAAAATTAACCACGAAGCAGAAGAGTGTCATCAGGGTTCTTCGGGTTAAGAGACGTTATTGAATTCAGGGCTTAAGGTGGCACTATAGCCTCATCATCCATGTGGAGTTTATTGAAATTCATGCACTGTCTGGGAGATTAATGTTGGGATGGTTTTTCTCTCAGCTGTATTGACATATTTGTGTGTGATACTGTATGCGTGTTAAATCATTGATGAGTATGAATGGAAGGAATGAAGAGGTTGAGTTTTGGGACAACAGCTGGACTAGCTGGCCATCTGTGCTTTTGTTTAGAAAGTATCAAACTGCCCGTGAGTTTGTATTGTCTCAGTGTGTTCAAAAGCCAGACATTACGACATTGAATTTAACATCTCTGCTCTAACTATAGCATGCAACTTCAACTATCAAACTGAAACTCCAAAAACTAACTTTTGTTTACTTCAGATGAGTCATGTTTATCTTGTGGAACTTCCAAAATTAATTTATACTTTTGGCTTAGAGTTATGGCACCTACATCTGTGATATCACCTGCATGGTAAAAGAGATGGTAGAGTTACAACAATCTCAGATGCCTAGTCTTATTATACCCCCTACAAACAAAAATTTAGGTATGTATAAGTCACCATGTCTGTTTGTCCACAAATCATTAGCCCAGTTCCTCCTACACCACTTCATCAATTTTAGTGAAACGTCACGCAATAGTAGCACACCATATGAAGATGTGCATGAATGAAAATAATTGCAGAGTAACATCTTCAAGAGGAAATAATTGGACATCTTTGTTTTTTAAATGAATCATATTTGCACACTTGGTCGTTCAAAGGACCTTCATCAGGGTAACGATGGTCTGGCACCTTGGCATTTTTAGGTTGTGAGTGCGGTGATTTGTTTTTAGTTTTTAGTATAAATAAATCATATTTGTCAATTAGATGTACAGAGAGTAACCAGTTAATTTAGGTACTTCATCACATTATCAGATCAGTATGAGAAAGTCTGGGTATTATTTTATGAGCTTCCTTACAGCCCTCTAGTTTTGTTAAAAGACTGGAATCCCGTTACTTGAAAGCAACTCTGGGCTAAGATGATTTAATCTAATTGTAAGTCTTTTGACTGAGATCATCTGAGGTTTAAGATGCTTTTGGGAAATGGGACCCGGAGATTTACTATGTTAGTGTACAAAGGCAGATTTTGGCATCCACTAAACTGGAGTCAAAACAGTCTAAAGGTGTTTCTTATATCCTCTTCACCTTCTGTGTAAAGTGTTCATCCAGTGTTTTACTGCCTACTCCAGTGTGAGAAATATATCTCTGCTTTTATTGGCAGGTTAGACCAGCTTTGCTTTAATGAGCATTAGGTTCCCTTTGAAAACAGCTCAAATTATCTGGGAAAAATAAGGGAGGGAAAATTGCTCTATGGACTTTACGGGCTCCTTTCTTTACCCCCACCAT
The DNA here is from genome assembly GCF_902500255.1 of Thalassophryne amazonica. Taxonomy (NCBI): domain Eukaryota; kingdom Metazoa; phylum Chordata; class Actinopteri; order Batrachoidiformes; family Batrachoididae; genus Thalassophryne; species Thalassophryne amazonica. The sequence continues at coordinate 54,093,194 of NC_047116.1, forward strand.
TGTAAAGCGGAATTGTGTCTTTCTACTTAAATAGCTCATGAATGATGCATTGGCGACAACGCTAATCATCTCTGAACTCTTGACTAATTGATGATTGCTTGCAAACAGATGTCTGCTTAGTTCGAACCACGGTTGTTAGCAATTATTTGATAAACAACAAGCTAATATGCTAATTGTTAGCAGCTGTGAATGAGGTTATTCTGTATGTTTACATTCCAGCTACAGTAAGACGCTCGACTTCACCTGTACCCCCCTTGGGCCCGATTATTATAAGGCAAACCTACCACTCTTTTTAGAAAGGTCGCCTGCTTTGCATAATACACATCATTATCTTGTTCAGTTAGCATAACATAATCAGCCGGTTTTAGTGGCCGCCATCAGATGCACATGAGCACAACAGTAAACAATGGATGCCTTGTGTGCTTTTCTTTTGCTGAACAAGTGGAATTCCTCATCTTTCCACTGTTTTACTTTTATCCTCCCTCTGGAGTTTTTTTTTTAACAGGGCACATTCCTCTCTCCCGGTTCATGGCTTTCCATGGTGTCTTAGTTTTGTTGGCAAGGATCTGTTGCATTGAAATACTGTGTCCCAGAGAACCCTGGACTTTTGGAGTCAGACATTGTGGTTGCAGAAATTTATGAAGGAACACCTTTCATTAAAATAAGATGTGATATATATATATATATATATATATATATATATATATATATATATATATATATCCTCACTATGGAAATATAGACTGGAATGGACGTGCGCTCCTCTATCTATTAGCGTCACTCAGGACAGGAAGGCGCCATTACTAAGGGTGGAAATGTGCAGCTCATCAATAATATACTGACGGCTTTTTTTGCACTAGCGTCACTATTTCTTAATGGATTTTAATAAATGTAGGCTTGTTTCAAAGACCTTTGAAAGCTCTTTCCAATGCACCTATGCATGTGTGGGTGAAAAAAAAAACTTTTATGTAAAATGCAGAAATTTGGGGAAATTATGACAAACTGTGCTGCTTTTCTCACTTTATTGCCGCTATTTGTTAACAGATTTTAATAAAAGTACGCCCTTTAATTGCTCTTTCTAATGAACCCATACATGTCTAGGTAGAAAAAAATGTTTTATGTAAAGTGTGGAAATTTGTGGAAAATATTCCATTCTGTTCATTTACTGTGATTTTTTTTTCCTGTCATCATAATTCTCGATGGATTTTTAAATGATGCTTGTAAGTTGTATTCATGCTAATTAAAAGGTCTAACGAACCCATACATGTCTGGTGGGCCGCTGAAGAGGAGGTACTGCTGGCCCACCACCACAAGATGGCGCCCAGCTTGAAGTGCGGGCTTCAAGCACAAGAGGGCGTCGGAGCGACCGGGAGTGACAGCTGTCACTCCCGGTCCAGCTGTCACTCATCCGTACCAGCTGTCACTCATCCACTACTCATCACCACCACCATAAAGGCCGGACTGCAACTCCACCTCCCCGCCGAGAAATCAGCTACCATTCAGGTAATTTTCTCTGCTGACTTAAAACATTGAGTAATAATCTGAACTTCTTTGCAGCCGTTTTCCTGTGGCATTTCCTTATCTGTGGGATTGGCGTAAAGTGTGATCAGCGACGGCTTCGCTTCACACTCCAACCAGATAAGTGGTTAGACAGGAGCTGCACGAGTGTGTGATTGGAGGTGGCGGTGCTCCCTCCTAACTGAATACAGACTGTGGGATTACTGAGTGTGCGAACTCACACTCATCAGGACTGTCTCTGTTCTCTGCCAGCAGTACCGGGTCTGACTGCTGAAGACAGCGGCCACCTGGGGCGCAGGGCTTGGCGGCTCCGGTGTTCTTCAGCTCCGTTGGTGGTGGAAGCTGTGTGGGATCCGGCTCTTCTCTCGCCAGGCGTCTTCTGTCGTCAAGCCTGCCCACACGTCACCTGGTGTATAATTTATTTATAATTATTTATTGAATTTGTCTTATTGTGATTTGAACGTATCTAGTCAGAAGGAACTTTTGTCCCGTGTCTACTGTATTTGTTGTAAGCGTGACATTAATTTTCTGCGATACATTTTTGATCCTAAATATTCCTCCAGTGTCAGGTCAAATCTGAAAAGATCTAGTCATGTGTCTGATGGTCTGACAGGCAGCGTTCAAATTTTATTGTCCAGCTGTGACCCTTAAGACAAATGAATTCTAAATATGTTATTGATTCCATTTTAATTTTTGTCACTTATATTTACTGCTTGTTATATGAATATTTATTATCTTCTTCTGGAGGCAAATAAATTTATTATAAATTTATTATTATTATATGTGTGTGCATGTGTGTGTGTTTTCCATACCTGCCAGGTGGGGGCCCTCAGTGCACCCTGACAAGAGCCATTAAATTTTATAAGCAGGAGGCCCAGCTGTCAATCAACCTGAAAGCCTGCCCCCATCATGTGTTGAAGTGAACTCTGAGTCCCTGAGAACTGCTGACCCGTCTTCAGTGGGGCACTGAGACAGCGTGGTTCTTTCTGTGTGCTGGTGTGGGTTTGTTGGGGTGGATAAGGGATATGTTGAGTAGTTAGTGTCTCTGGCCTGATGGCTGGTGAAAGAAATTTGACAGTTTGATGATTTGATTCCTGAAACTGCTGGTAAAATGTTGGATGTCAGTGGCGAATACTTACGTAGATTTCTGTCTGTTGTGTTGCTCATTCTCTTTGCTTGTATAGCCAATAGAATCTTGAAAAGGTGAAGGTGCTCTTTGAGTGGTGAGCGTGAGTCTTCAGGGCAAAGACACGTGCCATACAATTCATTGCTCATTTTTCTTGGGTACCGTGTTGTTTTGTAACTTGATCCACAGATGTTGGGAGCCCTGGAGACTGGGTGGGGTCTGACCGAAGCGTTTTGTACTTTTCCAGTCAATGCCTTGTTCCAGTGTCTTTGTTCATGCTGCTTCTTATTGAAGGTACTTTCAAATGGAACCTAATGCTCATTAAATCAAAGTTCGACTAACCTGCCAAGAGAGGCAGATATGTGTTTCTCACACTGGAGTATGTTACAAAATGGATGAAATTAAATTTTTTTTTCCTCAAAATTCTACACACAACACTCCATAATGACAGTGTGAAAAAAGTTTGGGTTTTTTTAGGTTTTTGCAAAATTATTAAAAATAAAAACCTAAGAAATCACATGTACGTAAGTATTAACAGCCTTTGCCGTGAAGTTCAAAATTGAGCTCAGGTGCATCCTGTTGACACTGATCATCAGTTGATTGGACATGATATGGAAAGACACACACCTGTCTGTCAGAGCACAAAGCAAGCATGAAGTCAAAGGAATTGTCTGTAGACCCCCGAGACAGGAATGTCTCGAGCACAATTACAGAAACATTTCTGCTGCTTTGAAGGTCCCAATAAGCACGTGGCCTCCATCATCCTTAAATGGAAGAAATTCAGATCCACCAGGACTCTCCCTAGACTTGTCATTCATCTAAACTGAGCGATCAGTGGAGAAGGACCTCAGTCAGGGAGGTGATCAAGAACCCAATGGTCACTCTGTCAGAGCTCCACCATTCCTCTGAGGAGAGAGCAGAACCATTCAGAAGGACAACCACCTCTGCAGCAAACCACCAATCAGGCCTCTATGGTAGAGAGGTCAGACAGAAGCCACCCATTAGTAAAAGGCACCTGGAGTTTGCCAAAGACACCTGAAGGACTCTCAGACCATGAGAAACAGAATTTTCTGGTCTGATGAGACAAAGATTGAACTCTTTGGTGTGAATGCCAGGTATCATGTTTGGAGGAAACCAGTCCCATCTCTACAGTGAAGCATGGTGGTGGCAGCATCATACTGTGGGGATGTTTTTTCAGCAGCAGGAACTGGGAGACTACTCAGGATTGAGTGAGAGATGAATGCAGCAATGTACAGCAACATCCTGCATGAAAACCTGCTCCAGAGCACTCTTGAGCTCAGACTGGGGCGACGGTTCATTTTGCAAAAGGACAGTGACCCTAAGCACACAGCCAAGATATCAAAGGATTGACTTCAGGACAACTCTGTGAATGTTTTTGAGTGGCCCAGCCAGAGCCCAGACCTGAATCTGCTTGAACATCTCTGGAGAGATCTGAAAATGGCTGTGCAATGACGCTCCCCATCCAACCTGATGGAGCTTGAGAGGTGCTGCAAAGAGGAATGGGCAAAATTGCCCAAAGATAGATGCACCAAGCTTGTGGCATCATATTCAAAAAAAGTTGAGGTTGTAATTGCTGCCAAAGGTGCATCAACAACGTATTGATCAGAGGGCGTGAATACTTAATAAATTTGCAAAAAGTTCAAAAAACTTTTTTCATGTTGTCATTATGGGCTGTTGTGAGTAGAATTTTGAAGGACAAAATTAATTTACTCCATTTTGGAATAAGACTAACATAACAAATGTGAATACTTTCTGGGTACACCTCTAGACTAACACAGAACAAATTCAGTGGCCTCATTCCCAAAAACATATTAAACCGGGGGGAGGTGATGGTTTAGACCTTATCTATGCGTCATAATGTGCATTTCACAGGTTGTGATTTTGCAGTGTCTGTTCATGTTTTAGCCTTGTGGCTGAAGCTGTTGAGGAAGACAGAGTTGATGGGTTTGATCGTAGTCAACGTAATACTGCAGTACAGACATCCACACAAAGATGGAAATCCAAAAAAATTAATGTGTTTATATTTTAGTCAATTCAATTTTTGTTTTTGTTTTGTTTTCTAACCCAAAAACTTAGGAGCCTGGGTTTGTCCAAATCTGCTCCAGGAGAGCACGTGTCCTGCATGTTTTCAAGTCTACCTGCCCTACTCACACCTGATTATTTCACTGTGGTGTTGGCCACCTCTGGATTGGGTGACCATACCTCACTGAGTTAATTAGCTGTGGGTGCACCAAGCAGAGTTAGAAAACATATGGGACAGGTGTCCTCCAGAGGGGCGGACCACCAGTTGAGGTCAACATATTCAGGTATTCATTGTGAGTTGGTTTGAAAACATCTTTTGAAACCCTGGGTGTGTGTGTGTGTGTGTGTGTGTGTGTGTGTGTGTGTGTGTGTGTGTGTGTGTGTGTGTGTGTGTGTGTGTGTGTGAGAGAGAGAGAGAGAGAGGTCAAAATTGAGAGGAACGACTCACCTTAAAGAGGTAAAGAGCTGCCAAAACTGTCAAATTCACAGCCAAGACTTGATCCAGAAAACTTTTCTCCAAATCCTCACACCTTGTCCCCATTACAACAGTCGTCCCACTGTGAACTATTCAGCGAAGCAGTTTGCGCATTTCTTTTCTCGCAGACCTGAGTGCAATGTGCGACCACACGCCTCCATAAAATAACAAACAAACAAGCTCAAAACTCAGACTGGTCTCCATTTGTAAGAAGTGAGGCTGGGAACTGGTTTTAGTTGGCGTGCTGCTTCTTTTCCACCTAACAAAGTCCGAGCCGCCTATGTGAGCGCAGCCAGTGTGCGGCAGTTTGTGGTTACTCCTTTATCCCAGGTTTCCTTCACCTCCCAAAAACTATGTCCCAAAGTTCTTCAACTTATTCCAACTAACACACGGAGACAAAATAAATAAATAAATAACACAAACGTCGGTGGGGTTTTTATTTCCACCAAAAACAGCAGCACTTTCAGAGGCGACCCAAGCCATTAAATTTGGTGATGCTGATTGGCCAAATATTTATTATTTTTCCTTAGCAACCATACACAATTGGTCATTTCACTGCACTTCAAGGGGCTCTTCGAGTGAGCGCCCAGGAAGAGAAATTATACGTTCTGTCGGTGGAAATGCACTGTTGAACGAGAGTCAGTTGGTGGAAATGTTTTAATAATTCAGATTACATGTAGACACATACTGTTAAGTAAAACTGACATTGATAATACTTTTTAAAAATATATATATTTTAGAATCCCCTCCGCATCTGGGAGGGCAGCGCCAAAGTGCCCCCTGTGGGCCAGCCACCACTGGTTTTAGCCAATAAAAATATAAATCTCATAGATTGAATATTATCTGTAGTAGACATCTTTTCATTAATAATTGCTTTTTTCTATTTCAACAACAGCTTTGTACATTTATACAAGTAATTGTAACCTCTTAGACCTTTAATAATTTGAACTATGACCTGCCAAAATACAGGTAATTATGGCGAAACGCTCTTCAATTCTCTAACCTATGTTCCCATTAGATTCCATTTATCATCTGAAGCCACTGTTGAAGTTGCCCATGTCAGCCAAATGACATTAAATGAATTTGGCAGTAAATAAAATCTTTCTTCCTCTTTTTCCAGCTGCTGTTTCTTTCATATGTCTCATACTGAAAAGGCAACAGATGAGTTCATTCTCCTCTGAAGAGAGACCCTTGGTTTTTTCTCTATACATATATACTGCTTTAGGCATAAAGTAAGGTAGTAAAGAAAACATTTCCACCTCTCTGTGACTACTTATTTGAAATATCATCAGAGTCTGTCCCGCCCTTACCTGTTGTCGTTAATGTGTCGTAATCTTCACTTTGTCAGGGGCACTGATAAAATCCTGATTAGATTTAAAACAGCTCTGCAAAAACTTCATTTCATTTAATTTATTTTGGCTAATAGACCTTATATAATGGTATGGAGCACAGACCAATCAGAACCTCAGAAGATGAGCGACAAATGTGACACATGAAAGCAAGATGGAATAAGGGAGATAATTAAATGACCGCAGTTTCAACAAAACTAAAACATGCTCATGCTCTGGGCACCTAGTCCACTAATTGTTTTTATGTTTTCCAATTTAACAAAACTTACTTGTGCCCAGAAGACCCTTTGACATAAAATGCAGGCAGATACTTTTTCTTTCTATGTTGTTATCTCCAAATTAGGACACTGAGGTAAAACATTTTTTCACAGCGTTTACGGACATTATGTTTTTCTTCTGCTGTCTTTTTGTATCTTCCAGTTGTCTTTATTCATTACAGACCAAGTCTAATTTAAATTTTAAATCACGTGTCTTGTCTCTTAAAAATCATTGTTTAATCCATCACAAAGGATTGAAAGTCAACATTTTTTTTTTTTTTTACATTTAAGACACCCTTTGGACAAAGCAGTCATTTGACCTTTGTTCCAACTATTCCTTCATCCAGTTACCACTGTCACATTCTTAAGAAAACCAGAGATAAGCAAACTCTCATTCATTTAAAATCTGTTTAATGTAGAGTATCATATTATATATTTTCCTATTCCTGTTGCCTAGCAACAGAAATAGGAAAATATGTAAAGAATTTGGCTTTTTCTTTATGAAATGATAGCTGTACTCCAGAGCGGTATGTGTGCTGGTTGACAAATGAAGGGATAAGCAGAGGTTTAGCTATTTTAACCTATTCTAGATTAGGGCTACGTAAAATTTATTTAACATGTCCTTGTGTGCATGTACATGTTTTTCACACGTAGTAAACGTGTTTTCAGTTTTGTGACTTTTGATGGAAACATTTAATGCATGTCATATCTGGAAAAAATATGCTGGTCTCATGTGCCACCACATCCACCACACTATGGAACTGCCTTGGGTCCTGGCTGGCAACCACCCAGACAGACAACCAGTTCATCCCTGTAGCATTCTGTCTGCCGCAGGAGCATCCTCTTTGCTTTTTCAGCCAATGGGGACCTCAAACCTGATGCACCTGTGTGTAGTTGCATTAGGCCATCCAAGTGTGGATGCACAAGCATGCGGGAAGCACCAATACCCTAAAAACCTGGACCCTTGTTGTCCCGTGATGGTAGAACATTTAGCACAGCCAATCCCAAACGTCAGAACTCCTATATAAAATATGCTGGCCTGTCCAATGTTTACCCAGCCTCTCACCCAGTGACCACTGGAATAGGCTCCAGCTCGCCATGATCCCTTAATTGGTATGCGTTGGTATAGAAATGAATGAACAAATTGAAAATCAAAGCTGTTTTTATCTTGAATGACCTCTCATGACTCACTTGGAGTATCTAGGGAGTCACAGGTGAGGCCATGTTTCTTTGTTTCTGGACCGTTAAAGATTAAAAGAGTATCCACGTTTTTCTGATTTCAGCTTCTTAAATGTAAATATTTTCTGATTTGAAGGCATTTTTCAGTTTTCCAAGATTTTATGAAATGAAACCCAACAACGAATTGATTTGTCAAGAAAGTGAGTAAAAATAATAAAAATAATCATTAGTTGCAGCTGTACTATTAAACAGTTGTATTTTTTCAACTAAGATTAAAAAAAAATTTAAATACTTTGTGGTTAGTGCACTTTTATTTTCTTTTAGCTAAGCTTACTTTATAAATACTGTGTATACAAATGTTCACGAAAATGTACTCCTAAAATATTTGTCCAAATGCATATATGTACGTTGTGTGTGTATGTGTGTGTGTGTATATACCTCTGTCCATTCCATTGTGTGTGATTTAGCCGTTCGTGCCACAGCAGGATTAAAGTATCGCACTCTCACACTGCCTCCTCACTCAGCCCCTGTGGACTCCTCCCACACTCTGTTTGTTTTAATTAAATGAAAACTTCCAGCATTGGCCAAGCAAGGCCGACTGACGATGACTTTTTTCCTCCCCTCTTTGGCTTTCCTTGTCTTGCTCCCAAATTGAAAACCAAACCTTATTTTTTTATTTTTCCCTTCTTGTCCCTTTTCCCCCCTCAGTCAGTTCTTTATTCCGTTGGGGTTATGATTGAGCCGAGAAGGGACATATTTCTTCAGTGGTGGAATGTAGAGCTGAATGGGCCCATTCGACAAAATGAGATGAGAACGTGTCGTATGTGCAGTCAGCCAGAGGGGAAATTGAATCATTCCGGGTTGGGAAGGCACGTCGGGGAACAGCAGTGTTTCTTTTGAATTGTGGTTTGTGGCTGCATGCGCTCCCTGAGGTAGAAGTGTGTGTGTGTGTGTATGTATGTGTGTGTGGGCACGCATGTGTGTGCATATCCATTGATGTGTGTGTGATCAGGCCGTTTCCACGTGTGTGCATCTGTGTACACTAGCATGTGGAACATAGTACAAAGATCACATTGTGGTTTGTGTCAGAAAGTAGCGCGTGAGTGGGAGGAGGTGTGCATCTGCAGATCTATTTTCTATTGTGTCAGCAGCTTAAGTTTGTTCCACACCTCTTGGAATGATTCAACAGCCAGGCAGCCGTCCATATTTAACAGTGATCCTTGAATCCAGCAGAGATGGGCTTTAGAGTGGGCTGGGCCGTGTTTCTGGATATCGGTCACTCACACTGATATGAATGTAGTACCTGCTGATACGTACTGCATCAGAAAATGCTCTGGGACATTTACAATTGGGTGGTTAGAAGTTCAGGTGGTGGTGGTTAGAAGTTCTTATCCGTTCGGTTTTCAGTAGGTTTGGGGCGACAAATGAAAATCATTAGTCTGCAACTCAGTGACTAATCCAATGACTAGTGACTAAAAAACTATAGAATTACAAGCTGAAAATGTGGCATTAACACACTGAGAATGGGAAAAAGTTAGTAGTACTACTTAATGCAAGATTTTTATTTATTTACTTTCACTTTTGATGTTCTGTGTGCTTCTTACCCTGTGTGCTGCTATACAATGCTGCTGGAACCTCCATTTCACTGAGGGAGTCTTCCCAAGGGATCAATAATGTTCTATCTAAGCTAATATAATATTTATTTGAAAACTTTTAAGTGAAAGGGGTGCTGGCAGCTGGTGGAGGTCAGCCAGTTCTTGCTTAATCTCTGTCCTTGGTCAGTCTCTGCAAGGGTACCCTGGCTATGATTTGATAGCTGTGCAGGAATAGAAGTTACTCCACTGTATCTAGGTCCATATTCGGTCCTTGTCCTTGGCAGCAGTGTTGGTAGTCTGAGCTGGGTTTTTGTTAATGATTTACCTTTAAGTCATGGTAAAATCATGCAATTTGAATGATCCAACTAGTCATTTAAAAGAATATTTGTCAGCTAGTTGGGTAGTCTACTCGTCGTATTCAGCTATGATAAGTTGTCATCCCAGCGCTAGTTTCCAGGCACATTGTAGCGTGACTTTCAACAACATGACAAAGTTGATGCATGAACAAAATGCTTCTTCTGTAAAAACAAACATGTTGTAGCGTTTTGTACAAAAAAATTGTTCAGCAGTTGCTTTCATGTTCATTTTTCCTTCAGTTGGACCCTCTTCCTGATGAGGTGCTGCAGCAAAGGCCCAACGCCAATGCTGTCCGCTCTATGGAAAAAGTTCTGGAAATTCACAGTGAGATTACATATACACAAAACCTTTCAATATTTTGTTTCACTCATTTTCCATTTGTACATTCAGTGCATGCATGGACATTGAAAATATTAGCATTAGCAACACTAACAGTGTATTGACTAAGGGTGGGTGATAGGGCCTAAAATTAGTATCACTGTACTTTTCACTTTTTGGATGTGATGACAAAATTTCTTGAATCACAGATTGTTATAAATCTATGGGTTTCTTTAATTAATGATCAGTACGGCTTAAATGAGCGGTCAGCGCAAAGGTCCACCAGCTTACACAACAGAATCACAGTTTAATAATATTTTCATGACTATTAACTCATCTTCATGTGAAAAAGACTTTATAGCCAGAACAGCGGGGAAACACAGCTTTGATGATCACAGCCTCAGTGCTGCAGTGCTGATCAGAGCTGTGAGTGTCAGAATTATTATTATTTCCTTCCAAATATATGGATATTTGGCATTATTTTTCATTGTTTCATTGGGGTCATTAAAAAAATATTTCTTGCCTAGCGGGAGTTCTCATTGGCCTTATTTCTCACGGTGTGTTGCACAAACCATTGCCCACCCCTAATATTGACTATGTTTAAATAGATCTTGAAACTAAAACTGTCTTTGTTATTATTTAAGACAATACCATTTCTTCAGCACACATTCCTTTTTTACATATGTAATAGAACACATGTAGTCAATAACCACTGATTATACATTTGCGCTAATTAGACATTTACCTTGTATTGGCATGTTGCAGGTAAATACTGGCGTTTGCTGCGGCACAAGGCCGCTACGCTTGGATGCTCTTTGAGTGAAGCTCTGAGGCATGAAACCGAGGAAGCTGAGACTGTCACCGCAATGGCCTCCTTGTCTGTTGCCAACAAGCACATTGGAAATCAGTATGTTATAATGTTGGGGAGAGGGGAGGGGGGAGCTTAACTGCATACTTTCTTGAATCCTCCATGCTGTTTAAAGAAACATTCATCTTGGTGTATGTAAACCAGTGACCCACTGAAAATCTGACATCAGGAATACAAACTGAAATGAATCAATCTTGAAACTATCATATTTAAATAACTTTATCTGAAAATAAAGTAGATATCCTTGATTTAACACAAGTGTTTGATCAAATGAACCGTGTGCAATAGGAGAAAACTGAATTTGAAAGAGTTAGCCAATGTGTAAGCTTGTGTTGTAAACTTAAAGCCCCAGTATGTGTCTGGAGCACAGCTTGACATTTGTACAAACACCTTTGATTGAATGTTCACCTAAAATGTTGTGTGAAGCATCTACCTTTGACAGCATGATGAGAAATTTACTGCTTTGTTAACTTTGTATCCAAACCAATACTAATAATACCACCTATGTTACTGAAGACCAGTATAATTACTGTATCTCATATTACCCCCAGGCTTGAAGACGAGCCAATGGAAGAAGAAGCTCCCATGTAACGAATAATCCACAGTGTCCTCATCCAGTAAGATCTGTTTTGATTACGAGCCATGCCAACATCACTCCCTTGCCTTATCAGTGGCACCTTATCATGGGAGAAACCATGTTGACAAAAGTGATGCAGAAAGGAAACGGAGCAGTGAAGACAACCGATGCAGTTCAGATCAGTGATCACAGGCTCTTAATAAACACTTTGGATTTAAGGAGGTCGACTCCCAAAGTGACAACCATCGAGGGACAGTGCTGTTAAAACACTACACAGACATTCAGATACACTTTTAGGACACTGACTGGTTGACAGAGGTTACCTGCAGTTGTCTCCTTATCTTTATTGTGACATTCTCACTTTAAATTTTTTAAGTCAGAGCTCATGCTAATTATTCTGCACCAAGGATGGAGCATTCCTGTTCTTTAACATGTTCTTAGACATCAGAATTAAGAGAAAACCTAAGTAAATATCGTGTGGTTTTACTCAACAGAAGAGTGAAAGTCACAGATTTAAAAGGTCAGCAGGTGTTTTGGTACCAGAATAACTGATGGTGACAGACTGTGTTTGTGCCTTCAATCAAACTCGGTGTGTATTTCTTGTGTTGTTGAGCTCCACTTAGAGCTTTGCCTTAAAAACAGGTTTGGAAACAAGGGGCCCTTCCAGCCCTCAACATCTGTCCTGGCAAAACCTTCAATGTGTGCGTGGCGTTATGATGTAGACTGAAGGCGTTTTACCCGTAAGTAGCCTACTGTCCCTGTCAGTACTTCTTCATCTTTCCTTCACTTTTGTCTCAGCTTGGAGGGGAGCTCTCAGCGGCAGGCAGGAGTTGGTTCCTTTTCTAGTGGATGTTTCAGATGAGCTTATTACTCAGTGTAACCATATACATACCTGATAGACATTAACCCTTCTCCAGGAAAGTGTTAGCTAGCATGTACTGTAGAGCACCCGGACTTCTGAAAAGTAGACGATGGTTAATACACTGTGTAGTAGTTAGACAGTAATCAAGCCAAAGCATGATGGTCTATCAGCTCTGTAGAGTCCAACTACTTTGAAGTGCACAGAGACAGTTTCTACATTCAAACGTCTTGCCTCTAAATGCCCAGTAGCAACAGTGTGTCCAGCAAACTTTGGAGATATTTAGACTCTGACTCACTCTTGTTGGGCCGGGTGAATGTGGATAGACAGGAGCAACTTTCATGTGTTTTTCTTTGATGGAGTAATCTGTTTCATAAAAATATACAGTGTCTTCATGGTAACATGGTACCACTTTGGATTTTTCCAGGAGGGTGTTCCAGGGCCGCACAGGCTCTAGAAGCTGCTCTAACATCTGTTTTGTTGTTAAGCACATCTGTTCCCCAACTGTCAGGTGCTTTCAGGCAGGTGTGCACCCGTCTGTTCATATCTTTACGAGCACAAGCTGCTTTCTGTAAGTTCCAAGATGTGTGCACACATTTTACTTCTTCACATCACTTTCTCCTGTCCAGTGATACAGCTAATAGGGTGAGTTAACTCTTACAGAATAGTCAGGCAACTTTGAAGAGCCCCTGGAACGTAAAATGTTGGAGAATTAATGTTTATCTGATGGTCTGGTTTCTGAATTCTGCCTGTAGGTGTGTGGTTAATTTTATTTTTGTAGACTGTGCTAATACACGCTGTACTGAAACATTTTTGTTTTCAGCAATTATGTACAATCCTTAACATTTAAATGCTTAAAGGTGTAGTCCCTTTTTATTTTTTGCTATTTAAGTTTTAAAAAGGATTTTCTGTAGTACCACTATAATTTTGTTTGTTAGTATTCAAATAAATGATCATATCCTGTATTCAGATTTGGCCTTGTCTGGAAACAATTTAGGGTTTTAACCCTGCCAACACTTATAAGCATCACTATGATGGAGCCAATGAAATGCAGTAGACCTTCAACTGCAGCAGAAAGTGCCAAAAAACAACAACAACATTAGATTGAAGGATAAAGAATGCAACAGACACAGTGAGTAAACCTAGGCCACAATTTGGACATAACTTACCTAAATGTTTTGCTGGATATCTCAGTTGCCAGTACTTACATTATTTAAGATAAAACTTTATTCATGCCAAAGGGAAATTTAGGTATTCTAGCACCTCACAAGCAAAGTTAAAAATATTCCAAAATACATATGATGCTATATAAGAATAGATCAACATTTTAGCATGGTTTTATTTCATTCTATATTCTGTATGTATTTTTTTTTTTTTTCATTGACTGCAACATAAACTTCAACCAGGGTCTCATGAAGCAAGCTCATTATATTTATCATAGAATCCCCCCAAAATAAATACCAGCAGAAAAATTACCTATACTTTTATGATAGACCCAAAGAGTAAAGATACTTTATAATAACTGAATATCTCCACAAAGTAATTTTTGTCAATTTTGTTGAAAAATGAAGGGGACTACACTTTTCAGACTTTTCAGACAAGTAAAAGAGAAATTTGTCAGGTAATGCGTTATTTTATTTTATTTTTTTTTTAAGAGTCAAACCAGAACAATCTTATCAAACCCCAACCCTACGGCTGAGTTACACCTAATGGTCATTGTGAAACTTTGTTTTCCAAGTTGAAAAAAGTTTAGGTTTTAACATTTGATATTTTAAAAAATGGTCATAAAAGTCAGGTCCTTATTGTATGATCTCCTGTGGTCAGTATGTAATTGTTATGTCTGCACCATCCTGTAATTTGTTCTGTCAAGTTTTGTTTTGTTTTGTTTTTCCCCTTCAGTTTTAGTGGCAGCAGTACAACTGTCACATGGATCATTTAAGAGGTTTTGGACGCATCACGGATTTTGATTCAAACCAGTGCAACAGCAGCGCTGTGCACAAACAGACTGATAACTAGAATATTAATCAATAAATAATAAAGTAAATGTCCATTGTCCTCTCATAATGTTCATGTGTGGAGGGAAAAAAAAATGACATGAATCCACATCAGCCTTAAATCTGCAGTCAAAACAGATAATGCCTCTTAAAATGTTTTTTTTTCTCCTGATGCTGAATCAGCATCATGTTTTCCACAAATTTTATAAAAAAATAAAAAAGCTGTGTCATCAGCAGGCGATTTAATGGAACTTTAGCTTGTATGCTAACTTGCTGCACAAGTAGTAATGTGTATGTAGGAACATTCAAAACACACTTTTCATTTAAGGCTATAGTCTTTTTATCTGATCCCTTGCGTCATAGTTAACGGCTGTGTCACACTGTGATGGAGAGAGCAAATGGATTAGTTACGTATTTAAATATTTTGTCCAGTGGCAAAATTGTGTAAACCTTTGGTCTCTGTGGATTTGGAGCTCTGATGGGCAGATGATATCAAATTTCCTCTGGCAACACAGAGAGTTGGAATGAGCAGAGCGATTTTCCCAATTTTAAGACACAGATGCGTGCTGGGGGATCCAGATTTGAGCGGGATTCACCGAGGTCTGAAAGCAAATGTTGGATAGAATCCTGCTCACTCTGGGATCATGACATCATGCCTCCTCACTATGTTCATGTGCTAACAGCTATGCCGACATTCACTGCAGCTGCAGCAATGAGGACATCAAACAACTCTGCGGCGCCGTCTCACCAGAAGGATCCAACGAGTGCACGCTGATGTCCAGCGCTTTAAAAGCACACAGCCACGCTGTCTTTGTCATCAGACTGCTAAATGAACAGCCATGCTAACATGTTGCTGTATTGGGAACTGTCCTCTCCCTGCTCGTGCAGAATTCACACCCTGCACCAGAGTTTTGGCCAGTCAGAAGCCCAGTCTAAAACATTGGACAGCCACAGCATATAAACACCACTATTGTAAAATTAAAAATAAGTCGGGGACAAGATAGTAAATAAACGTGCAGCCAACTAGAGAGCTCTCCGCCTGATGTGCACTCAAAGATTTGAGCATGAACAAAACTTTGAAATGGAATTGGCTCAGCTGACACCGAATGCAGTTCGCACATTTGAAAAGGACTTTGCAAGACAAAAATGAACACAAATGGAAATCCAAAATTTGTATCAGTTCCACATACCTTTCCTTGATCCGTCATGGTGTGACAGGTGCTTAAAGCTCTACACTTTCAATGGGGTAATGTCAGTTCATTCATTCATTTTATGCACCCGCTTAGTCCTGTTAAGGGTCACATTGGTGTACCTGGGGAAGACCATGTACACTGTGGACAAGCTGCCAATTGCACAACAGACACATATGTAGACAAACAAACTTGTGCTCATACACAGAGGTCAGTTTCATAGTTTCCAATGTAAAGCACAACATACAGATGTGTAAAGCGCATTGTACTGCCATAAAAATACATTTATAGTGCAGCTTGTACTGATCAATACACCTTCATGAAAATGGAGCCTTGAGAGCGAATCTCGTGGTTCGGGTTTTGTTTTTTCAGAGACAGCAAAGTGCTGTTATGTTTGCTGCTGTTTACTGTACATAACTCAATAATCTAATTTTTTTTCCTTTTTCTCAACTGTTTTTCTTGTATACTTTAAGTGGACTGCAGTTACTTGTTTGTACTTTTTTACAATGTTTTTTGTTCACTTTGTCCTTTCTGTTACATTGTAAAACTGACACACTTAATGACGGGCTTCAGATTCTCTTTGAGGTGAACATCACAGTACTTGGAGGTGCAAATCTTCTACTTTGTATCATATGAACAATTGTGTATTTACTGTACGTTCATAGTAGATTTATATATGAAAAGAATTAAGAATATACTGTGTATATACATACATAATGAGCTTTTATATATTTATGTCTTACATGGGGCCCTTTTTAGGGTATTACTGAAGGCACAGTTTTCTGAGTTGTGTAATTTTTGTAGTATTTGATTGATTGTCTCTGTCTTTCAACACTGATGGCAACTTTTAACTTTGTTAATCTCACTGATGCCGTAATTCTCCTGTTTGACAGCCCCTGCACTCTTCAACAAACCCAAAAACATTCCTATTATTCTACATTTTATTATTTGTGTTTCATATTGATGCTGACTTCCAGGGAACAATGCATGATTGTACAGATCCCCCCCCCCCCTCCCCCAAAGAGAAAATTCAGATGAGAGTCAAGAATTTGGAAGAATGATGAAAACGATGTGATGCACATTTCTTGCTGTTAGAGAAAAGTTTATTGTCAAACATGTATGAAAGAGCAGATAAAAGACATAAGCAGAAAAGATATGAGGGGTGGATTTGAATTGGAATGTGGCCACACCATTAAATCACTCTGATGGTCTTCACCAGTGATTACACGCTGCAATCACTTATTTTCTTTTCTGGCCAAATGTCTGTAGTTTTAATCTGAATGAACATTCCTTTAAAGGAATCTTTGAGTTCATATATGTGAGCTCATTCATCGGCTGCAGTATAGAAATGACGCCTTCGGGTTTCAGGCGGCCTGTATCCAAGGGATCACGGGTGTTTGAGCCCTGGATCCTGATCTTTAATGAATATATACATGAAGAAACACTACCAAATACTGCTGTGGATTTTTCTATATTGGTCGAAAAACTCCTTGAAATTATTGTTTTTGAGATTCAACATGTTAAAGCATGTGATTGTGTGAAGGGCTGTGATGCTGCTTCATCTTCCAGACACAACAATCTTAACTCAGTCAAACAAGTGTAGGAGGGTATCAGGTATTGAGAAATACAAATAAATACCAAGGTGAAGCAGGTCTGCCGGGTGTTAGACCTTTCAGGCCGGACCGTAGTTTCCAGCCTCGACCAAACAGTTGATTGTTGAACCACTGAAAAGGTATAGTCTTGGTTTGTTATACCCGAGCACAGTGGTAGCTCATACGGGGGTTTCTTTCCAGACCTGTGTTTCCTCCAGTCTGACCACGTATGAACAAAACAACAGAGATCCAACTTTGAACAAAGTTGGTTGAATAACTGAGTCAACCTCAAAGTTTCAAGGAGAAGATACACTCATGGTTACTATTAAACACTAATATGAAGTCTTACATTACCTTTCTGTTGGTTACATGACCTTTGATCTTGGGTGACCTTGAAAGGTCAAACTTGAGGCCATAACTTATTTTGTTGGTACCCAACATGGATTAATGGTGGAACGGTTGTGTATTAGTCAAGGACAAAACTATTCATTTTGGACAGAACTGATTCAGTGTCAGTGTCACTTCATTTTATATACCTGCTTATTACAAGTAAAGGTCACAAAGGGGCTGAGGTCTATCCCAGCGGTCACTGTGTGAGTGGCAGCGTGCACCCGAGACATTTAACAAATTGAATCTCCATTTGCGTGTCGCATTTGTTGTTGCTGTTTGTAGCAAAAACATACTGATACAATTATAGCAGCTTTGAAAGGATCCTGATACCTTTTCACCTACTGGATCAGGCAGTGATGCTCTTGGAATTGACAACACGTCAACGTCACACTCATATATATCCATCTGAAAACCAATCAACTGCAAGCATATGGAGCTGCAGCTCGCGTGGGCGAGGACAGCAGGAAATGCATGTATGTCTGTGTAAACATCTTTAGTGAGGTTTCAACAATGTGAACCCAAACCAAACAGAGCGGAGTGGAACAGCTTGTCCTGCGTTCTGCACACATGGCTCTTTTTAACCGAATTCTGTCACATGTAAGATTCTGTGACCTGTGACTTGATTATTTTTATTAAGCACATCTTAATGCCTTGACTTTGTTCTGTATGTTTGAAAGTTAAAAATAAAACAATTTCCTTTGTCTTTATGGGAGGGAGGTGGGCAGTGACACAATTGGCTAGTGTGCTTCCTTCCAAAACAGAAGGTTCTACGTTTAGCAGCACTGTGCCCGTGTTCCATATGTTGTGGAGATGCATCTGGAAGAGCATCAGGTGTAAAATTGGTGCCAGACAACGTGTGGATGTGTTTCATATCAGCTGTGGATATCATGAGCAAAGGGAAAACAAAAGCCAAAAAATAATGACTTCTTACACATTGGAGAGGTGGAGTTGTGATCAGAGGATCTATAGTTTGATACCCCCTCAGGGTAAGGTCCTTCATCCCCAAGTTGTTCCCAGTATGCACTTGAGCATGTTGACATTGGTGTGTATGAATCGGGGAATGTGAGGCATCGTTGTAAAGCCATTTGAGCATCTTCATCAAATGGGAAAGCACTGCAGAAATACAATCCATTTAAATTTCAGTTGTTTTTATATAAATTACATTCACTTTTTGTGAAGCTAATGTCAGATATCGGGGAAAGAAATTCACCAACATTGAAACATGAGGTTATGGTGTCCTAATGGAGATGACATTTGTGGTAATGATGAAATACCAGAACATACTGCAGTTTCACAAAACAGTGATGCAGTTGCCTGGTTAATCGGAGTCTGACACAGGTCACAGAACTTTGTGCAACACCTGAAAACAGCAGCACTTTCTGACTTGGGTGTTGAAGGGTGTTGGAGGCATCATGTTTTTACTTTAATTTTCATATGTATTATACATTGATAACGTGTACGATATGTGATGATTTCTTTTTATTTCGTCTGAATTTTGGAGTGACTTATTTCCAGGATATGGACAGTATTGTGATGCCTGATGTGTACATACTGTATGGATCTGACAGCTGCCATGTGGTTAGAAGTGTTGATCCTGGATATCGCTTCAAATGTGATACCTTTTTTGTTGTTGGTAACCGTGCACAGAACCTGTCTAGAATGCTCCTCGCACGTGGTGCTGCCAGTGTGGAAAGCAGACGTGGGTTTTCAGCTCCTGAATGTTTTGGTTTCTTAAAAGGAGCCAAAACTCACACTGTCTGCTGAGACTGAGCGTCTCTCTTTACTGTTAGTCTTAACACAATGTCCAGTAACAAAAAAAAAGAAGCAACATTCCAGTTTGTTATCATTTCCACTTTCTGGGAGGATGGCGTGTCTTTTTCTTCGATATATCCTGAACCCCAGGCTTAGTCGTTGAGCCCAGCCGGGACCCAGAACCGTGTGTTTATTGAGATGGTCTGGTTCAGTTCCTCTTAGTGTTTCTCCTCTCTGTCTGCATGATCCGTATGTCTGCATGCACTGTCTGTCCACGACAACACATCTGCACAAGGAATGGAGCACTGAAGGCCATTAGTACTTTCACTGTATCGCGCCGTCTCATTTCTTCAGCTGCCCTTTTTGTTATTGTTGGGGGAGTTGGGGTGTTTTCCCTCTTTGGCAGTTGTGATTTTGCCTGCAAGCTATAAATATGGAAAAATCAAATAATAACTTGGACAGTTTTTTTCTGTATTTATATAGAAAACAAATTGTTTTAGAGAGAGGTTTGTTAGACCTTTGTTGTAAATACCAGGCAAGAGTTTGGGCTTTTGAAAATAATTTTATTTCTTTGTTTGACCTATTTGAACTTATCAAAGGGCTCCTTCCAGATGCCTGGTTATAGTTATGGTCATCCGTTCCACTAATTAAGGCAGTTATCTCTATGACCACTGTGGTTCAAAAACAGTTTTAGGTTTACAAATGTATAAAATGCTTTCTTTTTTTAAATAAAAAAAAAAAATCACTTATGTTTTTAATATGTTCAGTCATTGTAAGAGCAAACATTCCCAAGAATTACGTACTATTTCTCTAACATGTTGTCTTTGACATAACACAATATAAAGTATTGTTTTGGAAAAACAACTGTCTGGTTTATTTTTTAATGTTGTCTTGTTTTCACTGAAACAATAAGGTTCAGACAAAGTTGTGTCGGGTGTCGCAGACCAAATGGTCCATCCATAAAAAGCGGTCCGCCCCGCCTTCATTGCGCATGTGTCATTCTGGACCTCAGCAGCTCGTCTGAACAGACTCTCTTCACCCAAAGCGATCAAATGGATTAATGAGATTATTAACCATCAGATGACAAGGCAAAACCTCTTAAATCATTCTAAAGTCAGTTTTAAGCAGAAACGAGGCGATACTCCGTGACGTTTTGAAATGACTGGCATGCAGTGAATGCATCAGCTAGCAGCTTGTGTAGCTGTGGCGCCCTGATCACTTCCCCCATCATATATGATGAAATAATGCTGAATTTATGTGGAAATGATTGTTGTACAGAAGCTTTAGATATCTGTCGCTGAGATAGATGATGACTGTAGTGCCGTGTGAAGCAGAAATGATGTGATAATCCGTGAACCACGCCCTATGTGCATTGAAGGCAGGGCGGATCGATTTTTAGGGGGGACCGTTTGGTCGACAACACCGGCAGTCCTCAAACATGAGTTTCGCTACATAGGATTTAAGAAAAAGGCTTGGTGTAACTGCACCCTTTTTTGTTTAATAAAACTGTAATAAAACAATAATTTAGCTAGTTCAGCTAACAGTCGTCACCTTAGGTTTCTAGTTAGCATCCAAGTCTCACAATCAGACGTCTCTGACTTTGGTTTTCCTGCAAAAAATATTGGCATTGCCACACACCTCTGTGGCATGATCCATGAACTTTACAAGTGTCTCCTGATCGGAGAGTCCAATTTCCCAAAGACAGAAACATCACTGCAGAAATGACTAAATGTCTGTAAAGGTTTCACCACATTAACATCACGTGTTGCAGGCCCTAAATGTAGGAATGGATGTATGTTGAATGAAATACAGTTGAAAAACATGAAATATCATGGGTTCATTCTGAATGCAATGAAATAGCAGACAGAAGCTTGGTAATTCTTCTTTCTTTTTGTCTTTTCTTTTTCTTTTTTGAGGCGTGGTGGCTGTGCATCTGGCCTGTTTACTGAGTGGCCACTCCCATATGTCCTTTATATGAGCTTTCTTATCCTGTGCTATTGGGTCATGATAAATATTGCATTACTTCACCTCCTGATACAAACCTCATCTCATCTGAATATGGCTCAACTCAGTCATCTTTCAGTGTTATACTCGATTATTGTGTTGTGTGGGAGACAGTGATGCCGGTAATCTGACCACTTTTTTTAGTAACGAGTAATCTAACGCGTTAATCTTTCCAAATCAGTAATCAGATTAAAGTTACTTCTCCATGTCACTGTGCGTTACTATTATTTTTCATTGTGGGTCGATAGCAGCATTAAACTTGGTCCGTGGGCAGGAGGTCGGGGTTCGACTGAACTGCCCACTTTAAGTGAGCTGTGAGCTTTTCATCCACGGTTTTTTGCAGCTGCTCGACTTGTCGTCACCTCTTAAAGCACGGTGATCAACACACCTGCACTGAGCTTTACAAAGACATTTTTATACTTTTTTTCCTCCTTTATTTAGAATTCTGAGCTGAGCCGCTCCGTATCGTCTCGTTAAAACAGCTGATCCTCCGCGACGTGTCAACAACTAACACTATTTTCCACTCAAATGCACCTAAACTCTCTTTCTGAGGACCACATGATGTGAAAACACAATAAAACTTTCTTACCTGTAAATCTGGTCACGTTTTCTGCATAAATAAATGTTATCCATTCTTTGTGCTCAAACGCCAAAGTAGGGGCGAATCCAGATGGAATGGGGGCGTGGGGCAGGGATGTGCCCCCCTCACAACACCCCTAGATTAAAGGTCCAGTTTTGAAGCCTTTTTTTTACTACAACTACTAATACTACTTAAAATAATATTAATTTCGACAAGTAAAATATTTAGAGAGAATTTAAATGTTAGAAAATGCTAGAATGAATTTAATAGTTACATTTATAAACAATGTAGGTTCGAAATTGCAAGTTTTACTGTTACAGTGCTGTCAACAGTTAAATATGAGGTCAAGAAAGAGGTCTTTATTTTACTTTTTATAAAACAAGTATTTATTTTCATTGAAGTCAAGAAAGGGTGACTATAAAGTGAGTTTTGGCAAAACAGGTATCATTGTCATGTTGAGGTGGCAGAGGGTTGTTGTCGGCAGCTGGGAAAAGTAACTAAAAAGTAACTAGTAATCTAACTTAGTTACTTTTACAATTGAGTAATCAGTAAAGTAACTAAGTTACTTTTTCAAGGAGTAATCAGTAATCAGTAATTGGATTACTTTTTCAAAGTAACTGTGGCAACACTGGTGGGAGAGCACTCTTTTTCAAAACAAAAGTCCCATTCTGTTGATGTAGACATGCTTAGGCCCCAAACTTGGAGGACAGTGTGAGTGCTGTCCAGTGGGGGACTTGGGAGGAGGAAAGTCATGCTCAGAGTTGTCCAACCCACCTAGGCCTAGTGTAAGTACACCCCTACTGTTATTCAGGACATTCGCAAACAGACTCAAGTGCTGCAATCTGAGCATCTATTGAGTCCTCTTAGATCACAGCATCATTAGTGAAGTCAAAGTCAGTAAACCTTTCTCCACCAACCAAGGCACCTGAGCTTGTTTCCGTGAGCCTACCTATCATCCAGTCCATGAAACTGTTGAACAATGTATTTATCCCTGATAAATGCTGGTATTCACAAAATCAGGACTGTTGCTTTCACTGTGAGGAAAAGCCAACTACAACAATTTGGGACAAGGATTCAGGCTGTATGGTCCAGCTCTTTTTCATGGACCATGTCAGTATGCGCGTTTATACACTCAACAAAAATATAAACGCAACACTTTTGGTTTTGCTCCCATTTTGTATGAGATGAACTCAAAGATCTAAAACGTTTTCCACATACACAATATCACCATTTCCCTCAAATATTGTTCACAAACCAGTCTAAATCTGTGATAGTGAGCACTTCTCCTTTGCTGAGATAATCCATCCCACCTCACAGGTGTGCCATATCAAGATGCTGATTAGACACCATGATTAGTGCACAGGTCTGCCTTAGACTGCCCACAATAAAAGGCCACTCTGAAAGGTGCAGTTTTGTTTTATTGGGGGGGATACCAGTCAGTATCTGTGTGACCACCATTTGCCTCATGCAGTGCAACACATCTCCTTCGCATAGAGTTGATCAGGTTGTCAATTGTGGCCTGTGGAATGTTGGTCCACTCCTCTTCAATGGCTGTGCGAAGTTGCTGGATATTGGCAGGAACTGGTACACGCTGTCTTGTACGCCGGTCCAGAGCATCCCAAACATGCTCAATGGGTGACATGTCCGGTGAGTATGCCGGCCATGCAAGAACTGGGACATTTTCAGCTTCCAAGAAGAGAAGTGCTCACTATCACAGATTTAGACTGGTTTGTGAACAATATTTGAGGGAAATGGTGATATTGTGTATGTGGAAAAAGTTTTAGATCTTTGAGTTCATCTCATACAAAATGGGAGCAAAACCAAAAGTGTTGCGTTTATATTTTTGTTGAGTATATGACCTGATAGTTGGCTTAGAAAAGGAGTAACCCAGGGGTCTTATTCGGGTTTTTAAAAACCGGAATATGAGCATATTTGGGTTTTAACGGGTGTTTACATGGCTGTGCGCAACCGGGTTATTGCTAATATTCTGGTTATGAAAGGGTTATTGGCTGCATGTAAACGTAGTCAGTGAGTGTGTCTGATAAAGCAACCACAGCTACATATATGGACACGTGCGACATACATATACGTAAGCTGAGGTAGTCCCATATTGCCCATTTCGTCCTCCGTTTGCCCAAGTCTAAAAGTCAACTATTCACTGCTAGGTTGAGAGTGTTTTCCGGTCATTGGTTTCAGTGGGATTGAAAGCAGTGACCACTCTCACTATACCACTCAGACATGCCCCCAACTTACATTTTGCTTCCGACAGGGTAGATCCTACATGCCAAGGCAAATAATTATGGGCCTTTGAGGATGTTAATTCAATTCAGTTTATTTGCACAGCAACAAATGACAACACAAGTCGCCCCAAGGCGCTTCAGAACAGTACGGTCTAACCTTATCCCCCCCCTGAGCAACAACATTTACAGCACTGGTAAGGAAAAACTCCTACACAATATAGGAAGAAACCTCAAGCAGACCAAACTCTGGAGTTGATATCTGCTTTGGACAGACTACCAAAAAAAAAAGGACAAAGTGATGCCTTTAATGTGTGTGCTGATGCTGTGGTGTGAGATTATCATACATGTGTACACTTGGTACTTTTGCAGTAGCTTGATTTAATCTTTTTTTTTTTTTCAATATTCCACCCGACGTTTGTTGAATTTAAATGTTATACGAGTCTACCTCTGTGATAATGAACAGTGTTCATTGTCTAGAGCACCGCACTCGTAGAAAACAAACATCCACCAACACTAGTTTGCAATTCCATACATTTTTACTTTGGAAAACCTTTTAAAGGTCAAAGTCCTGTTAGAAATGGCTTTTCATGAGCTAAAATATAATACAAAATATAGATCAAAAGGACTTTTCAATATTAAAATCAAATATCCGCTGAATCCGCAATACGGATCAGGTGCGATTCAAACTTCGTCTATTCATTGAGAGTGCCAGTTTGCACCTGATTGTCACAAATGAGTAATAAATGAGGCACTTTTGATTGTGATACAATGTAAAATCTACACAAATGAGCTTTTCAATAATAAATTCAAATGTCCGCAAAATCCACAATCCAGATCAAATCCGAATCAAATTTTGTCAGGTGATATATAGTGAGGAAAATAAGTATTTGAACACCCTGTGGTTTTGTAAGTTCTCCCACTTAGAAATCATGGAGGGGTCTGAAATTTTCATCTTAGGTGCATGTCCACTGTGAGAGACATAATCTAAAAAAAAAAAAAATCCGGAAATCACAATGTATGATTTTTTTAATAATTTATTTGTATGTTACTGCTGCAAATAAGTATTTGAACCCCTACAACCAGCAAGAATTCTGGCTCTCACAGACCTGTTAATTTTTCTTTAAGAAGCCCTCTTATTCTACACTCTTTACCTGTATTAATTGCACCTGTTTGAACTTGTTACCTGTCTAAGGGTGATTCTTAGACTATGGGCACTTATTATGTCCTTTGATCATATTGTATGAAAAACAGAAAAAAGTGGAAATTTCACACTTTTATAGTTATCTTTACAATGAAAGTGTGTTAAGAAATTTGTTCTAATAGTCTGTGATGACTTTTTCACCTTTTTTCAGGATCATTATATGCAAATATTGCCGTTTTGTGCTTGGCCCACACCCAGTCTTTTGATCTTCAATGATAAAAATGAATGGTAAAGAAACGTTTTTTCTAATGTTTTAAAATATCTCTGAATAAAATATCAGTAAAATAATCAAAACATAATTGGGGTATTCAATGTCATACAACTGTTGATTTTTTTTAAACAAAATGTAGTTGTCCCACACTATTGCCGTAATTTCCACCACAACACTGTAATGTCCCTTTAAACAGTTTGCATGAAAGATTGTTTGGGTAGTTTCTATGGAGATAAACAGTGACATCAGAGCACATGTATATAGCGCCAAATCACAACAAACAGTTGCCCCAAGGCGCTTTATATTGTAAGGCAATGGTGTGGTGGAAATTACATTTACAAGGCCAATAGTGCCCGTAGTTAAAGAATCACCCATAAAAGACACCTGTTCACACACTCAATCAATCACACTCCAACCTGTCCACCATAGCCAAGACCAAAGAGCTGTCTAAGGACACCAGGGACAAAACTGTAGACCTGCACAAGGCTGGGATGGACTACAGGACAACAGGCAAGCAGCTTGGTAGAAGACAACAACTGTTATGATTATTTATTAGAAAGTGGAAGAAACACAAGATGACTGTCAATCTCCCTCGGTCTGGGATTCCATGCAAGATCTCACTTTGTGGGGTAAGGATGATTCTGAGAAAGCTCAGAACTACACAGGAGGACCTGGTCAATGACCTGAAGAGAGCTGGGACCACAGTCACACAGATTACATTAGTAACACATGATGCTGTCATGGTTTAAAATCCTGCAGGGCAGCAAGGTCCCCCTGCTCAAGACAGCACATGTCCAGGCCCGTTTGAAGTTCACCAGTGACCATCTGGATGATCCAGAGGAGGCATGGGAGAAGGTCATGTGGTCAGATGAGACCAGAATAGAGCTTTTTGGAATCAACTCCACTTACCATGTTTAGAGGATGAGAACAACCCCAAGAAAACCATCCCAACCGTGAAGCATGGGGGTGGAAACATTATACTCTGGGGGTGCTCTTCTGCAAAGGGGACAGGACGACTGCACCGTATTGAAGGGAGGATGGATGGGGTCATGTATTGCGAGATTTTGGCAAACAACCTCCTTCCCTCAGTAAGAGCACTGAAGATGGGTCATGGCTGGGTCTTCCAGCATGACAATGACCCCAAACACACAACCAGGGCAACTAAGGAGGGGCTCCGTAAGAAGCATTTCAAGGTCCTGGAGTGGCCTGGCCAGTCTCCAGACTTGAACTCAATAGAAAATCTTTGGAGGGTGCTGAAACTCCACACCGGAAAGATTTAAAGATCTGTATGGAAGAGTGGACCAAAATCCCTGCTGCAGTGTGTGCAAACCTAGTGAAAAACTACAGGAAATGTTTGACCTCTGTAATTGCAAACAAAGGCTACTGTACCAAATATTAACAATGATTTTCACAGGTGTTCAAATGCTTATTTTGCAGCAGTAACATACAAATAAATGATAAAAAAATCATACATTGTGATTTCTGGATTTTTTTTTTTTTTTAGATTATGTCTCTCACAGTGGACATGCACCTAAGATGAAAATTTCAGACCCCTCCATGATTTCTAAGTGGGAGAACTTGCAAAATCGCAGGGTGTTCAAATACTTATTTTCCTCACTGTAGTGAGTGCCAGTCTGCACCTCACTTTCAAATATGAGTGTGATTTGTGATATGGTGATATTATAGTGACAGTTTGATTAAGATATAATGTAAAATATACATTAAATGGGGTTTTCAATGTTAAATTTAAATGGCCACAAAATCTGTAATTTGGATCAGATCTGGATCAAACTTTGTCAGTCAATAAAGGATACCATCCTGCATAACGCTCGCAAATATGAAATAAAAAATGTTTTTTGACAGGTATGAATTTTTAAAAATTTGTTCAATGTTTAAAGATAGGAATTTTTTCAATTTTCTTAAAATGTTTCCTGACTATGACCTTTGACCTATGACCTTGAAAAGTGAATCAGTTCTTGCCTATCATGAATCTTCAGTAAAAATTTCATAACGATATGTGAAACACTGTGGGCTCCAGTCTGTTCACAAACAGACAAACAAAGGGGCGAAAACATTGTTGTCACAGGTAACAAGGACAACAAAATTACACAGTCTGACGTGAGCGAGTGATCTGAGACTCGGTTCCAACTCTTAAGTGAGATCAAAGTAAATGACGAAAATGTAACCTGAAAGAAAATATTCTAATTTCACTAAATCCGTCAGTGTAAATGTAATGAATCTTCCTCATTATGTCAGTCATCAGTGTGTTCTGATGCCACTGCCATGCCGACTCCATCCAGCTGAAGGCAGCGTTGGCGTGAGTGGTGATGAGGACTCCACGGTAGCTTTGACCAGGATTAGCCACTCTTTTGGAAAGGTCAGAGGTTGGAGCCAGCGTCCAAATAAACAGAAGTGAATCCCTGTTGGTGGTGGAGCTGACGCTGAGACGACACTCCCAAAGCAAACAAAGTGTCCCATTAGATAAACACACATTCTGCTGCTCTCCTGTCCAACTGTGAATTTACACGCAGACGGTGCAAACAGTCCCGCTGCCTCTGGCTTTGTGTGTCATTCAGGGTCTCTGTAATCACTCAAGTTTTGAGTCGACCTAAAAAGGTTCACAGACGTGGGTTCAGCCGAGACTCCAGGGACACGAGGGAAGATGTTTGTGGCTAAAAGTCAATAACGTTGACATAAAAACCAGGAATGCACCGTCTCACCTTCAGTTCATCGTTAACTCTGACATTTTAGCTGAGCTGATGTTTGTGGCCTGTTTGTGTCAGGTCACAGATAAGGCGGAGCTCTGCCTCCCTGATGTCCCGCCCACAAGATGGCCACCTCACCTCCACAACAAAGCACTGTCCTGTCAGTCAGACTGTGGGGGGGGGGGGGGGGGGGGGGCATTCTGGACTGCTCCCTGTCCTCAGCAGCCTCAGCCTGCGCCGTTGTCAGTCAGCTCTGTAATTACGCGACGTAAAAACAGCTTCATCCTTCCAGCTGTGCTCACGCCGCACTTTTTAATTGCAGCTTTGGCCATCTCTAAACGGGCAGCTGCTCAGATGACAAAACTAATTACAGATCCGAGCTATTAGACTCGCGCACCACCCAGCCAGCCACGGATACGTCTGAAGAACTGAATCCAAGCAAAATCCTACTTGGGTCCATATATATTTGGACTTTGACCATTCAACAAATAACGAGCTCAGAGACTGTCACCGTTAATTTGGTCATAATTTCCACCTACTCATGTTTTATGTGTTGCCTCCACATGGGACCAAAAGCAATTAGACATCATTGTGTGTGTGTTTTTATGTAAATATTTCATTGAGAAGTCAATAGATATAAAGCCCACAGTGAGTTCAGCTGTTCCTTACATTTCAGTTAATCCTTTATTTAAAATAAATTCTTGCACCGTTATATGTACAACTAAAAGTTTTAATTTTGATTCATTTGTTTTGAGATTTTTTTTCTTCATCAGCTATTCAGCAAAAAATGTCTGAAGTGTGCAAATGTAGCGGCTTGTACGCTGTTGTGATTTGACTCCTTCCACTCGGGTCGCAAACTCACGATGTCTGGCAAGGGAGGTAGATGCTATAACCTGGGCTCTGGCCTTTGGCTGTCGGTTGAGTGAGGCCTGTTGACTACCAAATGCACAGCAACTCCTGCTGGCCTCCGTCACACAAACTTTAACAAAAGTCTTATTACATTTATAATTCAATCAATAGATGATTTTCAAGTTGCCGCTAGAGCAGCGACTACGCACATGCATGATGACATTACAACTCTTTCCAGTTAGGGAGATCTGGATGCGGTCTGATTTCTTAGTTTTTTATTTTTAATAAATTTGCAAAAATTAAAAAAAATAAAATAAAATTTCATGTTGTCATTATGGGTTTCTGTGAGTAGAATTTTGAGAGGGAAAATGAATTTACTACATTTTGGAATAAGACTGTAACAACAAAATGTGGAAAAAGTGAAGTGCTGTGAATACTTTCCAGATGCACTGTATATATGAGAATTGGGGTGTGGGGGTGACAAGACTGAGTCTGTGGTGGCACACAGACATTTGATTAAAAACTGTTGTTGTGACGGTCAAGCTGATTTAACCAAAATAGGACCCACAATGCAGGGTGCAAAGATGAAAAGTAAAATGATAATTTATTTGTATAAATGATACAAAAGGATTTGGAATGTGTTGCAGACACCGGAAGCAGGACACACAGACACTGGTCCAGAACAGATAAGATGGCAAGTGAGCAGAACCAGGTGGCCGCTCACGGAGCTGACTGGGAACAGAAATGCTGTGGGAACACAGAACGTGAGACTGATCAGAAAAGTCAGACAAAAACAACACGAACACTACCAATAAAGATAGAGAGGCCAAGTACCACGTATTGAATACTGAGTTACTGTCAACTCCACAGATCACTTTAATATTGCACCTTACAGCATTCTTTTACACTCTTGTATATCATCTATTTTTAGCTCCGCCAACGAATTGGAGGAGGTTATGTTTTCGCCACTGTTTGTTTGTTTGTCTGTTTGTTTGCGAAGAGCCTGGAGCTCACAATTTGTCATATAGCGTTATGAAATTTTTACTGAAGATTCATGTCCGGATAGGCAAGAACCGATTCATTTTCAACGTCATAAGTCAAAGGTCAAAGTCAGGAAAAATCTTTGAAAATGGGAAAAATCCCTATCCTTTAACATTGAACAAATTTTCAGAAATTCATCTCTTTCAAAAAAGATCAAATTTCTTGCATATTTGACAGTATTATTTAGGATGGTATCCTGTATCGACTGACAATGTTTGATCTGGATCTGATCTAGATTACAGATTTTGTGGTCATTTAAATTTAACATTGAAACCCCCATTTAATGTATATTTTACATTATATCTTAACCAAATGTGCCCCAATCACTCTCATATTTGAAAGTGAGATGCAGACTGGCCCTCACTATCGCTTGACAAAGTTTGATCTGGATTTTGTGGACTTTTGAAATTAATATTGAAAAGCTCATTTGGTGTACATTTTGCATTATATCTCAAACAAAAGTGCCCCAATCACTGTCATTTTTCTGTTATGGAAATACCTAGACCACCAAAATTGGATGGAGGTTCCAGTGTTATGCTTGTTTGTCTATCTTCCACTTATCAGTCAGAAATGTGCCACAAAGCAATGACAAATTGTGTATCACAGAGATAACTAATGTTCTGTGAAAATATTCTGAAAAAGAAGTCAGAAACCAAAAAATGCAAAAAACTTTGATTCAAGTGCATGAACTGAATACATACTCCTGACATTTAATCACATCGAATTTATCTTATGAAAAGTCACTTCTAACGGGACTTTAACCTTGAAAATTTTTGTCTAAGGTAAAATTTTGTGTAATTGGAAACTAGTGTTGGTGGAGGTTTGCACTCTACTAGCTAGGAGTTCTAGTTTTAGATATTTTAATCCTGCCCTGAGTCCACTGCAACGAAATTTATTTCTGTGCACATTTGTTGAACACTGAACGACAATAAAAGTATCTAATCTAACATAAAATCAAATACAAAATGGATGAGCACTCATAAACACACCAGTGATAAAAAATCAAATGTTTTTTGTTAGTATGAACACAATTTGCAAGTGGTTCAGACTTTGGAGTCTGCTGATATGCAAACCTACATTTTCAATAATGGATTGAATATTTCTTTGCTTTGCAGAAGTTCTACTTTACTTTGAAGAGCCTATATAAATTACATGTTATAACTATTTTATAACTACTTGACTTGTAGGTTATCCTGCTTAACGCTACAATTTGAAATATAATTCAATCGCACTCCGAATCGGACTAAATGTGCTCACTGTCAGACAGATTGGCAGTCGGTGGTTGCAAATAATCATTATCTCATGTAATAAATGCAGACAGATGACCAACAGGTTGAACGCCATTGGAGTCAGCCTGCTGCCCATTGCAAACCATTCATTTAGTGATGCACAGACCAGCTCTAATGTCATTCTAACCCGCTACATATTTCATGTGGTTGACAGAAGATTTCAGCATGATTACAGATACAGTCACACACATACTGAGCTATTTCAGTGCCAAGTAAAGTTCATGGTGGTACAATGTAGTTGCATTATCTTGTAAGTAAATGAGCGATTTATCAATCACCCATGCTGCATGCAATGTAAAATTTTCATGGAGGCAGAAGATGAAATGTTTAGTGACTTTTGTATGCATACATTCATAAATAAAGTGAGAAACCAGACCTGTTTTAAATTTCTGAATTTATTGCAGACAATGTTGTCCAAGTAGTAATAATAATATTACTTAAATTTGGTTGATGCCTGTGTATTGTTTGTGTTGTACTATATGTGACCATGCACCGGCCACTCTGCAACACAGAATCCACAGATGGCAAGCGATTTGCACTGTTCCCCTGTTTGTCACAGTTGTTCACTGTGTTGTTGCATACAGAATGCATGTAATTGCTAACTTGGCTCCATTCACTCGCACACCCAAAGCACATGACTCACCATCAGACTCTGTCTTCTGGTTGTTTTTACTGCTGACTGACTGCAACTGGCTGCAGGAGACTGAAGACCTGTCACCCTCTTTGAGATTCCCATTTCAGGGATTTGTGGTTGCAAATTGATGGCAAACTAATTGCACATGGGTCATGCTGCAGCCTCCATCCACTGTTTTTCCTGGTGTTACTGAGGCCTTTACAGTAATAAACATTTTCCTGTGTTTCTCTGTTAAGGGGCATCAGTCTGTGATCACTAAAGGTCTAAAGGTCCCAGATCCCAGTATCCTCTGGTGTATATGGGCTGGGTTCATAGCCTTATTTGGTATTTTTGGGGCACTGTTTGTGGTAATTCTTGTATGACTTTGACCATCTGGCACACTTCTCTGTGCATGATCCAGCACACAGGTGTCTCAATGCTGAGAACCCCATCTGCTGCAGAAGTCCAAAGGGACGCCCACATTTCCCTGCAGCAGATAGAGGGTTACTTTCGAGAAGTGGAGATGGATCAGTTGTCTGTCTGGGTGGTTGACATCAAGGATCTAAGTAGTAAGGTAGTGTGGTAGATACTCCCGGACTTGACAAAAAAAAAGCATGAGAAATTTGAGAAAACGTTCCTGGAGGAGGCTCAATGCTTTAATATGACTGATGTTATAAAATCACAAACTATCCTTGAATATTGATGGATGCTTTGCTGCTGAGGTGTCGTGCTTCAGCTGCCAATGCCTGAACTGCTGTAATCATCATTTTAAGGAAATATTTCCACCAACAGGACACTTTGAAATGCCATCGTTTGTGCACACCCGACTGTCCCTCTTTGGACCTGTCATTCAGATTGTAGCAGACACAGCAGCAGACAGCGAGCGAGGCTGGTGGACATTTATTCAGAACTGGAAGGAATGAGGGAAATAGAGAATGAAGCCATCTATATTATATTTATGTAAAATGAGTCCAGATGGAGCAAAGGCAATGCCAGAAGACAAGATGTGCACTGAGGCTCGGAGCCAAAACACATACACACACACACACACGTACATCAACATCACAATAAGATAATAAACTCCAGTCAGCTGATCAGGCCGAGTCGTGCTTGTTTAAGCAGGACTCAGAGTCGGCGTCTCTCAACAAAATATATTCTCTTCCGTCACAGGAGAAATGTGAATGTTTAATGCCACAGATGACTTGAAGAGAAGCGTGCGTCAGGCTTTAATGTAACTTTAATGGCTGTGTTTGCATCGCAGGGATTTTTGGTCATCTGACATGTTTTCATGGTGGAAACAACATTACATGCAAAGTTATTTGTCAAAAGAAAATAAAACTGGATTTTCTGTATTTATTTCCTTTGTGTTGTCAACATAGCATAGAGAAAAAAGTCATAACTGAGGCTTTTACAGTTACTTTATATGAACCCACAGTCCTTCAGAACACCTGATAAAAATACAGAAATTAGAAAAAGCATTAAGTGACCTGACCACACACAAATAAATTATGTTGTATGTAAAAAAAAAAAAAAAAAAAATAGGTACAGCAGCAAGTGTTAAAGGGATAGTTTTTGACAAGCTAACGTACAGTCCAGTCTATAATTATTTGGACAGTGACACACTTTTTCAGTGTCTGTGTGTACCCTACCACAATGGAGGTGAAACGAAACAATCAAGATGTGCTTGAAGTATAGAAATCTCACTTTAATTCAATGGGTTGTACAAAAATATCACATTAGCCATTTAGAAATTACAACTATTTTTTTATAAACTGTCACTCCGTGTTAGGAGCCCATAAGTAACTGGACAAAACAAACGTGTATTTATATAAACATTTCTATGTCACTGAATATGTTTTGGACTTCATTCACATCAGTCTTCATGAAATATGAACAGCATGTGTGGCACTTTATGGTAAATCTGACTGGAGCAGGTACTTCTCAAAAACTGAGGCAGAGGGAAGAAAATAACTGGTGATGGAAGCCACCAAGTCTACTACTCTGAAGGATTTCTTGGCTTCAGTGACTACGATTAGAAAAATACAGTTTCATGTTGGGGTGGAAAGAAGTGAAATTATAGCTGTGTTGCCAAAAAGCCGATGGGAAACTTGATCCTTGATGTGATGTTTTCTTGTATTATGCTACTTCTTTGTTCCACTCGATGAAACAGTGGCTGGTGGGGCAGTTTTTTTCTATTCACAGCAACTGAAAGTAATAGGATTACAGTAACATTTACAGTCACTGGATGTAACATGGGGCAGTTTATCTTTGTGGAAAGCATTAATTTAAGCTCAAAATCCTGTTTTTCTGTGCATGTGCACAGACAGGCCTGGATTCAGTTCATTGTGCTTGAAAAGTCCCAACAGAACAATCATGAACATTGAAATGTTTGAACATTTTTTAATTCCTCTTGATAGACGGAAAATATTTCGCTCCCACGACATGGGCTGTGTCCCAATTCAGGGTTTGTGCCCCACAAAACTCTTCAGGCTTCAGCCTGTCAGACACAGAGGCCGGAACAAACTGTTCTGAAATGAGACAGTCTTTTCCTGGTGCGTTATTACATTTTCCTGCCCCACTGCCTGTCACCCTTGACAGCTGCTCACACTAAGCCAGCATAGTGGGTGTAACCCATAGATTAATAATGATTTTTTTCAGTAATTATTAATGCTTTGCTTATAATTATTACTTATTCACAACTGTAAATATTATGAGTGTTCTTTTGTCTTTTGTTGTTAATTTAACAACGTTTTGATCTTGGGAGGGTGGGGGGCAGGGGGGATCATGGTTGTTTGGGCCATGAAGGATTCACCTGACTATCCTTTGTTTGCAGGAGAAAGAAGACTGTGAATGCCTTGTGAACATCCTGTAGGGCCCCTTCACTCATAGTACGAATAAGTACAAATCATGGCGAATCACAAAAACATTGAGCCGACGGGCAGGTGTGAATGATGCCAATGCGTTTGTTTTGTGCATGCGGGAAAACAGTGTGAGCAGTTGCACGATGTGGTTGCTGTGTTCAGTCACATTGTTGCACTGCTCACCCACATTGTTGCTGTGCTCACTCACACTGTTGCTGTACTCAGTCACATTGTTGTTATGGTCAGTCACACTGTTACAGTGCTCAGTCACACTGTTACAGTGCTCAATCACATTGTTGCAGTGCTCAATCACATTGTTGCAGTGCTCAGTCACACTGTTACAGTGCTCAGTCACATGGTTGTTATGCTCAGGTATATTGTTGCAGTGCTCATTCACATTGTTTCTGCTCAGTCACATTGTTGCAGTGCTCAGTCACATGGTTATGTTCAGTCACATTGTTGCTGTGCTCACTCACATTGTTTCTACTCACTCACATTGTTGCACTACTCAGTCAGATTGTTGCAGTGCTCAGTCACATTGTTTCTGCTCACTCACATTTTTGCAGTGCTTAGTCATATTGCTGCCATGGTCACTTACATTGTCTGCTCACTCACATTGTTGCAGTGCTTAGTCATATTGTTGCAGTGCTCAGTCACACTGTTGCACTGCTCATCCACATTGTTAATGCTCACCCACATTGTTGTAGTGCTTACACTGCTGCAGTGCTCAGTCACATTGTTGCAGTGCTCACTCACATTTATGCTGTGCACAGTCAAACTGTCTCTCAAATTGTTTCTGCTCACTCACCTTGTTGTAGTGCAGTTACATTTTTGTAGTGCTCAGTCACATTGTTTCTGTTCACTCACATTTTTGCAGTGCTTAGTCATATTGTTGCCATGCTCACTAACATTGTCTGCTCACTCACATTGTTGCATTGCTTATGTGCATTGTTGGTGTGCTCAGTCACATTGTTGCTGTGTTCAGTCATATTGTTGCCATGGTCACTCACATTGTCTGCTCACTCACACTGTTGCAGTGCTTAGTTATATTGTTGCAGTGCTTAGTTATATTGTTGCAGTGCTTCCTCACATTGTTGCAGTGCTCATTCACATTGTTGCAGTGCTCAGTCATATTGTTGCCATGCTCAGTCACATTGTTGTAGTGCTCAGTCACATTGTCACATTGTTGCTGTGCTCAGTCACATTGTTTCTGCTCAGTCACATTGTTTCTCCTCACTCACACTGTGGTCACTCATATTGTTACAATGCTAACTCGCATTGTTGGTGTGCTC
Source organism: Thalassophryne amazonica (assembly GCF_902500255.1). Taxonomy (NCBI): domain Eukaryota; kingdom Metazoa; phylum Chordata; class Actinopteri; order Batrachoidiformes; family Batrachoididae; genus Thalassophryne; species Thalassophryne amazonica. Next base: position 54,129,519 of record NC_047116.1, read on the forward strand.
AGTCATATTGTTGCTGTGCTCACTCACATTGTTGCTATGCTCAGTAACATTGTTCTCAAGCTCACTCACATTGTCTGCTCATTCACATTGTTGCAGTGCTTAGTCATGCTGTTGCCATGGTCACTCACATTGCTCACTCACATTGTTGCAGTGCTTAGTCATGTTGTTGGCATGGTCACTCACATTCTCTGCTCACATACATTGTTGCAGTGCTTAGTCACATTGTTGCACTGCTCATCCACATTGTTTCTGCTCACCCACATTGTTGCAGTGTGCAGTTAGATTGTTGCAGTGCTTAGTCATGTTGTTGCCATGGTCACTCACATTCTGTGTTCACTCACATTGTTGCAGTGCTTAGTCTTATTGTTGCAGTACTTACTCACATTGTTGCAGTGCTCAGTCACATTGCCACATTGTTGCTGTGCTCAGTCACATTGTGTGCTCACTCACATTGTTGCTGTGCTCAGTCATATTGATTGTTGCAGTGCTTAGTCATATTTTTGCAGTGCCCAGTCACATTGTTGCTATGCTCAGTCACAGTGTTGCATTGTTCAGTTACATTGTTACTGTGCTCAGTCACACACATTGTTCCTGCGCTCAGTCATATTGTTGCAGTGCTCAGTAACATTGTTACAGTGTTCACTCACATTGTTGCAGTGCTTAGTTATATTGTTGCAGAGCTTCCTCACATTGTTGCAGTGCTTAGTTATATTGTTGCAGTGCTTCCTCACATTGTTGCAGTGCTCATTCACATTGTTGCAGTGCTCAGTCATATTGTTGCCATGCTCAGTCACATTGTTGTAGTGCTCAGTCACATTGTCACATTGTTGCTGTGCTCAGTCACATTGTTTCTGCTCAGTCACATTGTTTCTCCTCACTCACACTGTGGTCACTCATATTGTTACAATGCTAACTCGCATTGTTGGTGTGCTCAGTCATATTGTTGCTGTGCTCACTCACATTGTTGCTATGCTCAGTAACATTGTTCTCAAGCTCACTCACATTGTCTGCTCATTCACATTGTTGCAGTGCTTAGTCATGCTGTTGCCATGGTCACTCACATTGCTCACTCACATTGTTGCAGTGCTTAGTCATGTTGTTGGCATGGTCACTCACATTCTCTGCTCACATACATTGTTGCAGTGCTTAGTCACATTGTTGCACTGCTCATCCACATTGTTTCTGCTCACCCACATTGTTGCAGTGTGCAGTTAGATTGTTGCAGTGCTTAGTCATGTTGTTGCCATGGTCACTCACATTCTGTGTTCACTCACATTGTTGCAGTGCTTAGTCTTATTGTTGCAGTACTTACTCACATTGTTGCAGTGCTCAGTCACATTGCCACATTGTTGCTGTGCTCAGTCACATTGTGTGCTCACTCACATTGTTGCTGTGCTCAGTCATATTGATTGTTGCAGTGCTTAGTCATATTTTTGCAGTGCCCAGTCACATTGTTGCTATGCTCAGTCACAGTGTTGCATTGTTCAGTTACATTGTTACTGTGCTCAGTCACACACATTGTTCCTGCGCTCAGTCATATTGTTGCAGTGCTCAGTAACATTGTTACAGTGTTCACTCACATTGTTGCTGTGCTCAATCACACTGTTGCAGTGCTCAGTCATATTGCTGCAGTGCTCAGTAACATTGTTACAGTGCTCACTCACATTGTTGCTGTGCTCAATCACACTGTTGCAGTGCTCAGTCATATTGTTGCAGTGCTCAGTCACATGGTTGTTATGTTCAGTTACATTGTTGCTGTGCTCACTTGCACTGTTGCAGTACTAAGTCACACTGTTACAGTGCTCAGTCATATTGTTGCCATGCTCAGTCACATTGTTGTAGTGCTCAGTCACATTGTCACATTGTTGCTGTGCTCAGTCACATTGTTTCTGCTCAGTCACATTGTTTCTCCTCACTCACATTGTTGCAGTGTGCAGTCACGTTCTTGTAGTGCTCAGTCATATTGTTGCAGTGCTCACTCACATTGTTGCTGTGCTCAGTCCCATGGTTGCAATGGTCACTCATATTGTTACAGTGCTAATTCACATTGTTGGTGTGCTCAGTAACATTGTTCTCAAGCTCACTCACATTGTCTGCTCACTCACATTGTTGCAGTGCTTAGTCATGTTGTTGCCATGGTCACTCACATTGTCTGCTCACATACATTGTTGCAGTGCTTAGTCATATTGTTGCAGTGCTTAGTCACATTGTTGCACTGCTCATCCACATTGTTTCTGCTCACCCACATGGTTGCAGTGCGCAGTCAGATTGTTGCAGTGCTCAGTCACATTGTCACGTTGCTGTGCTCAATCACATTGTGTGCTCACTCACACTGTTGCTGTCCTCAGTCATATTGATTGTTGCAGTGTTTAGTCATATTTTTGCAGTGCCCAGTCACGTTGTTGCTCTGCTCAGTCACAATGTTGCATTGTTCAGTTACATTGTTACTGTGCTCAGTCATACACACTGTTGCTGCTCAGTCATATTGTTGCAGTGCTCAATAACATTGTTGCAGTGCTCAGTCACACTGTTTCAGTGCTCACGCATATTGTTACAGTGCTCACTCACATTGTTGCATTGCTTATGTACATTGTTGGTGTGCTCAGTCACATTGTTGCAGTGCTTAGTTATATTGTTGCAGTGCTTCCTCACATTGTTGCAGTGCTCATTCACATTGTTGCAGTGCTCAGTCATATTGTTGCCATGCTCAGTCACATTGTCACATTGTGTGCTCACTCACATTGTTGCTGTGCTCAGTCACATTGTTTCTGCTCACTCATTGTTGCAGTACTCAGTCACATTGTTGCAGTGCTCAGTCATATTGTCACATTGTTGCTGTGCTCAGTCACATTGATTCTGCTCATTCACATTGTTGCAGTGCTCTGTCACATTGTCAGATTGTTGCAATGCTCAGTCACATTGTTGCAGTGCTCAGTCACATTGTTGCAGTGCTCATTCACATTGTTGCTGTGCTCAGTCATATTGTTGCTTTGGTCACTCACATTGTCTGCTCACATTGTTGCAGTGCTTAGGGCCCTGTCCCACTGCCGTTTATAAGGATTTGCGTATGGATTGTGCACAAAATTGGCCCATATTCGCCAAACATCCGCAATATCCGTGTAACATGCCTGTATGAGTCGGCTGTCATCTGAACACACCCGTGATCATCCGCAGAGGCACGCATGTCCGCAGCTAGGATTTTTGAGCTGTTCAAAAATCTGGATGCGGATGACATCCGCCTTACATACTCCATATATACTCAATTCAGTACTATATAATACTATAATAATACTCAGAGTAATGCTGAAAAACTAATTCATACATTTATTTCCTCTAGGCTGGACTACTGTAACTCATTATTATCAGGTTGTCCTAAAAGTTCCCTGAAAAGCCTTCAGTTAATTCAAAATGCTGCAGCTAGAGTACTGACGGGGACTAGAAGGAGAGAGCACATTTCACCCATATTGGCTTCTCTTCATTGGCTTCCTGTTAATTCTAGAATAGAATTTAAAATTCTTCTTCTTACTTATAAGGTTTTGAATAATCAGGTCCCATCTTATCTTAGGGACCTCATAGTACCATATCACCCCAATAGAGCGCTTCGCTCTCAGACTGAAGGCTTACTTGTAGTTCCTAGGGTTTGTAAGAGTAGAATGGGAGGCAGAGCCTTCAGCTTTCAGGCTCCTCTCCTCTGGAACCAGCTCCCAATTCAGATCAGGGTTAGGGTTAGGGTTAGGTCACATTCTTGTAGTGCTCAGTTACATGGTTGTTATGTTCAGTCACATTATTGCTGTGCTCAATCTGTTGGGAAAGTGTAGTGACACGGACCCACAACAGGGGGCGCAAATGAACGGACAATAGAGGAAGTCAAATAACAACACTTTACTGTTGTGAATAAGCACAACAAACACAGCAGATTACAATAATAGTCAATGAAGTCAATTCACAAAAATGTGTCGCGTGGGCAGGCTCGAAGATAAGAGACGTCTGTCCAAAGCAGAACCGGAACCACACGATTTCCTCTGCCACCGAACCCCGGGAATATTGGAGCCGCCAAGTCCCGAACTCCCAGGTGGCCACTGCCTCCGCTTGTCGGATCTGGTACTGCTGGCGAGGAACAAAAACAGTTAGATGTGGGTGCGTCTGCACCCAGCAACACGTATGGTGGAAAACCACCTCCACCTCTCGTCGGAAAAAAGGAAACAAAATATCTGCTATCCAACACACAAAGTAACAGGTATTCCTGTCAGGAAGACAACAAAGTCGGCTGAGTACGTTACCTCCTCGGTAGAGCGATATCTCGGCAAAGAGGTGGAGATGTCGTCCTGCTGATATACCACTGCTGATCAGATGATTGGTGACAGCTGTTGTAGGCGATAAGTGACAGCTGTCACCCCGGCTGCTCCTGTGAGGCGGCAGCGCCCTCTGGTGCCTGGAGCCCGCACTCCAGACAGGGCGCCCTCTGGTGGTGGTGGGCCAGCAGTACCTCCTCTTCAGCGGCCCACACAACACAATCGCACTGTTGCAGTACTCAGTTATACTGTTTCAGTGCTCAGTCACATTGTTGTAGTGCTCAGTCACACTGTCACATTGTTGCTGTGCTCAGTCACATTGTTTCTGCTCAGTCACATTGTTTCTCTTCAGTCACATTGTTGCAGTGTGCAGTCACATTCTTGTAGTGCTCAGTCATATTGTTGCAGTGCTCATTCACATTGTTGCTGTGCTCAGTCCCATGGTTGCAATGGTCACTCATATTGTTACAGTGCTAACTCACATTGTTGGTGTGCTCAGTCATATTGTTGCTGTGCTCACTCACATTGTTGCTATGCTCAGTAATATTGTTCTCAAGCTCACTCACATTGTCTGCTCACTCACATTGTTGCAATGCTTACTCACATTGTTGCAGTGCTCAGTCACATTGTTGCAGTGCTCAATCACATTGTCACATTGTTGCTGTGCTCAGTCACATTGTGTGCTCACTTATATTGTTGCTGTGCTCAGTCATATTGATTGTTGCAGTGCTTAGTCATATTTTTGCAGTGCCCAGTCACGCTGTTGCTATGCTCAGTCACAATGTTGCAATGTTCAGTTACACTGTTACTGTGCTCAGTCACACACATTGTTGCTGTGCTCAGTCCCATTGGTGCAGTGCTCATTCACATTGTTGCAGTGCTCAAAACATTGTTGCAGTGCTCAGTCATATTGTTGCTGTGCTCAGTCATATTGTTACAGTGCTCACTCACATTGTTGCTGTGCTCAGTCACACTGTTGCAGTGCTCACACATATTGTTTCAGTGCTCACTCACATTGTTGGTGTTCTTAGTCATGTTGTTGCAGTGCTCACGCACATTATTGCAATGCTCAGTCACATTTTTGCAGTGCTTAGTCATATTGTTGCCATGCTCACTCATTGTCTGCTCACTCACAGTGTTGCAGTGCTTAATCAGGTTGTTGTAGTGCTTAGTAACAATTTTGCAGTACTCAGTCATATTGTTTGCAGTGCTCACTCAGATTGTTGCAGTGCTTATTTTCTTTGTTGGTCTGCTCAGTCACATTGTTGCAGTGCTCAGTCACATTGTCACATTGTTGCTGTGCTCAGTCACATTGTGTGCTCAGTCACATTGTTGCAGTACTTACTGACATTTTTGCCGTGCCCAGTCACATATGCTCAGTCACAATGTTGCATTGTTCAGTCACATTGTTGCTGTGCTCAGTCATATTGTTGCTGTGCTTAGTCATATTGTTGCAGTGCTCACTCACATTATTGCTGTGCTCAGTCACATTGTTGCTGTGCTCAGTCACAATGTTGCATTGTTCAGTCACATTGTTGCTGTGCTCAGTCATATTGTTGCTGTGCTCAGTCATATTGTTGCAGTGCCCAGTCACGTTGTTGCTATGCTCAGTCACAATGTTGCATTGTTCAGTTACATTGTTACTGTGCTCAGTCACACACTGTTGCTGCTCAGTCATATTGTTGCAGTGCTCAATAACATTGTTGCAGTGCTCAGTCACATTATTGCTGTGCTCAGTCATATTGTTGCTGTGCTCAGTCATACTGTTACAGTGCTCACTCACATTGTTGCATTGCTTATGTACATTGTTGGTGTGGTCAGTCACATTCAGTGGTGTCAAAAGTACACACATTTGTTACTTAAGTAGAAGTATAGATACTGCAGTTTAAAAACACTCTGGTAAAAGTTGAAGTATCAACTTGACCTCTTTACTCAAGTAAAAGTGAAAAAGTATGTACTCCAAAACCTACTTAAAGTATAAAAGTATAAAGTAACCTTAAAAAAAAAAAAAAAAAAAAAAAGGTAGATGCCACTATATGAATTGAAAGCTTAATTTAAAATCTGATTCGTTCTACATGTGGCCCAAGACCCAAAACCCAAAATTACCCCCCAACACCACCTGCACAAAAATGTTTCAATTCTAGAAGCTCTGAAATGCAATCTGGGACTATTCCAGACAATAAACTGGAGTGAGTGCAGCATCCATTTAGTGAAGGAAAAAAAAACAAACAACAACAACAACAAAAAAACAAAAACACAACTTTTCCTTATTCAAATTAATTCCAGTAGTATTCTGCTCTTACAAGGATGCAGCAGTTTTCTAGTTTGGCAGATAGTTCTGGAGGAAATCACTGAAGAAATTAACACACTGAAAATATGGTTTGACCGAAACAAACTGTCATTAAATAAGACAGGGATAAAATGGAGGTGTAAGAGTCACTAGGTGTTCACAGGAAACACTTATTTATGTATGTATTTATTTATGTATGTTCATTGTTAGTTGCTTTTATATTTTCTGTTTTGTTTCTATTGAGGTTCTTTTTGCCTCTTTCTCTAAAATTGTATATAATAATCATTAGATTATTGATATATAAACAAAAATAAATTTAAGAAATATTACAATTTGAAAACAAATGCACCCGAACGTGATGAGAGCTGCAATTGCTTAATGCTAACTTTTAACATTGAAAACGCCATAGACATGCTAACGCGTTAGCGTCGCTCCCGTTTTTAAGTTATAAAATACATCTATCAGCTGTTTCAGAAGACCATAACAGGTCGGTTTAACGTAGAAAAGGTAAATAATACTCACAGAAGTATGCTCTTTAGGATTTTAGCGGGGGAAAATTAAGCGAAAGAAAGAAAGAATAAACGAAGCAATAGGTCGAAGCATTCAATCTGCGAACCACTGCTTCAATTGGTTCACTGTTCAAAGCAAAGCCGTGCTGCAGAAAAGTTGATTACAGGCTCACATGACGTGAAATATATATATATATATATAAATATTAAACTGAAGCCAAGAGTAACGAGGCTGTTTGTTTTAAAAATGTAAGGAATAGAAAGTACAGATACTTGTGTGAAAATGTAATGAGTAGAAGTCAGAAGTAGGCAGAAAAATAAGTAAAGGAGTAAAGTACAGATACCTAAAAAGTGTACTTAAGTACAGTAACGAAGTATTTGTACTTCGTTACTTGACACCTCTGGTCACATTGTTGCAGTGCTCAGTTACATTGTCTGCTAACTCACATTGTTGCAGTGCTTAGTTATATTGTTGCAATGCTCAGTCATATTGTCACATTGTTGCTGTTCTCAGTCACATTGATTCTGCTCATTCACATTGTTGCAGTGCTCTGTCACATTGTGAGATTGTTGCAATGCTCAGTCACATTGTTGCAGTGCTCAGTTATATTGTTGCCACCCTCAGTCATATTGTCACATTGTTGCTGTGCTCAGTCACATTGATTCTGCTCATTCACATTGTTGCAGTGCTCTGTCACATTGATTCTGCTCATTCACATTGTTGCAGTGCTCTGTCACATTGTGAGATTGTTGCAATGCTCAGTCACATTGTTGCAGTGCTCACTCACATTGTTGCAGTGCTCAGTCACATTGTTGCTGTGCTCAGTCATATTGTTGCAGTGCTCACTCACATTGTTGCTGTGCTCAATACCATTGTTGCAGTGCTCAGTCACATTGTTGCTGTGCTCAGTCACATTGTTGCTGTGCTCAGTCATATTGTTGCAGTGCTCACTCACATTGTTGCAGTGCTCAATACCATTGTTGCAGTGCTCAGTCACATTGTTGCTGTGCTCAGTCATATTGTTGCAGTGCTCACTCACATTGTTGCTGTGCTCAATACCATTGTTGCAGTGCTCAGTCACATTGTTGCTGTGCTCAGTCACATTGTTGCTGTGCTCAGTCATATTGTTGCAGTGCTCACTCACATTGTTGCAGTGCTCAATACCATTGTTGCAGTGCTCAGTCACATTGTTGCTGTGGTTAGTCACATTGTTGCAGTGCTCACTCACATTGTTGCTGTGGTCATTCATATTGTTACATTGCTCACTCACATTCTTGGTGTGCTCAGTCATATTGTTGCTGTGCTCACTCACATTGTTGCCATGCTCATTCACATTATTTTTACTCATGCACATTATTGCAGTGCTCACTCAGATTGTTGCAGTGCTCAGTCACATTGTTTCTGCTCACTCACATTTTTGCAGTGCTTAGTTATATTGCTGCCATGCTCACTCACAATGGGCCTCGTGTCAACGTGCGTATGGCGATATTTGAGCGTATATGGGGTGTACGCCAAAATGGCTGCGCTACTTGGCATTTGTCAATGTGGTCGTTGGCGTACGCTGCGCTGAAAATATACACCAAGTCAAGAGGTGGTGTAAATTATACACCAAAATGAACCAGAGCTGGAATCCACATAAAAATGAAAATGATCAACATGATAAACAGTGCCATTATACAAATCAATGCATATGTTACATAAATAACACTTTCTTGATCATACTACATAATAATCAATACAAATCCCGCTTTTGCGGGATTGTTGGTCTCGAGCACAATCCGTGGCCACAGCGCTGACTGCAAAGAAAGCACTGCTCGCCTTTTTCTCCAGACTTTGAGCCTGGAGCCAGAACAGCGCTGAGCTTAACTTTGGTGGTGTGATCGTTTTAGACAATGAAAAAGAGCGCCAACAACTACTCATAACTGTGTTTGTCACTCAGAAACAGACACCTGCAGCGAGGTGTGAGTGGATAAAGGCACGGCGCCAGGACGCAGAGGCGCGATCTGTGAAATACTGGTCAGTCACTATTAATAATTTCTTATGTGTCCAACCTCGTACGTTGATCGTTAAAATTAAATTCGTTAGTTCTAAAAGCCATCATAATTATTTATAGGAAAACTTTCTATTTTTATTTCTCAAACAAATGTTTGGGCCTGAAAACAGTTTGGTATTTTTCTAATAAGGTTTGAACTTTGAGAGTGTTTACACATGAGAGAAAAGTGAGAAAATGTTCATGCCTGATTGAGAAAGTGTATAAAGTGGTTTTAGAGGGGTTTTACAGCTTTGAAACATCTATAATAATTGTAAAAAATAATGCTGACTACGTCGCGGTTTTGTGTATTACGGGCTATTTCTTAGAACGTAACTCCCGCGATAAACGAGGGACCACTGTAACACTTTTTTGATTATACTACAAAACAATTAATACGACAGCCGCTTTTGACGCTCTGTTGGCACGCGTCGTGATTGGTGGAGTTTTTTTTCTTTGCCGTCTTCCTGGCTTCCATGTCGTAAAATGAGGGTGTGTCTGAAGCGGAGTCTGAATATTTATGGGCGTGTTTATTATAATTACGATTGTTTTCCCCCAGCATTTATTAAGGTCACGTCAGGCGTACACCGGAAATGGGCAGGTGCGCACTGCTTGATACATGTCACGGCAACTTTGGTGTACTTCAAATTTACACCATGAATTTACACCACAAGTGCGCAACTTTGATACATGAGGCCCATTGTCTGCTCACTCACATTGCTGCAGTGCTTAATCATGTTGTTGTAGTGCTTAGTCACATTGTAGCTGTGCTCAGTCATTTTGTTTCCATGCTCACTCACATTGTTTCTGCTCACTCACATTGTTGCAGTGCATAGTCACATTGTTACTGTGCTCAGTCATATTGTTTCTGCTTAGTCACATTGTCAGATTGTTGCTGTGCTCAGTCACATTTTTGCAGTGCTCACTCACATTGCTGCAGTGCTCAGGGCCCAGTCCCACTGGGGAGAGGATTAATTGTGCATGAATTGAGTATACAAAGTACGGGCATTCGTTGTCGTGCGCAACAAAAATGTCCAAAAATGACAAATGTCCCAGTATTTATGGATATATTAATAATATACAGTGAGGAAAATAAGTATTTGAACACCCTGCGGTTTTGCAAGTTCTCCCACTTAGAAATCATGGAGGGGTCTGAAATTTTCATGTTAGGGCCCTGTCCCACTGGCGTTTAGGAGGATTTGCGGATGGAATTTGCACAAAAGTGGCCCACATCCACCAAACAACTGCAATAACCGTGTAACATTCCTGTATGAGTCGGCCACCATCCGAACATGTCCGTGATCATCCGCAGAGGCACGCATGTCCGCAGCCAGGATTTTTGAGTGGCTCAAAAATCCTGCTGCGGATGAGATCCGCATCACTGCCTGAACACATACTTAAGACATACTCAGGACATACACAACCAACGCGCCGCATATCCCCTGTCATCCACTGATATCCGCAACCGACGGGTTGGCGCGGCTTGGCAGCGGACCGGGACAGCGTGCAAAACAGATATGACGCGTGCCCAGCACGGCCACATCACAGTCGCAAATGGTATGTCGCGCATGCAGACAGAGTGGGCACGGATGGAGCGAGTGCATCACGGCCGCTGTGCCCCTCATGGGGGCGCCTCTGCGGTCGCCTTCGCTTCTGTTCCGTTATATCCGCTTTTCTTCCTCATGTATTCGCTGATCCACCCCGGGACATTTGTCATTTCCGCCCACCTTTGTTGCGGACGCTTAGTTTTTTGTCTCCTCATTTCATGCGGAAATCCTCCTAAACGCTAGTGGGACAGGGCCCTTAGGTGCATGTCCACTGTGAGAGACATAATCTAAAAAAAAAAAAATCTGGAAATCACAATGTATGATTTTTTTTATATTTTATTTGTATGTTAATGCTGCAAATAAGTATTTGAACCCCTACCAACCAGCACGAATTCTGGCTCACACAGACCTGTTAATTTTTCTTTAAGAAGCCCTCTTATTCTGCACTCTTTACCTGCATCAATTGTACCTGTTTGAACTTGTTACCTGTATAAAAGACACCTGTTCACACACTCAGTCAATCACACTCCAACCTGTCCACCATAGCCAAGACCAAAGAGCTGTCTAAGGACACCAAGGACAAAACTGTAGACCTGCACAAGGCTGGGATGGACTACAGGACAACAGGCAAGCAGCTTGGTAGAAGACAACAACTGTTATGATTATTTATTAGAAAGTGGAAGAAACACAAGATGACTGTCAATCTCCCTCGGTCTGGGATTCCATGCAAAATCTCACTTTGTGGGGTAAGGATGATTCTGAGAAAGCTCAGAACTACACAGGAGGACCTGGTCAATGACCTGAAGAGAGCTGGGACCACAGCCACAAAGATTACATTAGTAACACATGATGCTGTCATGGTTTAAAATCCTGCAGGGCAGCAAGGTCCCCCTGCTCAAGCCAGCACATGTCCAGCCCGTTTGAAGTTCACCAATTACCATCTGGATGATCCAGAGGAGGCATGGGAGAAGGTCATGTGGTCAGATGAGACCAGAATAGAGCTTTTTGGAATCAACTCCACTTCCCATGTTTAGAGGATGAGAACAACCCCAAGAAAACCATCCCAACCGTGAAGCATGGGGGTGGAAACATCATACTCTGGGGGTGTTCTTCTGCAAAGGGGACAGGACGACTGCACCGTATTGAAGGGAGGATGGATGGGGTCATGTATTGCGAGATTTTGGCAAGCAATCTCCTTCCCTCAGTAAGAGCACTGAAGATGGGTCATGGCTAAGTCTTCCAGCATGACAATGACCCCAAACATACAGCCAGTGCAACTAAGGAGGGGCTCCGTAAGAAGTATTTCAAGGTCCTGGAGTGGCTTTGCCTGTCTCCAGACCTGAATTCAATAGAAAATCTTTGGAGGGAGCTGAAACTCCAAACCTGAAAGACGAGAGAAGATCTGTATGGAGGAGTGGACCAAAATCCCTGCTGCAGTGTGTGCAAACCTGGTGAAAAACTACAGGAAACATTTGACCTCTGTAATTGCAAGCAAAGGCTACTGTACCAAATATTAACATTGATTTTCACAGATGTTCAAATACTTATTTTCAACAGTAACATACAAATAAATTATTTTAAAAAATCAGTCAATGTGATTTCCGGTAATTTCAGACCCCTCCGTGATTTCTAAGTGGGAGAACTTGCAAAATCACAGGGTGTTCAAATACTTATTTTCCTCATTGTATAACAAATATATGATGAACAATCACGGTTGTATAATGCATGTAGTGAGGAAACTGATCCATCGCATTGCAATTATCACGGGTGATAATGACCGCAGTGCAGATGCCGCGCAACATGTGCACGGCATCTGCACTGCAGTCATAAATGAAGTGCACTCTGGCCTTTCGGCATCACTATTCACACCAACACCACAGCCTCTGGAGCATTTGCTGGACTTGGACAAGTTGATTGGCGTAAATAAGTAGTGAACAGTGCGAGCGGTGACGTCAGCGGAATGCACCAGAGCGCAGCTCGTCTGAATGATTATAACAGCAGCTAAATCTGTTATAAACATAGGAATAAATACTGTAACAGCTGCAGACAAGAAGGAAAAACATGCAACTGTTTTATCATGCCTTGACAATGTAAACAAGTCAAATAATTACCTTTTTAGATGGCTCAAAATGCTTTCTGCAGCTTGTTAGCCATTTGAACAGCCCAGCTGCAGCTTCCTCTGTGATTCAGGAGGTGATTAGAGTCATTTTCAACAGCCAATTTGCAGAATAAAATGATTAATTCGCCACGAAATAATTATTTTATATACGCAGCATCCAGTGCAGAGCATGTGGCAGCTGGTAGAACAAAGAACGACTTCCAGCTGTGAACACAGCGCATCTGATGATGCAAAGCAGACGTAATAAAAATGCTTTATTCATGGCCAATCTGTATGCAGTCGCTTCAACTTATTTTAGTTCATGATGTGGACGTGATGGGCATGCAAAATATCCTTTTTACACACTGTCCCAGTCCGCTGCCAAGCCGCAAATCCCTGTCAGTTGCAGATATCAGCAGATGACGGCGAATATTCAGCGTATAGATTGAGTATGTATTGTGTATGTATTGAATATGTATGAATTATGTAAGGCGGATCCTGTGGATCATCCGCAGGCAAAATTTTGTGCAGTTCAAAAATCCTGGTAACGGAAAAACGTGCCTCTGCGGATAATTGCGGATGTGTGTCGTGTCGGCCAACTCATACAAGCATGTTTCACGCATATTGCAGATGTTAAGCCAATTTTGTGCGCAATCCATACGTAAATCCTCCTAAATGCCAGTGGGACCGGGCCTTCAGTCACATTGCCACATTGTTGCAGTGCTCAGTCACATTGTTGCACTGCTTAGTCACACTGTCAGATTGTTGCAGTGCATATTCACATTGTCTCTGCTCGCTCACATTGTTGCAGTGCTCTGCCACATTTTTTTGCAGTGCTTAGCCACGCTGTTGCAGTGTTCCGTCACATTGTTACTGTTGTCAGTCACATTGTTGCAGTGCTCAGTCACATTGTCCCATTGTTGCTGTGCTCAGTCACATTGTTTCTCCTCAGTCACATTTGTCAGATTATTGCTGTGCTCTGTCATATTGTTGCCATGCTTAGTCACATTGTTTCTACTCACTCAAATTGTTGCAGTGCTCAGTGTCGTTGCTGTGGTCCATCATATAGTTTCCATGCTCGCTCACATTGTTTCTGCTCAATCACATTGTTGCAGTGCTTAGTCACATTGTTGCTGTGCTCAGTCATATTGTTGCAGTGCTCAGTCACATTGTTGCTGTGCTCAGTCACTTTGTTGCAGTGGTCACTCATATTGTTACAGTGCTATCTCACATTGTTGCTGTGCTCACTCACATTGTTGCTATGTTCAGTAACATTGTTATTATGCTCACTCATTGTTGCAGTGCTCACTCAGATTGTTGCAGTGTTCGGTCACATTGTTTCTGCTCACTCACATTTTTGCAGTGCTTAGTCATATTGTTGCCATGGTCACTCACATTGTCTGTTCACTCACATTGTTGCAGTGCTTAGTCATACTGTTGCCATGGTCACTCACATTGTCTGTTCACTCACATTGTTGCAGTGCTTAGTCATATTGTTGCAGTGCTTAGTCACATTGTTGCACTGCTCATCCACATTGTTTCTGCTCACCCACATTGTTGCAGTGCTCAGTCAGATTGTTGCTGTGCTCTGTCACATTGTTTCAGTGCTCAGTCACATTGTCACATTGTTGCTGTGCTCAGTCACATTGCCCCATTGTTGCTGTGCTCAGTCACATTGTTGATGTGCTCAGTCATATTGTTGCAGTGCTCAGTCACATTGTTTCTGCTCAATCACATTCTTGTAGTGCTCAGTCATATTGTTGCTGTGCTCAGTCACATTGTTGATGTGCTCAGTCATATTGTTGCAGTGCTCAGTCACATTGTTTCTGCTCAATCACATTCTTGTAGTGCTCAGTCACATTGTTGATGTGCTCAGTCATATTGTTGCAGTGCTCAGTCACATTGTTTCTGCTCAATCACATTCTTGTAGTGCTCAGTGCTAACTCACATTGTTGTGTGCTAAGTCATATTGTTGCTGTGCTCACTCACATTGTTGCTATTCTCAGTAACATTGTTTCTGCTCAATCACATTCTTGTAGTGCTCAGTCACATTGTTGATGTGCTCAGTCATATTGTTGCAGTGCTCAGTCACATTGTTTCTGCTCAATCACATTCTTGTAGTGCTCAGTGCTAACTCACATTGTTGTGTGCTAAGTCATATTGTTGCTGTGCTCACTCACATTGTTGCTATTCTCAGTAACATTGTTATTATGCTCACTCACATTGTTGCAGTGCTCACTCAGATTGTTGCAGTGCGCAGTCACATTGTGTGCTCACTCACATTGTTGCTGTGCTCAGTCATATTGTTGCAGTACTCACACTGATGCAGTGCTTAGTCATATTTTTGCAGTGCCCAGTCACATTGTTGCTGTGCTCAGTCACAATGTTGCATTGTTCAGTTACATTGTTACTGTGCTCAGTCACATTGCTGCAGTGCTCAGTCATGTTGTTGCAGTGCTCAGTCACATTATTGCTGTGTTCATTCATACTGTTGCTGTGCTCACTCACATTGTTGCAGTGCTTAGTCACATTGTTGCAGTGCTCAGTCAGATTGTTTCTGCTCACTCACATTTTTGTGGTGCTCAGTCACGTTGTTGTGCTCACTCACACTGTTGCCATGCTCACTCATACTGTTGCAGTGCTTCATCATACTGTTGCAGTGCTGACTCCCATTGTTGCAGTGGTCAGTCACATTGTTGCTGTGCTCAGTCACATTGTGAGATAGTTGCAGTGCTCAGTCACACTGTTACTGTGCTCAGCCATATTGTTGCAGTGGTCACTCACATTGTGGCAGTGCTCAGTCACATTGTCACATTGTTGCAGTGCTCATTCACATTGTTGCTCTGTTCAGTCATATTGTTGCAGTACTCACATTGTTGCAGTGCTTAGGGCCCTGTCCCACTGGGGAGAGGATTAATTGCGCATGAATTGAGTACACAAATTATGGGCATTCGTTGTCGTCCGCAACAAAATGGCCTTGCCTTACAAAATAAAGCACCTTGGGGCAACTGTTTGTTGTGATTTGGCGCTATATAAATAAAATTGATTGATTGATTGAACAAAAATGGCTAAAAATAACAAATGGCCTAGTATGAATTATGGATATATTAATAATGTATAGTGAATATATGATGAGCAATCACAGTTGTATAATGCATGTAGTGAAGAAATGGATCCAACTCATTGAGATTATCACGGCAGTATTACGGGTGTATTATGAATGCATCGCGCACGTGTTTGCGCGTGCACGGCATCTGCATTGTGGTCATAAAAGAAGCGCACTCGCTCCTTTCAGAATCACTATTCACACCAACAATACAGGCTCTGGAGCATTTGCTGGACTTGGACAAGTTGATTGGAGTAAACAAGCAGTGAACAGGGCAAGTGGTGACGTCAGCGGAATGCATCAGAGAGCAGCTCATCTGAACGATTATAACAAGAAAGTAAATCTGTTATAAACATAGGAATAAATACTGTAACAGCTGCAGACCAGAAGGAAAAAACATGCAACTGTTTTATCCAGCCTTGACAATGTAAACAAGTCAAATAATTACCTTTTTAGATGGCTCAAAATGCTTTCTGCAGCTTGTTAGCCCTTCGAATGGCCCAGCTGCAGCTTTCTGTGATTCAGGAGGTGATTAGAGCAATTTTCAACAGCCAATTTGCACAATAAAATGATCAATCCACCACGAGATAATTATTTTATATAGGCAGCATCCAACGCAGAGCGTGTGGCAGCTGGTAGAACAAAGAATGGCGTCCAGCTGTGAACATAGCGCATCTGATTTGCATCCTCCGCAAATCAGATGCAAAACAGATGTAATAAAAACACTTTTTTTTGTGGCCAGTCTTTATGCAGTCGCTACAACTTATTTTAGTCCGTGATGTGGACTAAAAAAGTTGTAGCGACTTAATTGACATTGTCCCCAGTTAATGAGGGGACAATGAAGCATGAGATTGACTGCAGAATCGGTGCAGCAGAGGTGGTGTTGCATTCGCTCTGTTGTGAGCCAAAAGGCGAAGCTCTTGATCTATTGGTCAGTCTTCGTTCCTACTTTCACCTACGGCCATGAGGGTTGGGTCATGACTGAAAGAACTAGATTGTGGGTACAAGCGGTGAAGTGGGCTTCCTTAGGAGAGTGGCTGGTCTCTCCTTTAGCGATAACGTGAAAAGCTCAGTCACCCGTGGGGAGCTTGGAGTAGAGGCACCTGCTCCTTCACGTTGAAAGGACCCAGCTGTGGTTGTTTGGGCATCTGGTAAGGATGCCCCCTGGGTGCCTCCCCAGGGGGTGACCCAGGCACGTCCATCTGGGAAGAGACCCCGGGGAAGACCCAGGATGAGGTGGAGACATTGTATCTCCACACTGGCCAGGGAACACCTCTGGATTCTCCAGTCACAGGTGGTCAATGTGGCATGGGACAGGGAAGTCTGGGGTCCCCTGCTGGAGCTGTTGCCCCCGCGACCTGAACCCAGATAAGTGGTTTAAGATGAGTGATGTGTGTGTTATTTCTTTTCAAAATTGTATTTTGTTTTCAAATGACACACACAAATCATCATATAAATAGACATTTATAAGACCCAGCTGAACCAGTCATGTGCTCAATGTAAAACGCTTCTCCTCCTTTCATCATAAAAACGTAGGCCTTTTTGTTCAGTGTTACACTTACTACAGACAGTACATATACAGTAGGGTAAAAAAGTATTTAGTCAGTCTCTGATTGTGCAAGTTCTCCTACTTAGAAAGATGAGAGAAGTCTGTAATTTTCATCCTAGGGTACACTTTGAGAGACAAAATGAGAAAAAAAAATCCAACAAATCACACTGTAGGATTTTTAAAGAATTTATTTGTAAATTATGGTGGAAATTAAGCATTTGGTCAACCACAAACAAGCAAGATTTCTGGCTCTCACAAACCTGTAACTTTTGCTTTAAGAAGCTCTTCTGTCCTCCACCTGTTACCTGTATTAATGGCATCTGTTGGAACTCATTATCTGTATAAAAGACACCTGTCCACAGCCTCAAACAGTCAGACTCCAAACTCAACCATGGCCAAGACCAAAGAGCTGTCGACGGACACCAGGAAGAAATTGTAGATGTGCACCAAGCTGGGAAGAGTAAATCTACAATAGTCAAGCACGTTGGTGTGAATAAATCAACTGTGGGAGCAATTGTAAGAAAATAGAAGACATAGAAGACCATTGATAATCTCCCTCGATCTGGGGCTCCACGCAAGATGTCATCCCATGGGGTCAAAATGATCATGAGAACGGTGAACAAAAATCCCAGACGTACACGGAGGGACCTGATGAATGATCTGCAGAGAGCTGGGACCAAAGTAACAAAGGCTACACACTATGCACAGAGGGACTCAAATCCTGCAGTGCCAGGCGTGTCCCTCTGCTTAAGACAGTACATGTCCAGGCCTGTCTGAAGTTTGCCAGAGAGCATATGGATGATCCAGAAGAGGATTGGAAGAATGTCATGTGGTCAGATAAAACCAAAATAGAACATTTTGGTAATTTTTTTTTTTAACCCCACTGTATGTGTGTTGTAAAATATTTTAGAATATTGTTTTTATAGAACACACAATGCCACTGTAACAAATCTATTTTATTTTTCCCACAAAAACAATGTCCACAGTGTATACATCGCAATCAACACACAGTTGTACATCCAGTGGTCCACATTAAAAAACAGAAGAATTTACTGTATATAGTTCAATTCAATCAATTCAATCAATTTTTTTATATAGCGCCAAATCACAACAAACAGTTGCCCCAAGGCGCTTTATATTGTAAGGCAAGGCCATACAATAATTATGTAAAACCCCAACGGTCAAAATGACCCCCTGTGAGCAAGCACTTGGCTACAGTGGGAAGGAAAAACTCCCTTTTAACAGGAAGAAACCTCCAGCAGAACCAGGCTCAGGGAGGGGCAGTCTTCTGCTGGGACTGGTTGGGGCTGAGGGAGAGAACCAGGAAAAAGACATGCTGTGGAGGGGAGCAGAGATCGATCACTAATGATTAAATGCAGAGTGGTGCATACAGAGCAAAAAGAGAAAGAAACAGTGCATCATGGGAACCCCCCAGCAGTCTACGTCTATAGCAACATAACTAAGGGATGGTTCAGGGTCACCTGATCCAGCCCTAACTATAAGCTTTAGCAAAAAGGAAAGTTTTAAGCCTAATCTTAAAAGTAGAGAGGGTGTCTTTAGTTACAGTAAAAAAAAAAAAAAAAACTATGCTATTTCCTCTCCTCTGTTTTGAGCTGGCCACAGCACTCACCCACATCACAAGCAATGTTTTCCCTGGCCAAGCAGTGGGGGTAATATTGCCTAGCATGGTGAAACCAGCCATGAAAAGCATCAACTGCTATATTGCCACAGTATCTTCCATAGCTTGGAGATACCTGTTTGTGGATTTCAGTCAAACACTTTCCATCTCCAGGCAGAAAACAGTTCCTCAATGGGATTGAGGAATGGAGAATATGGAGGGAGATAAACAACTAAAATGTGGGTGGGCAGTGAACCAGTTACGAATCAGAGCAGCCTGCTGGAAACTTACGTTGTGCCAAATGACAACGTACCTGAATTGCTCTGGGCCATCTCTTATCTGGTGGAATGAGTGTGTTGTTTAGGGTGTTCAGGAATGTGATCAGATGGGGAGTGCTGTCAGGGCCAAGGGTAGCACGGTGATCAATGATGCCATGGTGGATAATCGCTGCACATATTCAAGGATTCAAAAGAATTTTATTGTCATATGCACAAAGGAACATGTTCCCTGCACAATGAAATATGTCTACTGCATTTAACCCATCCTAATTGCCAGTTAGGAGCAGAAGTCACCATTAGGCACCCGGGGACCAGCTCCAGATGTACATCCCTGCCTTGGTCAACAGCAGGGCTGAGCAAACCAAGACCGACCCATAACAAACGACACACACATAACACACAACAAACATAAGCCGGCCCGGTACATAAACACATATAAAAAGCAGACACAAGGTAAGGAAGAGAAAAAAAACCTCATAGCCGCTGCGTTATACAGCAGCAATGAGGAAAAAAACACCATCAGCACAGAAAAACAATAATCACACAGACAAACAAAGACACAGGACGACAACCGAGATTTGAAAGTCCAGTTTATCAGAACACTCCGGAGGCAGCCTATTAGGCGCCATGAACGGTCTTGTCCGACAATCCTGGAAGGGGGAGCGGCTCAGCCCTGAGCAGTCCACTGTCCACAGTCAACGTCAGAGCTGGAGAAGCTGAGGGGAGGGGAATGACCAGGGAGCGAGGCTTAAGTGTTGATCATCTTGAGGAGGTTTTTTATCGCAGCGGCCTTGAAGTGCAGCTGTGTTTGGGGAAGCCAAATGAATATCCAGATTAGCAGACGCCTGAAAGATTCCACAGTTCTGAGAACAGAGTGGCTCTCAATACATCTGAATGTAGGATGTGGTCTTTACGGACGGTCAAAGCGGATTTCCAGAGCTGCAATCCTGCCCGAGATGTTTTCCTGCGTGCGGTTAACACCCGCCGACTGCACAGCCACTGCCTTCCCAATTGAATCAATAATGTGGGGCAGCCTGGACGGCCCAATTATTGCTGCTTCCACCTTCTTAATTTTCCGGTAAACCAGCGCCATGCCCGCTCCACACAGCAGAAAGCCGGTCACCACCAAGCCAAATATA
This sequence comes from Thalassophryne amazonica, assembly GCF_902500255.1. Taxonomy (NCBI): domain Eukaryota; kingdom Metazoa; phylum Chordata; class Actinopteri; order Batrachoidiformes; family Batrachoididae; genus Thalassophryne; species Thalassophryne amazonica. Next base: position 54,149,975 of record NC_047116.1, read on the forward strand.
TACACATCTTCGACGTCCTCCACAGAAAGCGTGTAAAGGCACATGACCTGCCATCTCCTCCACGAGTCCATCACGTAACCCATCACATGCGTCCCGGCAGGACAGGTCAGGTCCTCCGCCCCCGAATGTCTTGTGGAAAAAATAGTGTCAATTGCAATCAGAGACCACTTTAACAGATCCATTTTTGTCGTTTTCCAGAAGAGCAAAGCTGCAGCCTCACAGACAACACGCCACAGAAGCAGGAAAGATAAGGAGGGAGGGAGAAGAGAAAAATGCATCCGTCTCGGCCGAGTGCAAGCTGGCCGAGATATTGTGATGTTCCCTCCATGCTGGCCAGGGACTTCAACAATGGCATGCTGGCTGATGATATTCCTTCACCTCCTTTGTCTTTTTGTGAGGTTTAATCCAACCTCATCAATAAAGATCAACTGGTGCTCCACTGCAGCAACCTGCAGTGGAGGTGGGAGGAGGTGGGAGTAGGGTTAAGAATAGTGACTTAAAAAAACTCTGGCATGACTCATTTTGTTATGGGAGCATGGAAAAAAAAAACACTTGAGACCAGGCTGGAGTGTATAGGACTTTGATTACCCTAACAAAATTTTGAAATATGTCATTGTTTTATGTTATTTTCTTTGTATTTGCCATAATGTTATGGTGTTATTTTCTAGGACCATGTTCATAATTTCAGTTTCCTGTTCAGGAGACAGAAGATGTTCCCGACCACCTTGTATTGGTAATCTTTCAGTTCTGCGATACAAATCGTAAAATACTGTAAATACTAAAATACTGTGTAGGAATACAAAGTAGGAATACATTTTCCAAATGACTGAAACACTTTATTTTTACAGTCTGACAACCGTCCACAGGTAATACTGTTCTACAGTACTCATTGAGTACTGTATTGATGCAGTACTGCAAATTTCTAGTGAGAGTAGATTTTATAGAGGTCCGGATGATGGATGCTATAGTGTACCTGCTCAAATTTGGTTGTGCTCTTTGCCTAGCCCCCCCCTGATTGTTAGACCACGGTTGACCACATGGTCAACCGAAGTGGCTCAGATGTTATCAGAGATTGCAGTCCTTGGCCTTCCCCGTCCTCCTCCACTTCCTCTTACTCCTCTGGCTCTCCCTCTATTTCCAATGTTGGCATCCATTGCTCCAAAACAGAGGAACTCACCTTTGCCCTTTTATGCTAAAGCTCTGATTGCTAATTGTCAAACTGTGTGACAGGTGTTTGCCCATGTGATGAGTGAGCGTGCATAGCAGGGCAATTAACTTTACAATTTTGAATGACAGTGTGCTCCTTGTGAAAACAAGAGATTTTCTTCATGAAAACTGTGTCACGTGCAGAGAACTGTGTGCAGTGTTTTGAAAGAAGTGTGTTTTAGAACTGCAACTTGAGTGCAAAGCAGGAATGTGCTTGTAGTTTAGCCGAATTGTTTTGGGTGGTTGGTGCACGAGTTACATGTTGTGGTCATTGTGTCTCAAGTACCAGTATTTGTGTTGAAACAATTGTGAAAAACTGTAGGAGGCTTCAGACATACGGAGGTGGCACTTTTTAGGATAATCATATGTAGAGTGTTCTTTAAAAATGATATCAATTACCTTTCTGGCACAAGTGCAACTTTTGAAAATACAGGAAGATTAAGGTAAGAACAGGTGGCACAGTCAGCATGGAGGCTGCTCTGTGTCAGGTGGGGCTCTGCTCCGGTCACTCTGTCAGTGATGGACTATTGTCATCCTGTTTCTCAGTTTCACCAGGTTCTGGTTTTGGATGAACATAGTTGCTCGACAAGGAAACAGTTAAATTATAATCATGCTGAAATACCAGAGCAAATATAATAATGAGGAAGCATATAAATGTGAAATTGCTCCATTGACGGGTTCTGTGGAAACAGGAAGCACCGTGGGACCAGGTCAGTCAAAGAACGTGACACACTGGGGCTGAACATGGGCGTCCTAATGTCCATTTGCTGATTATGGAGGAGCTACTGAGATTATTGGGGGGGGGGTTGCCTGATTGAATGCCGATCTATAGGTGATAATGTTGTTTTTAGATGGGCTTGTTCAAGGCTGTGCCTCCACAGGTTGTTCAAGGCCCCGACCAGATATCCTGATAAAGTTTGACTGAAATTAGATGAGTGTGAAATGGACTGCACATGGCTCAGCCAGCATTTCTACATCTTTGGAGGCAAAACCAGCGCAGTACTTCAGGCCTGGTGAAAGGGCAGCAGGCTCCTTTTTGTGAGGGATCAAAGTCTGATTAAATGGCAGGATGAAAGAAAGAGAAGAGCTGCAGAAAAAGACCACAACCTCTGTTAACTTCTTTCCCTCCGGCTGAGGCTCTGCCAGGTTCCTCTCGCTGGCTTTGTGGACACAGCGCTCTCTGCATGCCGCGTGAACTCCATTCACCATATTCATCCAGACCTAGTCCACTATTAATTTGCTCATCCACATGTCTGCATCACAGTGCCAAGATCTAATTCATCTGTGCTGACATCACTGCGTAAATAAATCAGTTCTCTCGGGGGGTAAAACTTTGCTATTTGTGAGGGTCTGATTAAAGCTGTTGTGTCACTATTTTAGGAAGAAATGTCATGACAGCCGGCTGAACTTAATATGCAGTAATATCTGGAGTGGTTACATTTCGATGTGTCTGGCAGGTTCAGCTACAGCGCACAAAGAGTTGTTTAATAAGCAATCTGAAATATAAAAAGTTGAATTTGGTCAATGAAGATGCTTCTCCAATAAATGTTCAGTGTTCAGATGAGCAGTCAGACAGAATACAGCAGATTTCTCCCTGAAATGTAACTAACAGTGTCATAAACAGGAGGACTAGAGGTTCCTCGGTTCAATTCCCAGTGGAGATACCGATGAGCGAGCTCCTTGATCCCCAGTTGCTCCCAAGGTTCAGCTGTGTGCCTTGTACACTGTGTATGTGAATGGGTGAATGTGAGACATCATTTGTAAAGCACTATGAACATCTGCATCAGATTGAAAAGTGCAATAGAAAAAACAACTGTAGCGAGAACCAGGATGTCCTCTGATGCCAAATATTGGTTGAAATGTACAACGGGATGAGAACGTAACCCAGAATTAAATGATGGGTAGAACATATGAATAAGGATGATAACAAAACTTTCTGTCTGCACTGTAAAATATTGGTTGAGCTGATAGGATTAATAAATGGAATAGTTTTGACCTTGTTGAATGCTTCACCTCCAAAGTAAAGGTCAAACAAGGTCAGTAGCTTCTATACCATGTGCCATATTTTACCCCATAATATGATAAGTAAGCATAACCCATGGTGCAAACGATTCCTTTTTAAAACCCCATTAAGCACCCTCAACCACTAATGTGCATCACTTTCTTAACCAGTAGTGGTGCAACTTTAACTTTTGACTCCTGCGCAAACTCAAATTGACATTTGTCCTCATTTTGCTGTTTTTATTCCATACATCCATAATGTTCAGTTATAGACAACCCAAACTATATACCTTTTTTGAATCTTTATGATCAGACAAATAATGTGTAATTGTACATTGACACCTACCTGGCTATAGCTACCACCCTTGGATGGCTATCATACATTTTTGTGTGGGCTTTGGTATACTGAGGCTGGATTGTAAGGGTTGTTTATTCCCCTTAAGTGGTACTGATTAGGTCCAAATTGAATACTGGCTCTGGTTTCTAAGTGGACTCTCCTTTTTTGCCATTAAACTGATTCTATACAGTGCTTCTATCATGGTCATTTTTACTGTTTTCTACACCCCTTTGTCTTCATAACTATAGCAGTGAGTCAGATGTTGGAGGACCAGGAACATGTTACAGGTGCCACTGTTCGTCAGGTGCTGCGCTGCCACCCGATGAACACTGGCACCTGCTGGAGGTTTCAAGAATGTGCATTCATATCAACTTATGAATGTGAATTTCATATTTAAAAGATTCAGTCAGTGGAAGGTCTGCGTGTGCAGTAGCACTACACTGTATGTAGCTGACTAATGCTTAATATTGTTAAAAATGTCTGGTGGCACGGGACGTTTCAATGTGGAAACAAACATGCCTGTTTACCTCACTAACTATAAATAAGCCTTTTAAAATGACCCATTACACAGTTAGCTGCTTACCTAACCATAGCCGTCCTTCTCTGTTGTGACTGTCCACTGAGGATTACAAGATGACTGAGGAGGAGGTGCTGGTTCTTTGAGACCCAGCACCTCCTCCTCACATTTTTGGCTATTCAGTGACAACAATAAGCAGTTTACGCCGTGATGTTATTGCACCATCCAGTAACAGTAATTAGCTGGTTAGCTGCTCGCTGGTGTGGTATTAGCATACTAAATAAATAATGTACTGATAAAATTCATTTTGGCACCCCCCCAAAAAGCAACTTAAAAATAGACTTTTGGATGTACTTCTGTGCTCAGGTTATGTGGGTATGTGCCCAATCTCGTGACCTTTATTGTGTGTTCTCATTTCTTTCAAAAAGAATTTCATAAAAGCTTTACAGTATGTAAAAGGAATTAGCCTTTTCATCTTAAGATTTTAAAACAACACCTGATTATGTATTTAACGTTTTGTGCTAAGCTTCAAACAGCAAAGACGCACTCTTCCTCTGCAAACACGTCAAAAAGTTAAATGTAAAGTGTACTCTCGCCGCACCGCTGCATCACCTTTCACAGACGCACCATCTCTTTATCTTTCACCCACAAAAAATAAAAAGGCACACATTCAAAAAATGGCTCATTGGATGAACTGTATTCAATTATGTGCAGGATTTCCATCTAATAAATATATGTAGCCCCAACTCAAATAAAACACATCCATGCCAGACACACTCAAAAAAATAACTTGCTCAGGGAACATAAAAAAATATGTGAAGTATTTCCACCCAAGTAAAATGTGTTAACCTAGCCACAAACAATTGTGCTGTCTGACCTAAGTGTAAATGTGTTGGGTCAACATGATGAATTTGCATTCCTGTTACCTAATTTCCATGGTTCAGGCCAACTAGATTTGAAAAAGTAAATGTAGACCTAAATGTAAATTTTTGGGGGGTCAACATGATGAATTTGCTTTACTATTACTCAGTTACCATGATTTAGGCCAACTAAATTTGTATGGTAAATGTAACAAAAATAAAAAGTAAGTCCTTTCAGCTGCTTCCTTGTTTGCACTCAGGATCACCACAGGAAATGCGAGGTGGATCTGCATGTTAAAATGGCACAGACCAGATACACCAGATGCCCTTCCTGATGCAACTCCACATTACATGGAGAAATGTGGCAGGGGTGGGGTTTGAACTGGGAACCTTTTCTACAGAAACCAAGTGCACTAACCACTTGGCCACTCACCCCTGGCCTGTAAGTGCTTACAACTACATTTAAAACAGTACAGTTACATGTCAACTTAACTTTGCTGGGTTGGATCGGTACAATTTATGCAGATCCACCTTGAATTTGCTGTGGCGACCCCGCGCACAAACAAGAGAGCAGCCAAAGGGACTTACTGTTTTTGTTTGTTTGTTTGTTTTTTCATTTTTCTTTACAAATCTAGTTGGCCTTACCCATGGAAATTAAATAACAGTAATGCAAATTCATCATGTTGACCCAACAAATTTACATTTAGGTCACTCAGCAGGATTTCAATCTAATAAATATACTATATATATTTATAAGATAAAATCCAATCCAATGAGTTGGTTTTCTGAGTGTATCACTCAAACAAGAGACTCATTGGATGAACTCAATTCAATTATGGGCAGGATTTCAATCTAATAAGTATATGTAGCCCCAACTCAAAGCGTATCCATGCAAGATTATTTAATTTAATTTAGTTGGGACTACATATATTTATTAGATAAAATCCAATCCAATGAGTTGGTTTTCTGAGTGTATCACTCAAACAAATGACTCATTGGATGAACTCAGTTCAATTATGGGCAGGATTTCAATGTAATAAATATATGTAGCCCCAACACAAATAAAGCGTATCCATGCAAGATAATTAAATTTAATTTAGTTGGCGCTACATATATTTATTAGATGGAAATCCCGCTCATAATTTGAGTTCATCCAATGCATCAGTTTTTTGAGTGCATTTTGAACAGTGCGCATGTCTTGCAGAAGTCGTAGAAACTCGTGGAACTGGCAGACACTCAAGACCTTCAACATGAAACCTCAACAATACTTAACTGCTAAAGACAGTTCAAACCAGATTTTACACCATGTGACACCTTGAACAAACATAATCCTTATCTGTGTTTATTAACTGCAGCAGTTATTTGACAAATCAGCCATTGCACACAGATCAGTTCAAATCTGACTCTGACTAATGCTCCGTGTGTGACGTTTTGTGCACTGACATCGGCACAGCTGGTTTTTGACTTTGCCAACACACACACACACGCACACACAAATGTTAAGTTGATCCGACATCAACCTCCAAAGTGGTACAGGCTAACCTCAGGAAGAGTGTTTTTGGTGCACAGAGACTCAACCTTTACTTTTTTCAGTGTTTTTATTGCAAATTAAAGTTTTGTAGCTTTTTCCGTCTGATTTTACGGGAAACATCTGGATCTCTCGCCCTGCTGGAGCAGTGGCTCTGAGTGATTCTCTGCTGCTCAGCTGTGAGGGCCTCGGATAATTAGCAGGTATCAAACGGGCTCCTAAGGACAAGCCTAGGTAGGATGAGCCTAACACCATGGGAGACCACCGTGCCAAAAGTCCAGCTGGCACAACCACAGCAGTTCATCTTTAGGTGGCTGGGTTATTTTTTTAAAAGGTTTGTTTATCAAATTGGCCTGAAATCATGAGTGTGTTGATGCAAAAATGAGATTATTAATCTTTCATGCACATTTGGCATGGCGTGGAAACGTCTGGTCACGCTGGTCTGCGGATTAGATTAGTGTGCCACACTGCGTGCATCATGCAGGGAGGGTCCTGTAGCTCCTGAGTCAGCAAAAATTAGTCACAGAGCTCACAATGTCACGCCGTGATCTCTGGTCGATAAATCATTCCATTTTAAATTCTAGTACAGGCTGACTGCTCCTCCCTGCAGCCAGCGTGATGACGATAAAAAGATCTGTGATGCTCACTCAGTCAGAATCACACCACTGAAACCCAACGTCACGCAGAAGCCTTTGATGTGTGACGCCCTCCGGGGGACTACGCCTCTTTTACTTGGGTGTGGTGTCCCCATTTAGGCGTGTGCTCTGACTCAAGCAGTGCACACGTGTTGTAAGAAAAAGTGAATGGTGACACATTTGGATTCATTTCATTACCGTAAATAACACTGACAAATGTGTCTTTTAAAAACTCATAGAATTTTTTTTACTTAACTACTTCATGTTCAACAGTTCATTGCTAAAAGCTGAACAAGTCAGTAAAAGACTGAATTTGAAATGTTTATTTTTCAAAGAAAACAAGATTATTTTTGTCAATTTTATTAAATGTTTGAAAAGCAAGTAATCGTCTTAGTTTGTCACTTTTTGGTAAAAGTTGTGGAGAAGGTGGTTTCTAAACAGATGTTGAAATATTCGCCTGTTCTGAACTATTGCAATTTGTCTTCCAAGGGCTTCACTGTGTTGAAACTGCACTCATTAAGATGCTGATTGATCTCTTTATTAATAAGCATTCAAACTCTGCATGTTGTTGTTGTTGTTGCTGGTCCTCAGTGCTGCTTTTGATCCAGCTGATCAGGGTGTCCTATTGAATAGGTTTGAGAATTCTTCTGGTATCTCTGCTAAAGTGATCTCCTGCCTGAGGTCATATTTGTTGGATTGATCCCAGTGTGCTGTTTTCAACAATGAAGCATCTCGATTTGCCACCTTTACACATGGTATCCCTCAGGGTTCAGTTCTTGGGCAATTCTTGGCCGATTCATAGCTTATTTGATTTGGTCATATGTGCCAGTGTGGGCCCTGAGACCACAGGTGGGTGGGCTGGTCTGCTGCATGTTCTTAAGGGTAGGAAAAAAAATCAGCAGGTGGTTTGTGTGTTTTGTTGTTTTTGTGTTTTGTGTGTTTCATTGCACACTGTAGCTGAGACTAGGCAGTTGGGTAATTGACTAAAAATACACTTAGGATTGTTGATTCTGGGAAATGTTTGTGTAGTGTTTTTATTCAGTTTTATGTATTCCACAGGCTAGGCTCCAGCTAACCACCCCCCCCCCCCCCCCCCCCCCCCCAATCCTCATCAGTGACCCTTAACTGGTCCAAGTTATGGTAATTCTTCAGAGAGGTGGTATCTATGTGGGCTTCTCACTCAGCAAACAGAATGAACAGGAGAGTTCAGATTTGTATTTGTCTCACAACTGTCACAAGTCATGAGTTTAATATACAATGTCATGAAAGCATATTCAGATTTAACAAAATGGAATTACAGAATATATTTACTTTTTTCTCCCGACTTCATATATGGTATATTAATCAATTAATTAATCATTGTCAATTAATTAACATTTCCTGTGTATTTGTTTTGTGAATTGCTTTATAAATTGTGTCGGTAGCATGGCCCGAGCAGATAGTCTGGTCTGCTTGAGGTTTCTTCCTCAAATCATCAGAGGGAGTTTTTCCTTACCACTGTTGCCTGTGTGCTTGCTCTGGGGGTTGGTAAGGTTAGACCTTACTTGTGTGAAGCGCCTTGAGGCAACTTGTTGTGATTTGGCGCTATATAAATTAAAATTTTAAAAAATCAATATTGATCAATTAATTTGTTCTTATTAATTGCTTTATTAATTCCTGCAGAGTTTTCGATGTTCCTGTGGAAAATGACCCAAATTTTACTGTTTTGTTGTGCAGGTTGTTGTTGTTTTTTGTTGTTGTTGTTTTGGTTTTCTTTTTTGTACCTGCTTGCTTACACTCTTGACAAAGTGCATGATTGCTAAGTGCAATAAGTGAGATAAATCAAATTGTGTCCACCTGCTCTTTGCATTAGTGGCTCTGCGTTAACAATGAGCTCCTTTTTCAGTGTTTAAATTGCGTGTTGGCGCATCTGCGTGAGCCACATGTAAACAGTTTCATGTTTTAAGACACATTTAAAGAGAAGTGCTCCCTTTTAAAAGCTGCAGCCTGAGACTTATTGTCCTTATCTGCTGCTCCCGGCTCATAAATGAGGCCAAAAGCATTGGTGTTTGAAAATGACTGCTGCTTATTTAAGCGGATATGCTTTTTATATGCTGGCTTGAATTTTCTGCACTTTTAATGAAGCTGTTTTATTTTTTAAGACAACAAATATAAAAAAAATCTCACTGCTTAGTTGTAATTAGGACAAAGGTGAGGCAGCTTACTTTAAATGTCAAAATAGAAAACTTTTTATTATGATTTGATGGACTACACCGCTGATATTTATTGGTCTGAACCAAATCTGTTGCCATTAGATAAAAATGAAGGCATTTGCAGCTGCAAACACAAATGTAATTATAAAACAGAGAGTAATTTTCATTTACAAATCAAATCAATTCAACTGTTTCATTCAAAAATATGTATTTTAATAAATAAGCAAAAATGTACATTGGACGGACGGAATGTGTAGAATGTGAATGAAATAAATCCATGCAGCAAATGACTCTAAATTGCATTATTCCCTTTATATAAGTGTAATTACACTGGTATGTACAATATGCATTCATTTATATATATATTTATACTTTGGTTTTAAAGTCTCTGGACAACAAAATGGTTAGTATACAATAACAAAACACAAACAAACAAAGACCTCCTTTTGCAAGAGTTTAAGTCACATTTAGTGAGTCCACCTTTGAGGTTGATGGTTCTTCATTAATCCACTCTGGTCTTCTGTACAAGTAAACAGTCTGCGGTGGAAAGAAAAAATAAAAGAAAGAAGGAAATATTAGGGTGGAGTAAATGCAATTAATTGGTCTGTTTTTTTTTCTCTTCTGTTTTAGATTTAAGCATTAAGTGGAAGTTGTTAGCTACTGAGAAAAGAAAATGAAGCATTTAATGCAGAGGAGCAACCACTGTAATTTCACTGAAATTCCTCTTCAACACAAAGTAATGAAACGGATATACTTAATAACATTAACATTAATATTAATAATGATAATAATAATAATAATGATTATGACATATAGCACAGTAAAAAAGTAACAACAATGAACTGTAATTAAGTCAAAATAATGTGTGGATAGAAATGTCAGATTTTAACCTCGTGTGTCTGAATTTCTTGCCTTAACATTATCAAAGGTTTATTATGTATCTTTGCAACACTGTGCAAAAGTTTTAGACATGTTTAATGTGTCTGAAACCATGATAAATAATGAAATGGGGTTAAATATAGAACATTTATCAATGAATAGAAATAACATAAATATGCAGTCACTTTTCACCTTTAAAAATATATAGTTTTAAGTAATTTCTTGCAATTGAACAGCATGTGGTTTTATTTTATTTAATCTTATAATTTTATTAGGGCACAATCATCTGCACACATCATCATGCTGTCAGTACACTTTATTAGTGTTATTTAAAATGATAACTGATTAATTTCTTTAATGAAGAAGAAAGTTTTTTTTTAAATGTTTGCATTATTTTTGACACAGGGCAAGAAAAAAACACAGAATTAAATGTACTGTGGAGAAACTTCTGTTAGATTTATGTGATTTAAACACGTCCATCAGTTGCACATGATCAGCATGTGTGCAAATAACAACTAGCTTATCTTTCCAACCCCACAGGAAAATTATGTAATTTGGATACATTTTGATCAGGTGCAAGTGATGTGCATGTATAAAAAATACTTCCTTTGTTCCAGTGTACTACATTTTAGGATTTTGCACAGACATTTCACAGATGACGGTTATGATAATTCAAACTTTATACTGGTTTGATTTTTGAGGGGGAAGAACAAAACAAAAAACAAAACACGGGCCTATAGTCAGTTTACACAAATACTCACTATAAAGAAGGTTCCAGATTAGTAAAACAAAGTCTGCAGGCACATGTGAGACCCAAGAGACATAAACAAAACCGTCTTCATTTATCAAAGTGGCCCGGTGCTCGGATAACTCCAATTATGAGGAGGCGCTTTAACCAATTGCGCACTGGCAATCTCATTCCGAATTTAAAAATTATTTTTAAATCAGTCTAAACTTATTTGTATTTGACAGAGCAACAGCAGAGCGTATTATTATTATTATTATTATTAAAGTATAATGCTTTGTGGACGGTTAACAAAGATGTTTTTAAGCTGTTCCGACATGCGGCCTTATTATACCTCTCACAAAAAGAAAAAGAAAACACTGACAAAATTAAGTGTTCGATTTATCTTAAATAATTCAATTAACTAACGTGTTTGAATAATGAATATTTTTGGCCCTGAGTGTGAAAACAATCGAAACCCGCCTGATCCACGACGTGCCGCCTGAACAGTGGCTGCCTTTGATGTGTGTCTCCTTGAAAGTGGACAAATCGTGGACGGACGCGGTGCCAGCTGTCAGTCAGTGCGCTGGAGCCGCATCATCAGGACGCGCGCACGCCCGCTATCTCAAACCTGTTGTCACGTGCGTAAAAAGCGCAGGATGCTTGCGACATGGACGTTTTGATTATCGGCTGATCATCTGTGATATATTTGACAAATCCAAATATTTATTATGTGCATCACAACGCTGAGCGCAAATTAACATTTCTTACTGCATGACGCGTAAAGACGCGTTTACATTGAATTACGTTAAAAAAGTATCTTCATGATAACAGCTCCCGGTGGCGCCGAGTGACTGGTGACGTGTGGAGTGATGTCATGTTTTCTTTGTTGTGATACCCACCGCTTTGGCATGGTAAGTGTAGTTCTGTGGGTGCTAGTGGGATGCTGACATGGACCAGGCGCCCTCCATCCTCCACACGGAAAACGCGTAACTGAGTCTTTCGTGCGCAACGTAGCTGCAGCTGGACATCTTGCTGTCCATCTCGTCGCTCTGCAGCACCTGACAGAGAAAATCTATATATCTGGACGCCAGCTTCAGCGTCTGGATCTTACTCAGTTTGTCCGACGGCAGCGTGGGGATAATTTTGCGCAAAGACGCAAAGGCCTCGTTGAGAGACTGAGTTCTTTGGCGCTCCCGCACGTTGGCCAGGACTCTCTGGTTCTGCAGGTCCTCGTACGACTGCGTGCTGCTCGGGCTCGGCTTTTTGCCCCGTTTGACCGGACCGGGACTGCTGCTGCTGCTGTCCTCGCTGGACTTCTTGCTGTGTCTCCTCTTCCTGCCGAAGCGTTTCTGCTGTCTGTCCAGCTCCTCCTCGCTGGTCACCAGACTATCCACAGGGGACACCGGAGAACTGGAGCCCTCTTCCATTTCTTTCTTGAAGAAATGCAGGGAAAGTGAGGAGAAGACGGTGTCCACCTTTGAAGCCGTGGTTACAAAAAAAGTAAAATTAAAAAATAAATTTAAAAAAAAAAATCAATAAATATCCGTGGAGATGGAGAATTGTTTTGGAGACGTCTCACTTTTTACGCAGCGTTCCGACAAGAAACTGCTTCCAAACGCTTCCTTTGCAATAAGTTTTTTCCTTCAACTTTTTTGGGAAACTTCATCCCACTTTCAGATGCTAAATAGTTCTGAGGGCGGAGGGGGAGCTGAAATCCACCTCTGATTGGTCCGCTAATAAACAGGAGGGACCAGTTTTGGGTTACACTTCATGCGTCCTGAAACAAGGCGCTTATTTACGGTCACAAAACATCACGCGCACACACGCGCGCGCACTGATGGCTTTTTTGAAACTGTGAACCAAACCAACCAATTTCTTCACAAAGTAATTCCCTCCTTTCAAATGCTATAAAAGTGAAATGAACCATTTGCTTCAGAAAACATTTTATGTTTGTGCTTTGGCAGCACGGTGGCTTAGTGGTTAACACTGTTGCCTCACAGCAAGAAGGTCATGGGATCGATTCCCACCTGTGGCCTTTCTATGTGGAGTTTGCATGTTCTCCCCGTGTTTGCGTGGGTTCACGCCTACATTTAAAGACATGCAGGTTAGGTGGATTGAAAACGATCATTTTCCAGATTTCCCTTGCAAAAGAGATCTCGATCTCAATTGGACAAACCTGGTTAAATAAAGGTTAAATTAAATAAAAAATGCTCATGTTATTAAATGAGTGAGTTGCTTCAAAAACATGAATTGTTTGAAAGCAAATTAACCACTTGCCACGCGGCATTGTTCAGTTTCAAAAAGCTAGAAGTAGTCAATGAATCATTTGCTTCAAATAATTATTTAAAAGCTGGAGTGCAGGAAGCATCTTGAAATTGAGACGACTGTTAAAATTTTGATGGGGACCAAAGTAATTTTGTTTGTTAGTGTGAATATAAAGGATTCCCAAAATATTAGTCTGAATGTGATTAAAATTCGTCCGTATCGAAGCAAATTCTGAATTATTGACACGTGCCAAAAATTTGAAAGCCAGGATGCCATCGGGGTGACATCACAGGTCACATGGGGGGGATTCACCGTTTCAAAGCGAGGAAGACTGGCGATATACACAGAAAGTGTGAAGAAAAGATGTCATTTGGAGCGAGAGAAAAAGAGAAGGTCAACGACGGTGAACATTGGGAACCAAAGAGATAGTTGGGAGCAACTGCGACAGAAGACTGGTGATCGAACTCACGAGAATTTTGCAGTGCTGCTTTTGGACAGGTGAGTTGCCTGGTGACTGGTGTCTGACAGTGTTATCTGATATCTAGGTCTATAAAACAACGACAGCCACTGAACATAAAAAGGGTGGGGGAATGGGACTGTTCTTGGAGATTATTTTCTCAGATGCCAGATAACTTGTCTCTAACACACTTCCGGCTTGAATTCATCTGCAGGTTTTGACGTTCGCTGAGGCGAAATACGAGGTCTCTTAGATAATAAACCGACCCTTTTATTATTTTTTTTAACTATATGGATTTGAATGACATGCGATTACACCAATCATGCTTGAACCCTCGTGCGCATGCGTGAGTTTTTCACGCGTGTCGGTGACGTCATTTCCCTGTGGGCAGGCCTTGAGTGAGATGTGGTCCCGCCCTCTCGGCTGAATTCCTTTGTTTCACACGCTGCTCGAGACGGTGCGCGTTGCTTTATCAAAATTTTTTCTGGACCTGTGAGGAATATCCGAGTGGACACTATTCGAGAAATTAAGCTGGTTTCTGTGAAAAGTTAACGGCTGATGAGAGATTATGGGGTGTTTCTGTCGGTGTAAGGACTTCCCACGGAGCGGGACGTCCTGCAGCGCTTCCAGGCGCTGTCATCGGCCTGTTTCGAGCTGAAAACATCCTAATTTAAGGCTTAATTCACCCAGGACATCGTGAGAGAACAGAGAAGATTCAGAAGAGGCCGGCATGAGGAATTTATGCGGACATTCCACTGTTTAAGGACATTTTTTTAATGAAAGCCGTACGCGCAAATTCGCCGAGTCGTTTCCGTGACGACTCTGCAAATCTGTGTGCGCCGCGACAGGAAAAACACCTCCGTGTTGAAAACCATTTGTAGAATTCAGGCGGCTTTTAATGGCTTTCAACAAGTGAGTAACTGAGAAATTGTTTAACAGCTTGGGCATGTTCCAACTGCCCGTTAAGATTTCCAACGGAGGTGTTTTCCTGCTGCGACCCCCTGCGGTCGGGTCCAGCCCGACATGCGGACTCTGCCCGCACGTTCTTTCATTACAAAATGACCGTTAACAATGGAATGTCCGAATAAACTCCTCATGCCGACTTCTTCTGAAAGTTCTCTGTTCTCTGACGACTTACTGCGTCAACACAGCCTGAAATGTGGAAGTTTTCAACTTGAAACGGCGAGACGCTGCCGCCTTGAAGCGCAGATCGCCGTCAGGCGCCGTGGACCCGTCCTTAAAGCGGACACTACCAGACCAAAATCTCTCATCAGCCGTTAAAATTTTTACCGAAACCAGCTGAATTTATTGAATGGTGTCCACTCAGTTGTGCCTTACAGTTTTGAAAAAATTTTTATCAAACAAAGCAACAGTCTCTGAGCCATTCCTAAACAATGAAAAAAATCGACGAGCGGGGTGGACGACTCCTCACTCAAAGACTGCCCACAGGCGAATGACGTAACCGACAGGCGTGAAAAAACTCTCGCATGCCCACGAGGGTTCAAGCATGTCTGATGTAATCACACGTGATTCAAATCCATATGGTTTTTGAAAAAAATAATAAGGTCGGATACTTTTCTAATAGACCTCGTACGCTATGGATTTCCCTCAATTATGCATGTTCCCACAAATTAAAAATTCCCCCAAAATTTAATGGGTTCTAAATATGATGTAGTTTATATATATATTAAACTTCAGACTATCTTTATCTATTGAGATTGCCGAGATTCCAGCTTTAACATTTTTACGTGTTCAAAATTGAATGAACATTGATCCATTCTCTTAAAATTCTTGAAAGTAAATGAACAAATTGCCTCACAGCATTACTCACTTAAAAAAAAACTTGAATAGTTGTTGTCCATTTGGCTGCTCCTGACAAGGAAACAATTACTTCAGATGATGAATTGCCATTTTGAAAAGTTCAAAAAATAAAAATGAACAGTTGCTTCAGACAATGACTCTTTGTTTTGAAATCCTGTGACAGCAAAGTGAAGCAATTGTTTCAGAAAATATGTTTTCTATTGTTTCAAAATGCTGAAAACATTAAAATAACCAATTACTGCAGACAACGATTCATTGTTTTGAAAAGCTTGAATGTAAGTGAAACAATTGTCTCACAGCATCAAGTTTCAACAAACTAGAAAATGTAAATGTATGAATTACTTCAGATAAAGATTTACCATTGTTAAAAATAATAAATTAACAATTGCTTCAAACAGTGATTCATTGTTTTGAAATGCTATGAATGTAAAATGAACCAACTGCTTCGGCAAATATTTATGCCACTGTTTCAAACTGTCAAAACATTAAATGAGTCACTTGCTTCACAAAATGATTATTTTGATACACTTAATATGAAATGAATTCATTGCCAAACAGAATAAATCCATTTTAAAGTCTAAATTATAATTGATCCAAATGCTTCATAGAACAATTTATTGTGTCATAATGCTAAAAACTATAAATGAGCACTTGTTTGAGACAGTAATGGTTTGTTTTTAAAATGTTCAAAATTAAATTGACATATTTCTTCAAAAAACAATTCACTGTTTTCAAAAGATAGCAATAGTAAATAAAGCAATTACCTCAATAATTTAATGTTTTGGAATTTTAAATGAAGAAATGGTTTCAGATAATATGATACATTGCTTTAAAATGCTTGAAATTAAATGCTTGAAACTATTGTGCCAGGCAGCATGGTAGATTAGTGGTTAGCACTGTTGCCTGAAACAAGAAGGTTATAGGATCAATTCTCACCTGTGGCCTTTCTGTTTGGAGTTTGCATGTTCTCTCCATGTTTGCGTGGATTCCCTCCGGGTGCTCCGGCTTCCTCCCCCATCCAAAGGCATGCAGGTTAGGTGGAATGGAAACATGACATTGTCCGTAGGTGTGCGTGCGGGTGTGAATGTGTTTGCTTGTCTATATGTGGTCCTGTCCAGGGAGTACCCTGCCTCGGAATTTCAGTATCTTCTTGCTGTGAGGCAGCAGTGCTAACCACTAAGTCACTGTGCTGCCCACGCCTAAGGTTGACAGTTCAATTCAATTTCAATTTAATCAGCTTATAAAGCGCCAAATCACAACAAAAGTTGCCTCAAGGCGCCTCACACAGAACAATTCAATATAAAATTTAAAATAAATAAGTAAAAAAAAAAAAATCATATACATAATTAAAAACACAAGTAAAAAAATAAAACAGATAAAAAATAAAAGCTATTCATATAAAAGAGAATAAAAATAGATTTTAAGTCTTGACTGAAAAATGTCCATGGACTCCGACTGCCACACGGTCGCAGGAAGACCCTTCCACAGAGCGGGTGCACAATAACAAAAAGCTCTTTGACCTGCTCACTTGTTCTTCACCCTGGGAACACAGAGAAGTCCGGCATCCTGCAACCACAAAACCCAGGCTGGCATGTAGGGTTTCACCAGCTCGGCCAGATAAGACGGCGCCAGTCCATGAACAATTTTATAAGTCAATAATAAAACCTTAAAATCTGCTCTCACAGAGACAGGAAGCCAGTGTAAAGATGCCAAAATGGGTGTGATATGTTCAAACCTTCTGCTTCGTGTCAAAAGTCTGGCAGCTGAAAACCCCTAATGCTGGACTGCGGTAACCCTGAAAATAGGACATTACAATAATCTAATATCGAAGAAACAAAAGCATGAATCAGGGTCTCAGCGTCAGCCATAGACAGGATGGGATAGATACTCGTTATATTTTGCAGATGGAAAAAGCTGTCCTAGTAACATCCCTGATGTGGAGGTCAAAGGACAACGTGGGATCAAAAATTACCGAAAGGTTCCTCACTTTGTCCATATGATGTATGACACACAAACCCAAAAATAATTTATTTCTGACACTAGATGTCGCTATCTCTATTTTCAGTACCAAAACATAGCTTATCTTCTCTGCCACTCCTTCCCAATTCTCCCTCATTCATGGTGAGTCACTTGGGGCCTGAGGGGCATGAGCGGCTCCGTGCCGACGCGCAAAATCCTCCGCACATCTTTCATTACAAAATCTCCTGTAACAGTGGAATGTGCCACAAAAGTGCTATGTCCAGCTCTCTTGCCATTTCTGTGGTAGTCACACGATGTCCTGGATCAACACAGCGTTCAGTTTGGAAATGATTTGGTCATTCCAGCCTGTCGATGGCTGTTCGGTGCGCTGTGCGCCCTCCGCCGCTGTGGGCCATCTTTAAAAAGGTTTTAACACTCCTTAATCCGTGTGACGCCAACAGAATCTTCACCGAAAGCCATCTGAATCTTTCGAATGGTTTCCAACTGGCTGTCTCTAACAGTTTCTAAAAAAATTTCATGGAGCAAAGTGGCAGTCGCTCAGCCATTTCCCTGACAATAAAAATCCGACGAGGGGGCTGGACCAGTGCTCACTCAAAGCCTGCCCACAGGAGAATGACGCAACCGACAGGCGTGAAAAAACTCACACATGCGCACGAAGGTTCAAGCTTGGCTGATGCAAGCGCACATGATTCAAATCCATATCGTTTTTGAAAAAAAATAAAAAGGTCCATTACTTTTTGGACAGACCTCTTATTGCAGTTCAATCAAATTCTTGCTTAGACATATTTTGAGCCTCTAACTGTGATTTTTGGATGTTTTTCTGGAAAGTTGTCGCTCTCCGCCATTTTGAAAAAATTGCAACAGCTCTGTGGTGAGTAATGAGTACTGCTGTCTCTTTACAAACATGGAGAAGGTTTCAAAGTATAAGACTCAGGTGTAATAAAATTACACGTGCACCAGGTGGCCAGTCTGGGAATCTAAACATGGGACAGAAAAGCTCAGAGAGAGTGGCGCTTCATTTGTTGCACAGGATGCTATGTAAACACTAAATCCTTGCACAGAAAATAATTGTTGGCTACTATTTTAATGTGTCAAATGTCACCTTTAAAGCACTAAGATGACAACATCTGCTAGACGATGCTGCCCCCCCATCAACCCACCCTGACTTTCTGGCCACACCCCTGCACGTTTAGTTTTCATCTATTTTTTTCTCCAATATAACAAATTGTAAATTCCCTGTGATTAGCCTGCAAACCTTCCATAATAAACTTTGGAGTATTTCCAAGACTTATGTGCCTTAAAATTCCTTATGGAAATATTCCACAATATTTCCAAAATGCCATAAAACGGTTGGTGGTTTTCTTTTAATTAATTAATTAATTTATTTGGCCTGTAGAACTGGAAAAGACTGGCTGAGTGCCACATGGTGAGACTCTCACACATCCATAATGTGTCCATAATGTGTCCATAATGTAAATGCACCATTTGCTCACACGTTAAAAATCCACCTGCCTGATCTTTAATCCTCTCTCACAAGTCCTTAGAGGATCAGCTGAGCAGCTCTCAGTGCATAATGTCAGTGGTCCACTTCTTCATATTGTCATGTTTGCCTGAAAAGCGTGCTGCGCAGCACTGCGCAGTGCAGATGGTTTTTATTAGAGTTAAATTCATCCGCTGCCAAAGCGCACAGTTTATGCACATCAGCTGCTTGACCTCTGCAGCGCTGTATTGTTGTGTATGTTTGAAATCAAGCAAATTGTGTTATATGTGCTTCTTTTGATCAAATAGTGTTGGCCACTGAAAAACACAATATCAATTTGTATTCCTGAAATTATTTAAATGTAAAGAGACAAACCCGCATCTGTTAATCAAAGTGTACGCTGTAACTACATTTTATTAGCAAGCAGTTTTGTCCATTTAGAGGTCAGCACCAGTTCAGCATCAGTATTTGAAAATAATCACGCTGCAGGATCCTGATGCTGACGTTCTACACTCCGGGAGTGTAATGGCTGTAAATAGAGTAGAAAGTTGCACAATAAGTGCTCCTGCTTGAGGGCATATTCTCCTGGAAAGCTTCTTTTTTCCCCATGTTGGCCTGGACGAAACCCAGTCTGCTTTACGTTTGAGGTTCCGTCGGTAATACTGGCTGTCACAGGACTTTTACTCAGTGCCAGACCTCTTCATTCAGACGCTGGCATGTCTCAGCCCAGGTCAGAGTGTGGTTGCACTTTGCTGTAGCTTTAAAAAGACAGTAATGTTTCACACATGCAATTCTATCAAAGCTATGCTTGAATACGTGCACACAGAGATGCCCCTTGAACGTGTGCACCCGTATTTTCTCTGATTATGACCTCTGACCTTCTGTGCGCTGGCTCAGCTGCAGGAGGGTTCCACGCCCAGGGTAGATAGGTTTGACTTGGGGAGTGAGAGCATGATCCTCCACAGTGCCAGTGAGGAAGGCTCCATGTGCATGCCAAACAAAGTCAACAATTGTCGTGGCTCCTGGTCACAACCTTTGTGTGCACATTGTAAGCAAAAGTGCCTGATTTTGTCTAAATAAAACTGTCTCTAAAAGTGATTATTTATTTTCAGAATAATTGTAGTTTGTCCACAATTTATGGTTTGTCCAATAATTTATGACCTCTGAACATAGAGGGACTGTGTAAAAATAGTTTCAAGTCTGACATAGTTATTGAGATAACTTTATCAAACCCACTACTCCATAAATTATAGTTGAATCTTTGCACTGCAAGGGCATATTGACTGTTTCATGCATGCATACATACAGTTGTATGCAAACGTTTGGTCACCCCAGATAATTTCCATGATTTTCCTTTATAAATCATTGGTTGTTTGGATCAGAAATTTCAGTTAAATGTATCATATAGCAGACAAACGCACTGATATTTGAGAAGTGAAATCAAGTTTATAGGATTTACAGAAAGTGTGCAATAATTATTTAAACAAAATTAGGCATAAATTTGGGCACCCCAAAAGAAAAAAATACATCAGTGTTTAGTAGATCCTCCTTTTGCAGAGCTAACAGCCTCTAAACACTTCCTATAGCTTCCAATGAGAGTCTGGATTCTGGTTGAAGGTATTTTGGACCATTCTTCTTTACAAAACATCTCAGGTTTGTTGGTTTCCGAGCATGGACAGCCCACTTAAAATCACACCACAGATTTTCAATAATATTCGGGTCTGGGGACTGAGATGGCCATTCCAGAATGTTGTGTTCCTCTGCATGAATGCCTTAGTAGATTTTCAGCAGTGTTTAGGGTCATTGTCTTGTTGAAAGATCCAGC
The DNA here is from genome assembly GCF_902500255.1 of Thalassophryne amazonica. Taxonomy (NCBI): domain Eukaryota; kingdom Metazoa; phylum Chordata; class Actinopteri; order Batrachoidiformes; family Batrachoididae; genus Thalassophryne; species Thalassophryne amazonica. The sequence continues at coordinate 54,170,685 of NC_047116.1, forward strand.
CCTGGCGCAACTTCAACTTTGTCACTGATTCATGAACATTGTTCTCAAGAATCTGCTGATATTGACTGGAATCCATCTGACCCTCAACTTTAACAAGATTCCCAGGACCTGCACTGGCCACACAGCCACACAGCATGATGGAACCACCTCCAAATTTTACTGTTGGTAGCAAGTGTTTTTCTTGGAATGCTGTGTTCTTTTTCAGCCATGTATACCGCCCCTTGTTATGTCAAAATAACTCAATTTTAGTTTCATCAGCCCACAGCACCTTATTCCAAACTGAAGCTGGCTTGGCCAAATGTCCTTTAGTATACCTCATGTGACTCTGTTTGTGGCGTGTACGCAGAAAAGGCTTCCTCTGCATTACAGCATCATACAGCATCTCCTTGTGCAAAGTGTGCTTATAGTTGAATAATGCACAGAGACACTATCTGCAGCAAGATCATGTTGTAGGTCTTTAGAGCAGGTCTGTGGGTTGACTATGACTGTTCTCACCATCCTTCACTTCAGCTTATCTGAGATTTTTCTTGGCCTGCCATTTTGGGCCTTAACTAGTACTGTGCCTGCAGTCTTCCATTTCCTCACTATGTTCATCATCACTATGTGCTGTACTCTGGAAAATTTTAGAGTAGCAAATGTGAGAATCATTCTTAGAGATTCCCACATAAAGTGAAAACGGAAGCAACAGTGGAGGTTTTAAGAGGTAAAAGAAAAATGTTTTGATGGCCACAAGCAAGCAGGAGAAGTTGTTCCATAATGTGCATGAACCACCACTACACTTTACAGAGCCTGGTCTGAGGAGAATAGCTCGTTCCTGGGGGTTGTGCTGGAGTCTGTGGTGGAGGTGTCAGAGTGGAGGATGTTGAGGAAACCATTCAGCATCCTGGACAACACCTCCTACCCCCTGCATGCCACACTGACGTCCTGCAAGAGTACCTTCAGCCATAGGCTGAGACCACCATGGTGCACCACAGAATGCCACAGGAGGTCTTTCTGACCTGTGACAATCAGACTGTGAACAGAGTTATTCAGTTACTTAGAATTATGTGCAATATTGTCAAACATCTTGTGCAAATGTCTTCTAGTAATTTTTCATAAATTTGTTGTACTTATTGTTTAAAAAAACAAAAAACAAAACATTGTTCACTGTTTACTGTTTCATTACTCTGGCAAAATAATTTCCTTCAGGATAAATAAAGTTGATCTTGTCTTGTCTTGTTTTTTCTTGTGCCCTTGAACTGCTCTTTTGCTAGGGTTGAATGATTGTACAGCATATGTCATTAATGAATTTAATAGACAACAATTGGGTGTACGTGTTTGAATTTATTTTGGATCTCCTCTAATCCACAGAGGGCCAACGTTACACATGCTTGTTAATTCACTTAAATCTTTTAATAAGTGGTGATGAAAGTTCTACAATGGCTTTTAACATTATGAAGCCAAGGGCTATTAACACCTCTTTAGTGATTATGATCAGCTACAACTGATAGTTTCTCTTTACCAACATTAAAAGGATGTGTTTGACAGCACTCATTGGACTGACCAATACTCAGAGCAATGGTAAAGTCCAAGAAACTCAATGAAGATCTAAGAAGGAGAATTGTGGATTTACACAAGTTGGGAAGGTCCTTTGGAGCCATTTCTAAATAACTGCAGATTCCAAAATGATCAGTTCAAACAATTGCATGTAAGAACAAGTAACAAGTTAGTCGGATGTGTCACCAGTTTGCCAAGGTCTGGAAGAAAACCCAAACTGTCACCCTCAGCTGAGAGGAAAATGGTTAGTATGCTCAGAAACAACCCAGGACCCATCAAGGCTCAGGCCTGTCATGAACTGCAAACTGCTGGAACACCAGCATCACTGTCCACAGTGAAACAAATTTTACGTTGCCATGGATTGAGAGGGTGCTGACCAAGAAAGAAGCCCTTGTTCCAAAAACTATCTCAAGCTAGACTGAAATTTGCAGCTGACAACATGGACAAGGTAAATGCATTCTGGAGATAAAAATCATGGTTAGACAAAACAATGATTGAGCTATTTGGCCACAATGACAAGAGTGTTTGGAGAAGTAAAGATGAGTCTTTAAATTAAGAATACTGTACCTACTGTCGAACATGGTGGTGGTAGCATCACACTCTGGGGCTGTTTTGCTGCCAGTGGAACAGGTGCATTGCACAAAGTGGACAGAAGAATGAAGAAGAAGGACAACCTTCAAATTCTTCAATGTCACTTCAAATCAACAGCTTGACAGTTGAAACCTGGCCACAACTGGGTGTTCCAACAGGACAACGATCCCAAACACACATTAAAACTGGTTATCCACCCATTTTATATGCCAAGTTACTCCAGTTAAGGGCCACAAATAGACAGGCAACACACATTCACACCTGCACAGACACCTACGGTCAATTTAAAGTTACCAATCCACCTAAAATCAAATCAAATCAATTTTATTTATATAGCGCCAAATCACAACAAACAGTTGCCCCAAGGCACTTTATATTGTAAGGCAAGGCCATACAATAATTACGGAAAAACCCCAACGGTCAAAACGACCCCCTGTGAGCAAGCACTTGGCAACAGTGGGAAGGAAAAACTCCCTTTTAACAGGAAGAAACCTCCAGCAGAACCAGGCTCAGGGAGGGGCAGTCTTCTGCTGGGACTGGTTGGGGCTGAGTGAGAGAACCAGGAAAAAGACATGCTGTGGAGGGGAGCAGAGATCAATCAATTATGCAGAGTGGTGCATACAGAGCAAAAAGAGAACGAAACTCTCAGTGCATCATGGGAACCCCCCAGCAGTCTAAGTCTATAGCAGCATAACTAAGGGATGGTTCAGGGTCACCTGATCCAGCCCTAACTGTAAGCTTTAGCAAAAAGGAAAGTTTTAAGCCTAATCTTAAAAGTAGAGAGGGTGTCTGTCTCCCTGATCTGAATTGGGAGCTGGTTCCACAGGAGAGGAGCCTGAAAGCTGAAGGCTCTGCCTCCCATTCTACTCTTACAAACCCTAGGAACTACAAGTAAGCCTGCAGTCTGAGAGCGAAGCGCTCTATTGGGGTGATATGGTACTATGAGGTCCCTAAGATAAGATGGGACCTGATTATTCAAAACCTTATAAGTAAGAAGAAGAATTTTAAATTCTATTCTAGAATTAACAGGACCTAACCTGCATGTCTTTGGATGTGGGAGGAAGCTGGATCACCTGGAGGGAACCCATGTAAGCACAGGGAGAACATGCAAACTCCACACAGAAAAGTCTTAGGTGGGTAGCAAACCCACGACCTTTTTGCTGTGAGGCAACAGTGCTAACCACTAAGCCATCATGCTGCCCAAAAAATGGTTATGGGTTCAATAAAGCAGAATTATTAACACATTAAGCTGCTTAAATGGCTTTCCTAAAGCCCCGACCTCAAACTTATTCAAAATGTGTGTACTGTGTGTTGGGATTTGCTCCCCATCTATGAACCATCAAAGATTATATTTTGTATGTGTTCAGTTGTTGTGGATTTGATGTATTGTGGTTTTTCTGTTCCCTGTCGGTTTTCTGGGCCCCTCTTGTCCCACCCCTTTATCCTCACCTGTTCAGTCTGGTTCCACATTGCTTTAATCCTGAGTGTTGGTCATTATGGTCTCAGCCCCAACCAGTCCCAGCAGAAGACTGCCCCTCCCTGAGCCTGGTTCTGCTGGAGGTTTCTTCCTGTTAAAAGGGAGTTTTTCCTTCCCACTGTAGCCAAGTGCTTGCTCACAGGGGGTCGTTTTGACCGTTGGGGTTTTACATAATTATTGTATGGCCTTGCCTTACAATATAAAGCGCCTTGGGGCAACTGTTTGTTGTGATTTGGCGCTATATAAAAAAAAAATTGATTGATTGATTGATTATTAGTCCTTATAGTCTTTGTTCTTTTTCACATAATTTATGTTAAGTCCTCTACCCTTGCACTTTATTTGCTACTGAGTTCTATCTTGGTTTGTGAGTTTATGATTTCACATCATTTATATCATTATGTTAGTTCCTCTACCATTGCACTTTATTAACACCTGAGTCCTATGTTGTATTGTAGGTTTATGAGTTTTCTTCATTTATTTGATGGTTGTTTATTTCATTTATATGGCCACTCACCCTTTGAAATCTGTTGCGCTGTTCTGCACCGCCCAATATTCTGATTAGTGTTCAGTCACTTGGTGTTTTGTTCATTTACACGTGTATCTTCTGTACATGCTGATTCCCCACACCTGTAATCATTTAGGTTGTCTGGTATTTAAGTTGTCACATGTTAGTCTTTTGTTGTGAATTCATTCGCTGTTATTTGTTCTCCATGCATTCAGTAAGTATTATATTTCTCTCTGTGCTTTATCGGTAGTCACGTTCTCCGTCACTGTTTTGTGTTCGCATGCTCAGCTGTTCTCCCATTGTTGCCGCTGCCTTTTGTATTTTGTTTTTGCACTTCATAAATTGTTTGCTCTTGGCTCCGCCAATAAATCACGGTTTGCGGTTTTGATCTCACATCTCTCGTGGTTTCTGTCTGCAACTCTGGGTTCGTTATTGTGTTTATAAGCCAAGTCCATTTCGGAAATCATCAAATTTTAATGAGCTCTGCCAATTCTGCAAAGAAGGGCAATCAAATATCCAGCCAGAATTTTACCAGAAGCTTGTTATGGTTACCAAAAGTATCTGGTCAAGGTGCAGCTCCCTAAGGGACATTTTATACAAATAATGAATGTTTATGAGTTCAATGGTACAAATATTTCATTTGCCTTGTTGAATGGTTTGTTCCAGCTTTCACCGAATTAAATTTTTGGTCCATTGAAAGAATGTAGGGTGGCACTGTTGCCTCACAGGGAGAAGGTCATGGGCTCAATTCCCACCTGTGACCTTTCTGTGTGGACTTTGCATGTTCTCCCCGTGTTTGTGTGGGATTCCTCTCGGTGCTCCGGTTTCCTCCCACATCCAAAAATCAAATCAAATCAATTTTATTTATATAGCGCCAAATCACAACAAACAGTTGCCCCAAGGCGCTTTATATTGTAAGGCAAAGCCATACAATAATAAAAATAAAATAAAAAACACACAAGTTAGGTGGATTGGAATCTTTAGATTGTCCGTAGGTGTGCGAGTGGGTGTGACTGTGTTTGTTTGTCTGTATGTGGCCCTGTGACAGACTGGCATCCTGTCCTGGGTGTACCCCGCCTCATGCTCTGTGACTGCTGGGATAGTCTCTAGCCCCCACAACCCTTAATTGGACTAAGTGGTTAAAGATGAGTGTGTGTGTGTGTGTGTGTGTGTGTGTGTGTGTGTGTGTGTGTGTGTGTGTGTGTGTGTGTGTGTGTGTGTGTGTGTGTGTGTGTGTGTGTGTGTGTGTGTGTGTGTGTGAAAGAACGTAAAAACATTCATTATTTGTTTTATATAATGGCTAAAACAGATTCTTGTCATTTGATATTTTATTAATTTATAAACAACAGAAAAGGGACTTACATTTTGGTGTTCCACGGCTGCTAAAGTCCAAATCGTGTAGTCCGGTGATGCTGTACACTGGCTTCCGACTTCCATAAAAAAAAATTTGTGTAGTTCCTCAGTCCAGCCAAAAATCACGTCAGCTTTTCATCCGAACAGCTCTTCATGCATTCAGATGGCTTACAGCAGAGTGGATTTTGTGTGTGTGTGTGTTACAAGAATTAGCAGCGTCAGTTAGCTCAGTCAAATCAATGCTGTTGTCCTCCACGCGTGCGCACACACACGCAACCGCATCAGCACTTGTGCCACGTGTATTACCAAAAAAAGACTGTGTTCATCCTCACTGCAGTGAAGAAAAAAAAATCACGTCAGAAATTAGTCCAGTTTAACAGCCTCCAGACAAGCGCAGTGGATTTGTTTTGTGTGTGTGTGTGCACATGCATGTTCATGCACAAGCACATATGGGCATGTGTTTGCACTTGTGTGTGTGCATACGCATGCGTGCAAAGTGCAATGGTACCAAATGTATGGAACCAAATTTGCACTCTAAATGGAACTAAACTGCACTCTAAATGCAATGCAACACAAATGGGACAATGAATCCATGTCATGTGACACACAAAGCACCAATCAAATGACAAGGATCCACTCAGCTGTTACATAAAACAAAATATTAGATGGGGGTGTATGTATATTTTTAACATGTATGTATAATTTGACCCTATGTGCATTAGAGAAGATTCATTCATTTTTTTTATATCCAGTGTCGCAGACTGAACGGTCCTCCCATAAAAATATGTCCACCCTGCCTTCACTGCACATCGTTAGCCACGGTTCAAAGATTCTGACCTGATTTCTGCTTCAAACTGCACTCAAGTCATCATCTATAGCCTCGGTCCCACTGAATAATGAAGGCTGAAGAAGGAGCCACGCATGGGTGTGGGGTGATTATTTGAAGAATGACCCACGTTTTCATCTTAACACGTATCCACTATGAAGGTGCCACTATGTGCCTCTCTGTACCCCGCATGTGCCGCGTAGCAGCCTCTAGTGAGCCACGACAGACCTGTCATTACAGCCTTGAATGGCTCGCATCAGCCACACTAAGCCACGTAGTGCCATGATTGCACCATGATAACGCCATGTTGGCGCACGTTTAGGCATGAGTTTGGTCCAAACCTCCAGCCCTTCCACACCTGGTCCCTTCAAAATGTGGGTTTTCAATTCACAGATTCACAGCAGCATTTAAAGATGTCCCTTTTTTTTTTTAACGCAGTCCAAAAACAGACACTCCATCACAGTTCTGCAGTTGTGCGCTGTGCGCCAGGCTGCAGTTCACCTGTAATGCACCAGACCAGCTAGACCCGAACCATGGGTTCCTGAAGAGCCGCCTCTGTGCTCCTCACTGGCTCCGTGGCTCTCTGGCTTTTTTTTTTTTTTTTGCGGCTTTAAACACACAAACGTTTGTCCGTTTATTTCTGAAAAATCGCTCTTTTGCGCGCGCGCTGCTGTTGTCCTTTCATGGACAGCCGCCTCTCTGCTCTTTCTGGCTTCCGTTCCATCCATGGCTTGCTGGCTTTATTTTTTCCCTGGCTTTAAGCACAATCATTTTTACAACGTGATTCCACTTTAACTTTGTGTTCATCTGTTTATTTCTGTAAAAGCGCTCTTTTGCGCGCGGTGCCGTTCTGCATATAGAATGAGGTGGCCGTTTTATTATATACACCTGTGGATCATTTTCAATATATATATTTATTTCTTCCGCAGCTTACAAGTCACCATGATACAACTTTTAACTTTGTGTTATGTCTTCAAAATCGCTCTTTTGCGCGCTCTCCACCTGTGTTGCCGCACAGCTCCTGCTCTTAGCTGCTCCACTGGAGTTATTATCGTCCATGGCTTTAAACACACATCCACTTTCACGCAGTCACCCAAATTTTAACTTTGTGTTTTGTGAGCTGTCGTTCTGCCTAAATGCTCGTTTGAAGCGTGATGAGGAGTCACTACTGCCTCAGTGCGCACACGCAGCGGAGCTCATGTGATATATTAATTCCAGAAGCGATTACAGGTATTTTCGGCATCCAAGGTTTGACAGAAAATGATTAATCCGCTACAAAATAATTATTTTATATAGAGTCCAGCGCACAGAGCAGGTGGAATTTGGTGCGCAAAGAGGAGACCCGCTCCAAAAATAGCCTCTCAGGTCTTGCCTCAGTGCGCACACACAGTGATCCATTAACAAGATATTAAATCAACATACTTTTACATACAACAGACATCAACATACAGACATACTTTTATAGCAAGGAATTGTTTTATCAAGCTATAAAAAACATTAAAAATAATTACCTTAAGCTGCTCAAAATACATCCCACATGGAGCAGGAAAGAGAGGAAAAAAAGTGTCCAGATGAAACAGTCCTCTGTGATGCCAGAAGTGATTAGAAGTGTTTTCAACATCCAAGGTTTGGCAGAAAATGATTAATCCACTGCAAAATATATAGAGTCCAGCGCACAGATCAGGTGCAATTGTGTGCGCAAGAGGAGGAGCCGCTCCAAAAATAGCCTCTCAGGTCCTGCGAAGGTTCCAGGCGCACGGATAATGGACTTTTTGCAGATTCGTAAGCACCACGCAAATGCCTCTAAGCCGTCGCAGTAACTCGAACACAAACTGCGCCACACTGTTGTTGCTAAATTTTGAACATCTTGAAATTAGAGCCACGCTCAGAGAGGAGCCTCGTTAACTGAAGATAATGCCTCTAAGAACCACTCTGAGCCACTATACTGCCACGATAGCTCACGAAACAAACAAAAAAACAGGGTGCGTGGCTCCTTCTTCACTCCTTCACTCGGTGGGACCGAGGCTGAACTCAGCAACAGATATCTGAAGCTTTTTTACAACAATCATTTCCACATAAATTCAGCATTATTTCATCATAAAAGATGGAGGAAGCGATCAGAGCGCCGCGGCTACACGAGCTACTAGCTGATGCATTCTCTGCACGTCAGTCATTTCAAAGCGTCACAGAAATTCACCTTGTTTCTGCTTAAAATGACCTACTTTCTGCTTAAAACTGACTTTAGAATGATTTAAGAGGTTTTACCTTTACCATCTGATGGTTAATAATCCCATTAATCCATTTGATGGCTTTGGGTGAAGAGACTCTGTCTCAGACGAACGGCTGAGTTCTGAAATGATGCACGCGCAGTGAAGGCAGGGCGGACCAATTTTTAGGGGTGGACCGCTCGGTCTGAGACACCGGTTCTCCAATTAATGGACATTTTTTTGGGCAGTGGCAATCTATCACAGGGCCACATACAGTGGGGAAAATAATTATTTGACCCCCTGTCAGTTTTGCAGGTTTTAACATCTACAAAGAATGGAGAGGTCTGTAATTTTTATCGTAGGTACATTTCAACTGTGAGAGACAGAATCTAAAAAAAATCCAGTAAATCACATTGTATGATTTTTAAATAATTAATTTGCATTTTATTGCATAAAATAAGTATTTGACCCCCTAGAAAACAGAGCTTAACAATTGGTACAGAAACATTTGTCTGCCATTACAGAGGTCAGACGTTTCCTGTAGTTCTTGACCAAGTTTTCACACACTGCAACAGGGATTTTGGTCCACTCCCCCATACAGATCTTCTCCAAATCTTTCAGGTTTGGAGTTTCAGCTCCCTCCAAAGATTTTCTATTGAGTTCAGATCTGGAGACTGGCCAGGCCACTCCAGGACCTTGAAATGCTTCTTACAGAGCCCCTCCTTAGTTGCCTTGGCTGTGTGTTTGGTGTCATTGTCATGCTGGAAGACCCAGCCATGACCCATTTCCAATGCTCTTACTGAGGGAAGGAGGTTGTTTGACAAATTCTCGCAATACATGACCCCATCCATCCTCCCTTCAATACGGTGCAGTCGTCTTGTCCCCTTTGCAGAAGAGCACCCCCAGAGTATGATGTTTCCACCCCCATGCTTCATGGTTGGGATGGTTTTCTTGGGGTTGTTCTCATCCTCTAAACATGGAACATGGTAAGTGGAGTTGATTCCAAAAAGCTCTATTTTGGTCTCATCTGACCACATGACCTTCTCCCATGCCTCCTCTGGATCATCCAGATGGTCACTGGTGAACTTCAAACGGGACATGTGCTGGCTTGAGCAGGGGGACCTTGCTGCCCTGCAGGATTTTAAACCATGACAGCATCATGTGTTACTAATGTAATCTTTGTGACTGTGGTCCCAGCTCTCTTCAGGTCATTGACCAGGTCCTCCTGTGTAGTTCTGAGCTTTCTCAGAATCATCCTTGCCCCACAAAGTGAGATCTTGCATGGAATTGCAGACTGAGGGCGATTTGACAGTCATCTTGTGTTTCTTCCACTTTCTAATAAATAATCATAACCGTTGTTGTCTTCTACCAAGCTGCTTGCCTGTTGTCCTGTCGTCCATCCCAGCCTTGTGCAGGGCTACAATTTTGTCCCTGGTGTCCTTAGACAGCTCTTTGGTCTTGGCTATGGTGGACAGGTTGGAGTGTGATTGATTGAGTGTCTGAACAGGTGTCTTTTATACAGGTAACAAGTTCAAACTGGTGCAATTAATACAGGTAAAGAGTGCAGAATAAGAGGGCTTCTTAAAGAAAAATTAACAGGTCTGTGTGAGCCAGAATTCTTGCTGGTTGGTAGGGAGTCAAATACTTATTTTATGCAATAAAATGCAAATTAATTATTTAAAAATCATATAATGTGATTTTTTGGATTTTTTTTATTTTTTTTTATATATATATATTCTGTCTCTCACAGTTGAAGTGTACCTACAATAAAAATTACAGACCTCTCCATTCTTTGTAGGTGGGAAAACCTGCAAAATTGACAGGAGTCAAATACTTATTTTCCCCACTGTATACAACAAACACATTCACACGGGCATGACGGAGGTAAACAGGAGTTGCTGTACATGTGGTGATCAGTGCGCCTCACTCCTCCGACAGCCAAAGGATACTCTGAGAGCCGACTGGTCAGAGGTCCACCTCCCATGTGGGAGATCATGAGTTTGCATCCTGAGTGGAGTGAGTGGGAGGAGTCAAACACAATGCAGAAGCAGTGTAGCAGTACAAGGTGCTACACATGCACACCTATGGTCACTTTAGAGTCACCAGTTCACCTAACTTGCATGTCTTTGGAAGTGGGAGGAAGCTGGAGCACCCAAATAGAACCCACGGAACACAGGGAGACCACGCAAACTCCACACAGAAAGGCCCAGGTGGGAAGCGATCCCACAACCTTCTTGCTGTGAGGCAACAGTGTTAGCCACTAAGCCACCATGCTGCCCATTAGAGAAGATCCAAAATAAAATCCAACTTATGAACCCAATTCTTGTTTTTTAAAGTCATTAATGATGTATCCTGTACAATCATTCCACCCTGACAAAAAAAAAAAAAAAAAACAGTTCAATGACATCATTAAAAGCCCAAAATGACCATGACATTCATACCCATGATATTAGTTGATATTGTGGACACATTGAATATTTACAAAATAACTTGTATATTTTATATAATGATCATGATGTAGAATAATTGCTGATCATTTCTGACAACACCAGTAAAGCTGGTAAAATGAAACAAGAGAGGCACAAAGACAAAGAGAGAGAATAGAAAGAGAAAGGAGGGAGGAGGAGGAGGGCCGCCTGTCAGATCAAACATGAGTTTGGGTCATAATTCACACACTCGGATGACGTACCTCTGTTTTGCCTGACACCTTCAAACCGGCTCCACATGGGTTGAGGGCACGGCCTTAAAAAGCTCATATCCTTTCTACTGAGAGCTCATCTCATCATTGAGAACATGTCCGTGTCGCATGTGAGGCCTTCCTCACATCAGACACATAAATAAGGAATCAGTGCTGAAGAGATGAGAAGAGAGGTAGGTGCTGAGAGATAAAAGACACGAAAAGGAAAGAGAAGAAAATGAAAAAAGAGGGATGGCTGATGTCCGACGGTGAAGCCTTTGATCTGACAGAGCGCGCTGTGGACGTGTGAGGTGAAGTTATGGAGGAGATGATTTGTTCAAGGCTGTGATGAGTGGATTTTTACTGTCCATGTGTCTGCCAGGATCCATCCCCTCTGACTTGGAGTCACCCCGACACTTTTGGGGCTCACCCCAGATGATCCTGGCATGAAGATCTGAAGCTGCAGCCCTGAGTTCCTGCGTACGAGCATGTCTGTTTATGCTTGTGTGTGCGTGTGTACATTATCACCTGATTATTATGTGCATCAGTGTATCTGCACGTGCTGTTTGATGCACACGCTTGTCATGTTTGTGTGTGACCAAAGGGTGATTGAAGATGAACCAAAGATGTTCAGTCCAGCTGGTTCTCGTTGCACAGAGTGCAGTGTCTGTCAAACGCAGTGCAATCACTTCTAAAGCTACTAGTTTCCCTGAAGATTCCTTAAAAACTGAATTCTGTGTACTAAACAGTAAGCAAGCATCTGTTTCTGAAAAAAAGGAGAAACACTGCATGAGGTCGTCCGCAAACTGCCGAACTGATACACGGTCTCATCTAAGGAAAATATGTGCAGACAAAATCTTAAATTACATCAAGTGCCACAATGAACCTCAACACAACAACAACTGAAATAACATAATTATACAAAAACATGTAATGCTTATCTGAATTAAAATGTTTTACGGTCCTGCTTTCCAAACTAGCCTCCTTTTGTTGGACCAGTTTTTCCACAGCAGAATAGATCTGCATTTGTTTTATTACACCATTCTTTGCCAGTAAACTGTCAGGGCAAAACTGTGAGTCATAAAATGTTCAGTTCCAAATAAAAACATGCATGACAAAGGTAATAACAAAACAATTTTCATGTTCAGCAGACATTACAGGCGTAACAACCCATAGTAAGTTCTTTTGGCTTCTCCCTTTATCAGTTGAGGTCACCACAGCAGGTCTGTTATGGATTTTTATGTTAATTTGGCACAAGTTTTACAGCGGATGCCCTTCCTGTTGCAACTACACATTACATGGAGGGAAGGGATGGTTTTGAAGTGGTAACTTTACAAATGTAATCAATACTTGAACACCATGTTTCCTCAATACAACCAAACAAATCAGAAACATCAAGTTTAAAGTACTGAATATGAATACTGGCGGCACAATGGTTTGTGCTTCCTCGCACTTCCAAAAACATGCAGGTTAGGTAAATTGGTGACTCTAAATTGGCTGTAGCTGTGTGTGAAAGTGTGCATGTGTTTGTCTGTCTACAGTGCATCCAGAAAGTATTCAGAGCTTCATTTGTTCCACTATTTGTTATGTTACAGCCGTATTCCAAAATGGAGTAAATTCATTTCATGCCCTCAAAATTCTACTCACAACATCCTATAATGACAACATGAAAAAAGGTTTTTTGATTTTTTTTGCAGATTTATTAAAAATAAATAACTAAGAAATACCACGTACGTAAGTATTCACACCCTTCTTTCAATACTTTGTTGATGCACCTTTGGCAGCAATTACAGCCTCAAATCTTCTTGAATATGATGCCACAAGCTTTGGTGGACCTATCTTTGGGCAGTTTTGGCCATTCCTCTTTGCAGCACCTGTCAAGCTCCATCAGGTTGGATGGGGAGTGTTGGTGCACAGCCATTTTCAGATCTCTCCAGAGATGTTCAATCAGATTTAGGCCTGAGCTCTGGCTGGGCCGCTCACTCTGTAGCAGGTTTTCATCCAGGATCCAGTTTAGACAGGCGGTCAGCTCGAGGAAGAGTCCTGGTGGATCTGAACTCCTTCCATTTATGGATGATGGTGGCCACTGTGCTCATTAGGATCTTCAAAGCAGCAGAAATGTTTCTGTACCCTTCCCCAGATTTGTGCCTCGAGACAATTTCCTCTGGGAGGTCTACAGACAATTCCTTTGACATGTTTGGTTTGTGTTCTGGCTGTCAACTGTAGGACCTTATATGTAGGCAGGTGTGTGCCTTTCCAAATCATGTCCAATCAACTAAATTTACTTTAAGTGGACACCAATTAATGTGGAAACATCTCGAGGATGATAACTGGAAACAGGATGCACCTGAGCTCAGTGTTGAGCTTCATGGCAAAGGGTGTGAATACTTACGTACAGGTGATTTTTAGTTTTTTTATATTTATTTTTAATAAATATGCAAAAATCTCAAAAAAGCTTTTTTCACATTGTTATTGTGGGGCACTGTGTGTAGAATTTTTAGCAAAATTTTTTTAATCCATTTTGGAATACGTTTGTAACATAACAAAATGTGGTAAAAAGTAAAGCGCTATGAATACATGCTGTATACATGGCCCTGTGATAGGCTGGTGGACTGCCCAGGACATACTGCGCCTCTCAGCCAATTTCCACTGGGATAGGCACCATCTAACACCGTGACCCTTAATTGGAATAAGTGGACATACAACCCCAATTCCAATGAGGTTGGGACATTGTATAAAATGTAAATAAAAACAGAATACAATCATTTGCAAATCCTCTTCAACCTATATTCAATTAAATACACCACAAAGACAAGATATTTAATGTTCAAACTGATAAACTTTGTTTTTGTGCAAATATTTGCTCATTTTGAAATTGATGCATGCAACACGTTTCAAAAAAGCTGGGACAGTGGTATGTTTACCACTCTGTTACATCACCTTTCCTTCTTACAACACTCAATAAGAGTTTGGGAACTGAGGACACTAGTTGCTGCAGCTTTGTAGGTGGAATTCTTTCCCATTCTTGCTTGATGTATGACTTCAGTTGTTCAACAGTCCGGGGTCTCTGTTGTTATATTTTGTGCTTCATAATGCGCCACACATTTTCAATGGGTGACACGTCTGGACTGCAGGCAGGCCAGTCTAGTACCCGCACTCTTTTACTACAAAGCTACGCTATTGTAACACATGCAGAATGTGGCTTGGCATTGTCTTGCTGAAATAAGCAGGGACGTCCCTGAAAAAGACATTGCTTGGATGGCAGCATGTGTTGCTCCAAAACTTGGATGTACCTTTCAACATTGATGGTGCCATCACAGATGTGTAAGTTACCCATGCCATGGGCACTAACACACCCCCATACCATCATAGATGCTGGCTTTTGAACTTTGCACTGGTAACAATCTGGATGGTCTTTCTCCTCTTTTGTCCGGAGGACACAAGATCCATGATTTCCAAAAAAATTTTGAAATGTGGACTCATCAGACGACAGTACACTTTTCCACATTGCGTCTATCCATTTTAACTTGTACTTATACGAGGTCTATTAGAAAAGTATCCGACCTTATTATTTTTTTCAAAAACTATATGGATTTGAATCACGTGCGATAACATCAGACAAGCTTGAACCCTCGTGGGCATGCGAGAGTTTTTTCACGCCTGTCGGTTGCGTCATTTGCCTGTGGGCAGGCTTTGAGTGAGCACTGGTCCACCCCTCCTGTCGGAATTCCTTTGTCTGAAAACTTGCTGAGAGACTGCCGCTTTGCTTGATCAAAATTTTTTCAGAAACTGTAAAGCACATCCTAGTGGACAGAAATTCAGCTGGTTTTTGGTGAAAATTTTAAGGGCTGATGCGAGATTATGGAGTGTTACTGCCGCTTTAAGGACAACCCACGGAGCCGGACAGCGCGCCGCGCTCCGAGCCGCCGTCGTCAGCCTGTTTCGAGCTGAAAACTTCCAAATTTAAGCCTCTGTTGACCCAGGGTGTCGTGAGAGAACAGAGAAGTTTCAGAAGAGGTCGGGATCAGCAGTTTATCCGGACATTCCACTGTTAAAGGAGATTTTGTAATGAAAGACGTGTGGACAGATTCGCGCGTCGGCACCCAGCCGCTCATGGCCCGATGCCACAGAGAAACACCTCCGTTGGAAGCCTTACAGGACAAGTTTGAACATGCCCAGCTGTTAAACAATTTCTTGGATACTCACTCGACTGAAAACCATCGAAAGCTGCCTGAATTTTACGAATGGTTATCAACACAGAGGTGTTTCTCGTATGATAACCATTCCAGGGTGGTAGCTGTAGCCAGCTAGGGGTCAGTGAAGAATTACACAGAGGTCAAAATGTAAAAATGCTCCAATAATGTTGAAAACTATACAACATTATTTGGCTGATCATAATTATTCCAAAAATGTATAGTTTGGACTATCTATGACTAAATGTTCTGGAGTTATGGTATAAAAACAGCAAATATTGTGACAAAGGTCAGTTTCAGTTTGTACAGGGGTCAAAAGTTAAAGTTACCCTAATTTCAGTTAAAAATGGTGCAAATTATTGGTTGAAATAAAAGGATTAATAAGTGAAATAGTTTTGACTGTGTTGAATGTTTGGTCTCCAAAGTAAAGGTCAAACAATGTCGGCATCCATTGGATTACCATGTTACCCTGTAACATGATAACTAAGCATGACAGATGGTACAAACTATTCCTTTTTAGAACCCTATTAACCCAAACAATAATTTACATAATTTTTTACTGAAATTGCAGCAACTTTAACTTTTGACCTCTCTACAAACTGAAACTGACCTTTGCCACCATTTTTGCTGTTTTTACTCCATAACTCCAGAACATTCAGTCATAGATAGTCCAAACTATACCTTTTTTGGAATTGTTATGATCAGATACATAATGTGGTATAGTTTTTAACATGATTGGAGCATTTTAACATTTTGACCTCTGTGTAATTCTTCATTGACCCCGAGCTGGCTCCACCTAACACCCTGGAATGGGTATCATTCATTTTTTTTGTGTAGGCCATGGAACACTGAGGCTGGATTCTAAGTGTCATTTAGTCACCTTAAGTGGTACTGAAAACCTGTTCCGCCCATGGACTATTATTAATACCATCATACTGGAGCACAAGGGGAAAGTTATGCTATGCCAACAACAGTAGTTTTCTACTACTGTGTATAGTGCTGTCCTCAATGGGAAACAAAAGGCAAGGTGTAGTAAAACCGGACAAAGGACCCTGGTTTTTCATGAAATATGTATTTGAAAGGTAAGCAATGTCACATTAGGAATACTGCAATTTATCAGGGAAAATGAATGTCTACATTAAACAAAGACTTGTACCGGATTGCATCATATTTCAACTAATCAAAGTGCATCAAATTCAGCTGCTCCATCACAACAAATGTATTTTTCATGAATTATATTGTAGCCCATGTACATATCACATCATTTTTGTGAGGGATAGATGTACACTGCTGGTACATATATGTATGTGTTGATAGTAGAAGTATTGCCAAAGGTTGTGCCAGAATGTTGTGTGCTAAGATAAAATAACACCAAAATAAGATTTTGCGGTCATTGATCCTGTGACCTAATTCATATGCAAATCAGGTCACTGTTGCTACTGTGACTGTTACCCCCATTGGGACTTTGGTTTGCAATCCAGCTCCAGCCAGATTAAATCTGGATTGTTAATAGCCGGATAGCGTTCAGACTTGTCTTTCAAATCTGGCTCATTCTATTACACACGCACCCAAACTCAATCTGGCTCAAGCCAAACTCACGCCATGCTCATGTATGTTTATGGGGTATTACTGCTTGCTAAGGGGACAAGGACAACCTGGCTGTTTTATCTTTACCAAGAAGGAATAATGGACAGTCTGGCTTTAAACAGGTAGGCGTGAATTTGTGTGATATTTCAGAAAGGAATTAATTTCTAATCTCACGAAAAGTTAACTTTTTAAGCTCACATCATTAACCTGCAGTCTGCAGCTGCAGATGACACAAATTCTGCTGCAATGACCGCTGTGACGGTTTTCTGACTCTGACATCTGAATGAGCATGGGTGTGTGCGTGTGTGAGTGAGTGTGTTTCTGTGTGGTGATAAGGCACTGCAAAGAAAGAGACTTAAATCTGATTTGAGCCGTTCAGATTCAGAAAGAAAAAAAAAACAGTCTGAACAGGCATTAGTCAGTTGCAGGTTGTTTCACAATTTTCTTTGCATTTGTCAAAAGGATAGATAGATAGATAGATAGATAGATAGATAGATAGATAGATAGATAGATAGATAGATAGATAGATAGATAGATAGATAGATAGACACAGATACAGTAGTGTTCAGAATAATAGTAGTGCTATGTGACTAAAAAGATTAATCCAGGTTTTGAGTATATTTCTTATTGTTACATGGGAAACAAGGTGCCAGTAGATTCGGTAGATTCTCACAAATCCAAATTTCATAGCCTTAAGAGTGTGCATATCATGAATGCTTGGTCTTGTTGGATTTGTGAGAATCTACTGAATCTACTGGTACCTTGTTTCCCATGTAACAATAAGAAATATACTCAAAACCTGGATTAATCTTTTTAGTCACATAGCACTACTATTATTCTGAACACTACTGTAGATAGATAGATAGACAGACAGATAGATAGACAGATAGTCTCTCTCAGGCAGGACTCTCAGTCAGTCAGTGCACCAGTCCATCCATACAGAGCCGGGGATTTTGGTGGCCGAAAACACTACATTTTGAAAATGGGTCCTAGCGTGGATAAATCTGTAAAACGCTGGAATCATGTCTTTGTGTGGACAAGCAATACAGAACTTTTCTCAATCCTAATGAATGACATGTTGTTGTTAACTGTCACCACGTACAGAGTGCTGAAGAGACAAAGAATGCCTGTGGTGAACCCTGGTGTGAATTAGTGCTGTGACGCTAATAAAATAATTCCAGAAAGGACTTTCTGCTTTTAAAAGAAGTTATTTTCTGTTCTTGTTGGTGACAGAACAAAGCACTTGTGTCCTCTGGCTCAGACTGAGAAATGCACCCAGAGAAAACACACACAGAGGGACTTCTTTAAAAACACTGTGTTTATGCACCAGAAATTTCCACAATAAGGAATTAATGCATTTATAGATGTCATTTTCCAAAATGAGGTTGTGTTGTGTGGACAATAGTTTTTGGCAGGCTGTGATGATGAATCCAGCTGAAAGGACACAACAGGTCATCAGAGGGAGTTTTTCTTTACCACTGTCACCTGTGTGCTTGCTCTGGGGGTTGGTAAGGTTAGACCTTACTTGTGTGAAGCGTCTTGAGGCAGCTTTGTTGTGATTTGGCGCTATATAAATGAAATCAATTTAATTGAATTAAATTAAAAGACTTTTTACTTAGTGCACTGCTTTGTAAAGTTCTAGCTTCTGCTGCTACATTGATTAGCTCCTTACACCAGTTATGCTTATGCTCCATGTCTTCTTCACCATTTTTTTATGGAAGCATTACAGTGCCACATACAGGTCTGGCATATGTACTACAGCGTTTTCAGCGGCTTTGTGTGGGTGCAGATATTTATTCAAACAATGTTGTGTAACAACACTTTTTGAAAAGGATAAAGAAAAAAATCGTAGGGAAAGTTATGTTTCTGTGTGGATAAGACCTTAGTTAGACCCATTACGTACAAGGGCATTTAAAAAGTTCTCATCCTCACACAGAAAACATTGCAGGAGAAAGCTTGTTCTTGCATTATTTTTGAACACGGTCACCCTTAAATTCAATACACTTGGTCCATCATTGTTCAAGATTAGCTATTACTAATCTCCACTCCTGATACATTTGATTCCATGTGAAGCAGAGAACCGTTTGAATTACCCTCGTATATTAGTTTCTTAAAAATGTATCAGTTTAAGTCCTAGGCCGTCTGGTCCTTCATTACCACTGTTTTCTAATCTCTTTGTCACTTCAATCTTCGGGGGCAGCCAGGTTGTTCCTGATTTGAATTGAATAAAAAAAGAGGGTTTCTTTTGTATTATATAACATGACTGGTGCACACAGTGTTTCTCATAAAAGTCTACATTTTGCAAATACTCTACAGTGAATTAAATAACAGGTAATATCAGTGAGTGGTGCAGACTGTGTCAGGCAATAAAACCACAGGCACCGACACTCACAGAACCATCGTTCAGTAACACCAAGTCCCCCTTCAATCAAATATCCACACTTCTCCTTTCTCTAGCCTCAGGGCTGATGACAAGGTGTTTCTGAAATCACATTAGGGGCCCTTTCATAAAGGTTTCACATCGCAGTGTGTAACAGCTTGAAGCATTTAGGTTTGTATAATACGATGCAGACTCATTGCTCAATATCCAATGTGGAAAAGGGGTTGGGATGCCAGAGACCCCACTGTCAGAGTTTGCTTTGATATCTGGAGGTGCAGGGGAAAGAGGGCAGAATCGCTTTACCATGCAAACATGACCACTCCAAAAGGCTGTATGCTCTGTACCCAACTGTGCCGCGCTGCCCTGCAGAGTTACAGCCATCTACTTGAAGGGCCAAACTTTGAACTGCTGCTCAGCTTAAACAACACCTGATTTGAGACGTGCATGCAGAAAAGAACTCAGCTCATGATAAACTTACCTCTCGCCTTCACACCGTGCACATGCATATACAGCTAGTACACAGGTTCATAAATATCCGGACACTCACAGCACAGTGGAATTGGACACTGATGCAAACCCAGCTTTGAGTGTCATTTCATTCAAATTTGCTGAGTGTTACTGAAATCCCGTCACACATTTTTAAGGGACCAAAACGAGGTAATAGGCATGGGCATGAACACAGTCCAGCCTGGTCTCACATTGTTTTTTTTTTGTCCCCCTGTCATGAAATGCGCCCGATTTTCGTGACACAGTTTTTTATTTTGCTATTTATAATTTTCCCCTTCTCCTAACTCTAACCATAACCACAGCATAAATGTGTACCCTCCCAAAATGTTAACCATGACCCCCCCAGACCCTCCCTTTCACCCCACATTTTGTGCCCCCTGTCATGAAATGAATTTGTGCCGTTATGAAAAACACCCCATTTTCGTAACCCCGTCACAAACCTATAGGTTAATGTACTTTTCGTTACCCAGTCTCACAAACTGCCGTGAGACTGGGTTGCAAAGTCAGAGCTGTGGCAATGTCACATTTGACCCATGTGACCTTGACCTTCACCCAAATAATTGATCTCTGGCCAACACTCCCAGGGCAACTGAGGAATCCACCTAAGTGTGCAACATTTGGTTCAGATTGGGTTGAAAAACAAATTTATTGACCTTGACCTCTGCCAAAATTAATTCCTTGAGGTCAGTTTCAGAATCAGCCTTCATTGACACTGTATACCAAGTTTAGCAAAAATCACCAAAAGGATCTTTTGAGGAGTAGGCCAACAAACAAATGGGCAGAGATGACCATGGCCCCAAGGACTGACCATTGGTAAATCTCCTTGCTGGGCAAGTCTGAAACCCACCTCTATTTGTGTGCCAATTTTGGTGCAAATAAGAATAAAAAACTTAAATTTTGTCCCTTGATTCCTACTGAACCCACCTACATACTATATGTGTGCCAAGCTTGGCGGGTATCAGGGTGAACACAAAAAAATGCCCAAAAATCACCAATGCTCATGATCTTTGCTGAAACAAACATTTACCCCTTACAAGGTCTTCGGGTCTGTGGGACCTGTTTTCAGTTTTAGCTTAAGAAAAATTATACAAATAATTATTTTTTCAAACTAAGATTCACTGGCCCTGGCTCATTTTTTTGTGAGGAACATAAATCAGAAAACATTTTCAGTGACACCCCCCTGTATACCCCCCCCCCCCCTTCACATTTATATTAGCAGGTGAATGAGCCCTTGGTGTGAGCACTCACTGTTCCCACACAAGGTTGCAACATTGTGCAGGGACTGCACCCACATTCCCACACATTTCCCCCACTGTCCCCAATCTGGGGAACCTGACAGAATAAGCAGCTCTGTCAGCATGGTTCCATACCACAAATGATCAAGATGGCAAAGCGATTCTCTGTTCAGGATGCCTTACAGTTGATATTGGAAGAGACAGAGAGTTTTGATGGTGATGCAGAGGAAGAAGTTTCAGAATGTGAGGATCACATTTCTAATCTTTCAGAGTCTGACACTGAGGTTGTAGAGGAGGATGCGCATCAGCCAGCTCTGAAGTGTGAAAGAGGCTCAGGATCAGCCCTTCAACAGCCAGGACTAGTCTTTGAAGTGTGTGGTCCCAAGATGGACAGTAAAACACAATATACATGCACCCAGTGCAAGAAGTACATATGCAATACACACACAGTGAAACTCTGCCCCTCATGTATAGTCTGGTATGAAAAGGGCCGAGTTCAATGGAGCTAATGTGTTGTTCACACAGGTGTTATTTGTAAACTTACCTGAGTAGGTTGAATTTCTAATGAAGTTCAAATAAATAATACACTATAGTTTTGGAAAAACTTGCTTAATTTGTACATTTGTTCATATTTTCCAGTTATGCCTGTTTTATGATGCATTTTTATCACATTTTAATTAAAAAATAAACAAAACAAGTTGTCTTTATATTCATAAATGTGATTTAACAAAGGTAAAAAGAACAAACTTAACATATGCGTTGTTTATATTACTTGAAATTGCGATGAAGTCAACTTCTGCTGAGTATTTTTTTTTTAAAAAGTGATTATGTTGAATTAAAAGCCCCAAAATGCAATGGGTCCACCAGACCCAGCAGGACTCCCTGTGTAACAAAAAACGTAGCCCCTATAAAGGTTAAAGTCAATTCTAGGATTGACCATACAAAGTAGGTGGGAGGAGGTGCAGAACAAACAGACACATGAACGTTGCTCAAATTATAGATTGATTCCTTCATTCTGAAAACCCTCTGATTCTGAGTTTTAAGTTACATTAATTACATTCTTTGATGTGTTTAATTTCTGACATTCACAATGTTGCTTTATGATATACGAGGTCTGTTAGAAAAGTATCAGACCTTTTTATTTTTTGCAAAAACCAAATGGATTTGAATCACGTGATTGCATCAGCCAAGCTTGAACCTTCGTGCACATGCGTGAGTTTTTTCACACCTGTCGGTTGCGTCATTCGCCTGTGAGCAGGTTTGTGTGAGCAGTGGTCCACCCCTCTCGTCGGATTTTTATTGCGAATAAAATGTCTGAACGATTTGGAGCTTTGCTGCATCAAATTTTTCCAGAAACTGTGAGAGACCTCCAGGTGGACACCATTCGGAAAATTCAGATGGCTTTCAGGGACGATTTTATGGGGATTACACAGATTAAGGAGTGCTCCAGCCGGTTTAAAGACCGCCCACAGCGGCTGAGAGCGCGGCGCACTCCGAGCGCCGATCGACAGGCTGAAACCCCGATGAAACAACCAGATCATTTCCAACGTGAAGGCTTTGTTGATCCAGGATGTCGTCTGACTTCCACAAAAACGGCAGAAGACGTGGACATCAGCACTTTTTCGGCACATTCCACTGTTACAGGAGTTTTTTTCATGGAAAGAGAAGTGGAGGAATGCGCCACGGAGCCGCTCATGGTGCGGGACAAAACCACCTCCGTGTTGGTCTCACAGGACGGCTTTCAGATGGCCTTCAGATGGCTTTCGGTGGCTTTTCAGTCGTGTGACTATCCGAGAAATTGTGCATGAGCTGGACATGCCACAACATGTCCTGTGAGGCTTCATCACGGCGTTGCTTTGCACCATGCGGCTCCGCCACGACGCGCGGAATTCCTACGCTCCTCTTTCCATGACAAAAACTCCTGTAACAGTGGAATGTGCCGTTCATTTCCAAACTGGACGCTGTGTTGATCCAGGACGTCATCTGACTAGCACAGGAATTGCGGAAGACGTGGACATCAGCACTTTTTCAGCACATTGAGACAGACGTGTGGAGAAATTCCGCGCGTCACGGCGGAGCCGCATGGAGCAAGGCAACGCCATGATGAAGCCTCACAGGACATGTTGTGGCATGTCCAGCTCATGCACAATTTCTCGGATAGTCACACGACTGAAAAGCCACCGAAAGCCGTCTGAAGGCCATCTGAAAGCCGTCCTGTGAGACCAACACGGAGGTGGTTTTGTCCTGCACCATGAGCGGCCGAAAAAGTGCTGATGTCCACGTCTTCTGCCTTTTTTGTTGAAGTCAGACGACGTCCCGGATCAACAAAGCCTTCACGTTGGAAATGATCTGGTTGTTTCAGCGGGGTTTCAGCCTGTCGATCGGCGCTCGGAGTGCGACGTGCTCTCAGCAGCTGTGGGCGGTCTTTAAACCGGCTGGAGCACTCCTTAATCTGTGTGATCCCCATAAAATCGTCCCTGAAAGCCATCTGAATTTTTCCGAATGGTGTCCAGCTGGAGGTCTCTCACAGTTTCTGGAAAAATTTGATGCAGCAAAGCTCCAAATCGTTCAGACATTTTATTCGCAATAAAAATCCGACGAGAGAGGTGGACCACTGCTCACACAAAGCCTGCTCACAGGTGAATGACGCAACCGACAGGTGTGAAAAAACTCACGCATGCGCACGAAGGTCCAAGCTTGGCTGATGCAATCACACGTGCTTCAAATCCATATGGTTTTTGCAAAAAATAAAAAGGTCCGATACTTTTCCAACAGACCTCGTATGAAAGTGTATTTTCAGCAGAGGTGTCAAATCCAGCTTCAGAAAGTAAAAGTCCAGGCACATACTTGTTCCATCTTCCCAATAAACCAGCTGACTGTAATTAGTTCAGCCAGGTGGATGAGCTAATTATTGAGATCACCTGTTTTAGGTGCACAGGTAGAAGCACACATGGGAGGGTTTTTACTTTCTGAAGCCGGATTTGACACCTCTGATTTTCAGCATGTGCCACAAGAACCTTTTTGCATATGTCAGTGTACCCAGGTAGCTCAGTGGGATAGGGCTACCAATATCTGGGCTACCAATATCTGGATATTGGTAGCTGGGCTATCAATATCTAAACCTGCATTTGATTCCTGGTCACACTACCTGTTGTGTCCTTAGACAGGGTACTTTATCTGGATAAGTTCATCTCTCTATGAATAGTTGGGGAATTCTGGGCCCTGTCACACCTTGATGATTTAGCCAGAGTGTGCCGACCATATTAAAAATGCTGGCATATGCTGATTTTAAATTTTTTCTTTCACTGTTGGATGCCCACATAGCATATTCATAACCAGTTGGACGTATGTCGTATTCTTTTTCTTAACTTAAATATAATGTTTCAATGAATTTACACCAATGACTGTGTATTGTGTTGCCAGCATATACAATTACTCCCAACAGTAGTTCCACTTACACAAAGTGCGGCAACGTATCACCGACAAGCACATGGCGATCGCACCACAAATCAACACTTGCACAAATTTTATCCCTGCACTGGCATGCAATCTAGCATACCAGTGAGTAAACCCATCATAAACTGTGCACGGCTGCATGTCAGTGTGCAAAGATAATTTTGAAATATTCAAAACTTCTGGAGCACATTAATTTGGTGAACTAGTCAGGAACATTGTGCAACCTGTTTGGAAACACTATGTGTCACTACATGTCATTGCGCGCAGGGCACCTAAACAGTTATGACAAGTTAAACATAACATTACAGATAAATTATCTAACTCTTAAGAAGGAATAAAATGCAGCTGTTTTTACCAAGCCATTACAATATAGATTAGAAAATAGAGAATAGAAAATAATTACCTTTAAGGCAAGATTCCAAATGCGTTCTCCACCACACAACGTGCACAAGACAACCTGTAGCTGTAGATCATTTCTCTGTGATTCTGGGAAGTTCTGAGAGCAAATGCGTCATCAGCTACGAAATGATTAATGATTATTTTATATAGCGTGGCGTCAAGTGGGACAAAGCCTGGCATCCAGTGGGACAAAGCGGGACCATTGTCACAACGAATTGCAAGGCAGTGCGGGGATCTAATTTGTGCAAGTGTCAAGGTGCCTGAAGGAGCAACACTGACATCATGCCAAAATGAACTTCTGCTGGCAAAACCTCTCCTGGCCATGGATGTGGGCATACCCAGGTCCTTCTATTTATTCATTTCTTCTTCTCCTGGCTCTAACGCAGTTGGTGCAGTATCAAATCCACGAGATCATGCTGATGTTGGAGGACAGCTAGTAGATATTCTCATTACTTTGCTGGATCCTGTATGTCTGTTCACCTTGGAGTCTGAAGAGTACTGACGAGTTCCTCCTGCCAAACCCTATTTTTTATACCAGTCACTCTCAATATGCTGTTATATGTAGCTGGCACGGTCAGTAAGTTCTGTGGACACCAGGAACACATCAAATAATTTACACATAGCACCAGGCTGGTGCTCACTTAGAAATTCAAAATGGCCTCCAAGCTTTAGTTTGTATAGCGTTACAGCAAAAAATAGCAAAATTTCAATGCTTTTGAGTTACCTCTAAAAATTAAGTTATACAAACAAAATTTTACATTGCATATTTTCTCATCAATTGGAACCTATTCAGGGGGTTAGAGTATTAAATTTCAAAATTTTGCAAAATAAGGACCACCCAAATGTACATGGATTAGAGTATTCCAGAGTGTGAACTCTGGAACAAAAGGTGCCTGTAATACACCATTAAGTTGGATGCCAATCATTGTAAAATGAGAAGAAGGGGGAGGAGAAAAAGAATGAGGAAGAGGACATGCTAAGTCTTACAGAATAAGTGAAACTGAGAAATCATGCTCTCAAACTGAAAGAGCACACTCTTTATAAAGAAAGGAAATAACCTAGCCTTCATACTACACTGCACTCCACTTCTTTGGAATTTGTGGCATAGCTGGAAGAGCTAGGCTAAGCTAAGGCTCACTAAAATGTTTGAAAAATGTGTAGGACATTTAAAACATTTAATTATTTGGTGAATACACTCATCCACTTACCTCTGAAGAGAGATTCTAATCTTTCCAATGGTCACAAAAACATAACAAGTAGCTCAGTGGATAAGGAGCTGGCCTGCCAATATGTAAACCTGGGTTTGAATCCTACTTGTGCTGCCTGTCTGTGTCTTTGGACACTGAATTTAATCTGCATTTTCTCAGTCCACTCAATTGTAAAATGGGCACCTGTCTGAGGAAGGCTGAAGAAATGCTACAAGGACCTCCTGAAGCACAACCTCAAGAGCTGCTCTATTGACTGGAAGAACTGGAAAGAACATGCAAAGGACTGAGCCAGGTGGTGAGTAGTTATCCACATGGGAGTGGAAGTCTGTAAAAAAAAAAATGAGGACAAACAACAACACATAGGAGAAACAGGAAGGAGAGAGGGCAAGAACTTGACGGGCAGAAGCTTACTGCAGCAACCACATGTAGTGCCTCTCAGAAACAGTGCATGTTAAGACTGGGCCTGTTCAGGTATCTCCACA
Source organism: Thalassophryne amazonica (assembly GCF_902500255.1). NCBI lineage: Eukaryota > Metazoa > Chordata > Actinopteri > Batrachoidiformes > Batrachoididae > Thalassophryne > Thalassophryne amazonica. The sequence goes on from NC_047116.1 coordinate 54,197,304, forward strand.
TCCACCATCCTGTTTGGGAACTGACCAAGAGACCATCTTCTTTGCCATCAAGGGATTGTCACAAGGATGATTTTACTGGTATGGTAGTCAATTGGATTTGCCAAATATTTCATGAAAAAAATGTTTTGAGTCATGTGTTTGATGCAATGGATTACTAAGGCCCAGCTTAGTGTACTGCATAACAAATTCTTTTCTTGAAGAAAAACATACGAGGTCTGTTAGAAAAGTATCCGACCTTTTTATTTTTTCAAAAACCTGATGGATTTGAATCACATGTGCTTGCATGAGCAAACCTTGAACTTTCGTGCGCATGCGTGAACTTTTTCACGCCTGTCAATTGCGTCATTTCCTGGTAAGCAGCCTTTGTGTGAGGATGGGTGGAGTCTCTCGTTGTTTTTTCTTTGCAAGGAAATGGCGGAACGACTGGAGCAGTGTGACTGCATCAAATTTTGCCAGAAACTGGGCCACAGCCAGGTGGAAACCATTCGGAAGATTCAGACAGCTTTCGGTGACGATGCTATGGGCATCACACAGATTAAGGAGCGGTACAACCGGTTTAAAGACGGCCGCACAACGGTGCAGAGCGAGCCGCGCTCCAGGCGGCCATCAACATGCTGAAATGACCAGATCAGTGATTTTTGCCGCCACTCTTTTCATGGCAAAATGTTTTGTCACAGTGGAATGTGCCAAAAAAGTGCTGATGTCCACCTCTTCCATTTCTCCGATAGTCACACGACGGTCCCACATCACCACAGCATTCACTTTGGAATGATCTGGTCATTTCAGCATGTTGATGGCCGCCCAGAGCGTGGCTCGCTCTCCACCGTTGTGCGGCCTTCTTTAAACCGGTTGTACTGCTCCCTAATCTGTGTGATGCTCATAGCATCGTCACCGAAAGCCGTCTGAATAATCCGAATGGTTTCCACCTGGCTGTCGCCCAGTTTCTGGCAAAATTTGATGCGGCGCTGCTCCAGTCATTCCGCCATTTCCTTGCAAAGAAAAAACGATGAGAGACTCCACCCATCCTCACACAAAGGCTGCTTACAAGCAAATGACGCAACCGACAGGCGTGAAAAAATTCACGCATGCGCATGAAGGTTCAAGGTTGGCTCATGCAAGCACACATAATTCAAATCCATCAGGTTTTTTGAAAAAAAAAAAGTTCAGATACTTTTCTAACAGACCTCATATTTTATAACAGTTGGACATATCTAGAACGCCCTCCAGGAGAGTGGAACACCAGTGCCAAAGTTTTCACCAAAAAGCCCAATTAGAGTCTGGAGGAAATAAATGTCAAACAAGAAAATGTGAATTGGCAACTCTCCCACCCAGCTCAGGGTAAAATTTGGCATTAGTTACTGTATTTCCTTGATTAAATACCTGGCCTTGAATAGGGGCCTGCCCCATTACTGACCGGGCCAAAACTTTGTCTGAAAAAAATAATCACCTGCCTTAAATAAGCTCATTATGTGCATTAAAAAGGATTACATTTGGTCGAGTGACTCTTTTTCTATGTCTGCTGCGGAGTGTAAAATCCTAAAGCCTGATTTATGATTCTACAACTCCGTAACTCTGTGGCCAAGCATTTATGTTGATTTGGGTGCGGTTCTTTCGAAGGAAGTTCTCCATCATTTTGGTGGGTGTCGTAATGCAATTTGCCACCGGAATAGTAGGGGGTGTGACGTGGAGAACCAGGCGGGACTTTCTTTCTGCCTGCATCGCCACTGTTCCGGGTGTATATACAGTCTCTGGTTCCTGCTCGCCCCCCCACCCCCCTTTATTCGGGACCAATGGACAATTTTCAAGTTGCGCTGCCATCCTGAAACAGACTTCCGGTGAGTGAGCCTCTCGCTCACGTGTTTGGCGTCATTAGAAACAAAAACTTGTTATGACGCCTCACGGAGCGGGTGACTGATCGGATGTTATGAAGCTTCACTCACGGAGCAGCTAACCGATTGGATGTTATAACACCTCACGAAGCAGCTAATTGATCAGTTATGATGCCTCACGGAGCGGCTAACTGATCGGATGTTATGACACCTCACGGAGTGGCTGACCGATTGGTTATGATGCCTCACGGAGTGGCTGGCTGACCGATTGATTGTTATGATGCCTCACGGAGTGGCTGACTGATTGGTTATGAAACCTCATGGAGCGGCTAATCGATCGGTTGTTATGACGCCTAACGGAGTGGCTAACTGATCAGATGCTATGACACCTCACGGAGTGGCTGGCTGACCGATTGATTGTTGTAACGCCTCACGGAGTGGCTAACCGATCTAAGCAGTATGCCGGTTAAACAATGTCTCTGGAAGTCAACTTAAGTTTAGATTTCATGTTTCTTTTTGGCTTCAGTGCCCTTTGTTAGTGCCGTGTGACTGGGGTTTTACATTCGTTGCTAGGAAAGTTCAACGACCAAAATACCAACATTCTGGGTGCAATGAACATGTTTTCATTATTATTTGATTTCTTTGTGCGACTGACATCATTATTCAAGCATTCAAAAGGCTGTTCCTGTCAGGATGTGAGGTTCTGCCTGGTTTTGTTTTCATGCTTTTGCCACTTTTGTTTCTTTGTAGGCTTATTCTCTTGTTGGGTTTTTTTTCCTGCTTGGGTTTTATTGTCCCTTTCTCTCTTGTTTGTATCTCCTGTTTCTTGGTGATGGGTGTTTCCCTCTCCCTGGCCACACCCTCATTCTGGTGCATTCCACGCACATCTGCTCCCAATCTGCACCTCATCACTTGGGTGTATTTAAGATCCTCTTTTTGCCCTGTTTCCTCGCCAGATTGATGTGCTCTATGCCTTCTCTCGAGCCCTCTATTTCTTGTTCTCGACCTGCTTGCCACCCGTGTTCTTCGACCACTTGCTTGTACTCTTGACCACACACCTGCCTGATGTTCTTGCTTTTGTTTGCTTTGTTGGACTGCCTACCTGTGTACCAGACCCCGTTTTTCACCCAAGTAAACTGCTTTTACATACAGAGCCTTGAGTCCGAGTCCCTCATTTGCATCCTGCCACAGCCATTTACCAGTCGTGATAGATCAATCTGGCCAATGATGGATGCAGCGGACTCGGCTCCTTTCTAAAATGCCGTACGCCACCAGAGTAGGCAGCTGACGGAGCAAGAAGACCGGCTCACAGCTCTCACCTCCGGTTTTAGTGAGCTTGCACAAAGACAAGAGGCCTTCATGTCATCTGTGAGTTCCCAAATGGAACTTCTCTTGTCAAAGCTCGACATTCAGGCCAGCCCCGCCCCAGCGAGATCTGGCCAGCTGTCACCTAATCCACCGGCCACCCTACAGGCTTCCGTAGCTGAATCTGTCCTCTGCACCCAGCTCTCCGGAGCAATTTTCCGGGGAGACCGGTGATGTCCTGCCATTCATATCCCAGTGTGAACTGCATTTTGAATTAATGTCCTCCATGTTTAAGTCAGACAAGACCAAGATTGCCTACATGATCTCACATTTATCCGGCTGGGCTGCAGCGTGGGCAACAGTGGAGTGGAGCCATCAGTCGCCATCTTGTTCCTCCCTCCTAGCTTTCACTACAGCCTTAAAGCGGGTCTTCCAACATATGTCTCCAGGGTTGCAAGGCGGCGCGCTGCCTTCTAAGGCTAAAGCAGGGTACTCGCCGGGTGGCAGATTACGCTGTTGACCTCCGGGTCCTGGCCACCAAGAGTGAGTGAGTGGCTCCCGATGTCTAGGAACAGTTTATTTCCATCGATCTTCCCCAGGAATTGGATGATCTGATAGCCCTCACCTTCCAGATCGACCGGCGCTTATCAGAGCGCTCGCGCCGCGAGCCTCGCTATGCTCCTCGATGCACCTCAATGCCTAACCCCGGACCATCGAGCACCCACCGCACAGACATCGAGACAACTCGTCAGGGCCCAGACAAATGCAGCTGGGCTGCGGCGCTGTCCCAGGAGGAACGGCGCCGCAGACAAGATGACGGATGACGATCTGATCATTGTTCCGAGTTTGTTCATGTCTGTGGATTCCCGCTCTGATGCCAATTTATTGTTATCCTCTCTTGCCAGGTCCCTGCACCTTAGGTTGTTTAATGTCAGTCGCCCTCTGGTGGTCAGGGCAGTGGATGGCCACGAATTAGGACAAATTACACACAAAACACAGCCTGTCTCTCTCACAATAAATAGAAACCATGCTGAAACCATTAGCTTCCATGTGTTTGACCAAATGACTCACTCCGTAATCTTGGGGCACCCGTGGCTGCAACAACACATCCCTAATTTCGATTGGTCTAAGGGAATGATTAAGGAGTGGGGTTCCTCTTGTTCTGAGAAATGTTTAATCAAATGTGAATCCCAGCAACAACCAGTTTTTTCGGATCTCGAGGGGGTGCCTTCCTGTTATCATGAGCTAGCTCCTGTGTTTAGCAAAGCTAAAGCTAAATCGCTCCTGCCTCACCGTTCTTACGATTGTGCAATAGACTTATTGCCCGGAACTAGTCCACCTTGAGGTAAATTGTATTCACTGTCCATCCCAGAACGCACCGCCATCCGAGAGTATATCCAGGAGTCACTCTTGGCCAGTCTGATTCGACCCTCCTCCTCACCAGCTGGGGCCGGATTTTTCTTTGTTGAAAAGAAGAACAAGACTCTGCATCCCTGTATCGATTACCGGGGATTAAATGAAATAACAGTCAAGAACCACTACCCGCTGCCACTGATGTCGTCTGCCTTTTAGTTGCTAGAGGGTTCCAAGATATTTACCAAGCTAGATCTGCAAAACGCATACCATTTAGTCAGGATTAAACAAGGGGATGAGTGGAAGACTGACTTCAATACCCCCACTGGTCACTATGAGTACCTCATGATGCCTTTTGGGCTTACCAATGTGCCGGTAGTGTTCCAGAACCTAGTTAATGACGTTTTGCGAGAGTTCTTTAACAGGTTCATTTTTGTATATTTGGACGATATTCTGATCTTCTCACCAGACCTTGAAACCCACCCCCGACACGTGCGAACCATGTTACAGACCCTCCTTCAAAATGATCTTTATGTCAAGGCGGAGAAATACGAATTTCATAAATCAACAGTTTCCTTCCTTGGTTTTGTTATTTCCGAAGGGAAGATCCAAATGGACTCTGACAAGGTGGCAGCAGTATGGGATTGGGCAGTGCCCAGTAGCCGGAAAGAGGTTCAGAGGTTTTTAAGGTTTGCAAACTTCTACCAAAAATTCATTCATAATTTTAGCTCAGTTGCTGCACCCCTTTACAATGTGACCTCCTCTCTCCGGGCATTTAAATGGACCCCAGTATGCGATGAGGCCTTCAGAGTCCTAAAGCAGCAGTTTTCAGCCGCCCCAATATTACTCCTTCCTGACCCCATGCGGCAGTTTGTGGCGGAGGTCAATGCTTCAGATATTGGTGTGGGTGCCATTTTGTCTCAGTTGAGTCCCACAGATAGACGTCTGCATCCATGTGCCTATCTGTCCCATAAGTTGTCTCCGGTGGAGTGCAACTACAGCATTGGCGACCGCGAATTGCTGGCGGTCAAAGTGGCCTTGGAGGAGTGGTGACACTGGCTCGAGGGGGCACAAGTACCATTTCTTGTGTATACCGATCATAAGAACCTGGCTTATTTACACACGGCAAAACGCTTGAATGCTTGTCAAGCTCGGTCGGCAATCTTCTTTAGTAGGTTGAATTTTGTCCTCACTTATCGACCCGGGTCTAAGAATGGCAAACCGGATGCATTATCCAGACAATTTGAAGGCCCTGACCCTTCTGCAGATTCTGATAGTATCCTACCACGGTATGCTCACGGCAGTGATGTAGGCTGTCTGGCGGGGAAGTTATTCATCCCAGTTGCTCTTAGAGGGGAAGTTATTGAATGGGGTCACAGTAGTCGGTTTTTCTGCCACCCAGGTATTAAGAAGACCTTGTTTGTGGTTCAACAGTGGTTTTGGTGGCCTCGGATGGTTGCAGAATTTACCAAGTTTATCAACGCCTGTCAAGTATGTGCCATGTATAAGACCTCCACTTGTCCTCCCACTGGGTCATTATGTCCTCTGTCCATTCCTAGACAACCCTGGACTCATATGTCTCTTGATTTTGTCACTGGCCTTCCACCCTCTAAGGGTCATACTGTGGTTCTAACAGTTGTGGGCCGCCTCTCAAAAATGTGTCATTTTGTGCCTTTATTGAAACTGCCCTCTGCTAAAGAACTTGCTGAGATAATGCTTACACATGCCTTTCATCTCCATGGTTTTCCGCATGATATTGTCTCTGACCGGGGTCCGCAGTTTATTTCCGGATTCTGGAGGGAGTTCTGCTGTCTCCTCGGGGCCACCTCCAGCCTTACATCCGGGTACCATCCCCAGGCAAACGGTCAGTCTGAATGGTTTAATCAAGAGTTGGAAAAGGGTCTCAGAATTCTATGTTCACAGCATCTGTCTACTTGGTCTTCACAGATATCTTGGATTGAACTAGCTCACAACAGTTTACCGTCTGCTTCCTCCGGGTTTTCTCCTTTTCATGTGGTTTATGGTCATCAGCCTTCTCTATTCTCTCCCACGATCCTTCGGTCCTCTGTTCCGTCTGCCCTCAGTTTGATTGTCAGGTGCCAACGAACCTGGGAGTGGGCTCGGCGAGTCCTAGGTTGCTCTTCGGCCCTTTATAACAGGGGTGGGCAATCATGTGCCATAAAGGGCCGAGACACTGCAGGTTTTCCGTGTAACCAGTCACCTCAGCAGGTGATTTCATTAATGATCAGGTGTCTCAGCAGGTGATTTCATTGACAACTAGGTGTTTATGTTCAGAGGAGAAGCTCATCAGCAACCCACCTGCTGAGGTGAATGGTTGCATGGAAAACCTGCAGTGTCTTGGCCCTCGATGCCCACCCCTGCTTTATAAGGTGGCCACTGACCGTAAACGGTCTGTTGCTGCGACTTACTCAGTGGGACAGAAAGTTTGGTTTTCCACCCGTCACTTGCCGCTCCGTGGGGTTCCGCATAAAATAGCTCCCAGGTTCGTTGGTCCCTTCCCCATATCAAAGATCATAAATCTTGTTTCCATCCGACTTAAGTTGCCTCCTTCTATGCGTATTCATCCCACGTTTCATGTCAGTCACGTCAAGCCGGTAAGGTCTAGCCCTCTGTGTCCTCCGGCTGTTCCCCTGCCTCCTGCCCGGTTTCTGGGAGGAGGTCCGGTGTTTTCTGTGCGGCGGCTTCTGGCTTCGCATCGCCGGAGCCGCAGCTTTCAGTATCTGGTTGATTGGGAGGGGTATGGTCCCGAGGAGTGGTCGTGGATCCCCTCCCGTTTTATCCTGGACCCCGGTCTCATCCGGGATTTTCATGTTGCCTATCCTGGGGCCATCTGGGGCCGGCCTTTGTGGGGGGGGGGGTACTGTCAGGATGTGAGGTTCTGCCTGGTTTTGTTTTCATGCTTTTGCCACATTTGTTTGTAGGCTTATTCTCTTGTTGGGGTTTTTTCCTGCTTGGGTTTTACTGTCCCTGTCTCTCTTGTTTGTATCTCCTGTTTCTTGGTGGTGGGCGTTTCCCTCTCCCTGGCCACACGCTCATTCTGGTGCATTTCACGCACACCTGCTCCCAATCTGCACCTCATCACTTGGGTGTATTTAAGATCCTCTTTTTGCTGTTTCCTCGCCAGATTGATGTGCTCTATGCCTTCTCTCCAGCCCTCTATTTCTTGTTCTCGACCTGCTTGCCACCCGTGTTCTTCGACCCCTTGCTTGTACTCTCGACCATGCACCTGCCTGATGTTCTTGCTTTGTTTGCCTTGTTGGACTGCCTGTGTACCAGACCCCGTTTTTCGCCCAAGTAAACTGCTTTTACATACAGAGCCTTGAGTCAGAGTCCTGCATTTGCATCCTGCCACAGCCGTTTACCAGTAATGATAATTCCTACCTCCACACAACTCCAACCACACACGAGAAAGTTTCTTGACAGTTCTAGTTGAAGGAAACCGCGTCTCCCTAACCGGACAGAGTTTTGATGTCATCACGCATGCGCGTAGGCACTGCTTTACTGCAACTTGAAAATCCCCCATTTCTCCATCAACAAGCTCCACTTCTTTATACAATCATCAGCCTCCAAACTGTTACATGCAGTTTCCCTCCATGAATTGTGGGTCATTTGAGCATTTTTGTAGTTTTTTGACTTTGTATTGTAAAGTTGGTCATATTTGTGGACCTTTCTGCCAAATGTTCCTCTGTTTGATCCATGATTAAAATGTAATCACTGTGTGCCCTGCAAAAACTTTTAAAATATGATGGGAGAGGAAGGAGTTAAACTGGAAAACTGACCATTCACAGCCCTTGTGGTCTCCGTCATTTTGATGTGTAGTTTCCGTTTTTGGGAGATGTCAGGTTATGGAGAAGGACTCAGAGAGGGTATGCAGTGATGCAAAGGACTCTGATCTAAAGCGATTGTTTTTGGATCACTACACCCAGAGATATGTGTGAAACCTGACATCATATTACAGTGCTGACAGCAAGCAAGATTTTGTTGAAAAATTCATGCCCAGGTGTTTAATCAAGGAAATACAGTATTTTCATGGCCAAAATATTAAGGTCATCTGGTACCTAGATGGTGCTTTGGAGTCAGTTGTATTTTTGTGGCATTGTTTGGGCCAAAATGTGATTTTGCACTTAATGTTGCTATGGTTAACACCCTTCCTACAGGGACTACCCAGGCATTTGGGATATAGAAGCCAGTGGTTGGGATGAATGGTGCTGTTAACTATATCTCACCACTGATACTTTGTTCAGGTTGGCAGGCAAGAATAAACATCTGAAAAGCTAAAGAGGTCTGAACAAGATACAGACAAATGAGGAGACAAAGAAAAGTAGAACCTGTGGAAGGACAGGACCTCATGATCTGAAGGGCACAACCTCATCCTGGGAGCATACTGTAGTTAGTGTTGTGTTTGTGAACTGGTTCTGCATGGATTAAAAAATCCAGCATGATGAAGTTTATTGTCTGGTCGCCTTCAACCTAACAAACTCAGTCACAATGCAGATTTACTGTGACCTGTAAAGCATACTACAAAGGCAACCCAGGGCTTGATTTACGACAAAGTAGTGAAAAATTCAGCCATTTCAAAAAGAACCAGTTGCTGAAGGCAAAACATGAATGCCAACTTCCCAAGATCAAGCATGAACTAAGCATGGAAGAACAGCACCAGAGAACAAACCCAGTGTCTCACAAGGTTCCACACGTTCACTGCAAAGGACTTGGTCACCAAGTATTAAAAATGTCTGCTCAATTTGAGATTATGTTTACTTGACTAATTATTTTTTTTTCTCCTTTGTTTGTACCACATAACAAAAATGCACAATGTTGAGAAGTGAGTTGCCTAAAAGTTTGCACTTTGTCCTCATATTCATTTGCAACATGCAAATGTGTGTACGAGTTACAAAAGTAACTTGTAACAAAAGTTTTGTAAGTTTTGTAACAAAAGTTACAAAAGTTTCATAAGTTACAAAATGTCACTTCTGGATTCTTGCAGTACTTTTGACTACATCCTAAAAAAAAAGATCTAAGGTATTGTCCTCTAATTAGTGTTGCCTCACAGCCAAGTTATTCATGTAAACTGGTGGTATTCATTTGTACATTGAGTAGTTTGGGAAACAGCCAGAGTCTGGTGGTGAATAGTTTGCAGATTGCTGTGTTGCCAAGGAGTTTTTCTGTATCTGCAGTTATTATCAGTTGTAATATGTGAAAAAGCTGCTTTGTGATGCAGGTATCTGCAGCTCTGCACATTGACTTTTTTTTGTTATATCCTTGTTTCCACAAACATGAGTTCAGCCGTGACTCAACTCAGATGCACTTCATTGACTTGACAGTTACAAGAACCAGTGTTGCCAGAGCAATTATGCTGCTATAACACAATTATATTCATTATGAGTGTAGCACTTCCAGAATCTGAACTTTAACCAGGCCAAACACAGGAGGAGGAGGGCAGGTCTTGTTGATAAAGTCAGAGCAAATTTGCTGAACAAATGACAGAGGGACGGTGCACTCAGGTGCTGATGGGGCGGCCTCCTCCACAAATAATGTGCTGTAATTAGCGTTGTTCTTGTGACCCTGCTGCCAAGGTTAGCAGCATGGTTGGCCGAGGTTCAGAGAGCAATGCTGGCCTGTGGGTAAGTTATACCAGGCTCGGTCAAAGCAAACTTAGTCTTGTTTATTTTACTGATTGGGTGAGGATGCTCAGGGTGAAGATCTCCAGATGTCAACACCGTGGTGGCATTTACAGTCCACTGTCAGTCCCTGCATATCACCTGTGTCATCATAATCAAAAACTCTGCAAAAGACCAGACTGTTAGATTATCCTGTAGCTGTGGAACTATAAATCTCAGCTGTGTAATGAGGTCACTCAAACAACAGCAGAATTTTTATTTTATTTTATTTATTTTTTGCTGCATTACACCACAAAATCATTACAATCAGCTACACTTTAATCAGCTAAGCTAGTGGACTTGGCAGGTCATTGTTTCAATTTGCCAAAGCTAGTTAGCTGTGTTAGCTGTTGTGTCACAAACCAAATTACTGTTACATGTCCAACCTTGTCTTTGGTATTAATTAGATGCCTGATTTTAGTCTTGTTGGCACAAATATTTTTTGTAGTTTTCTTCACATTTTAGCCTGAATACGTGAGACTCAAATATGACTGAAATGAACAAACATTCTTTGAGAAGGACAAAACCAGATCCCCAAATTAATGCAGCTTGTGTAAAAATATATTGAACAGTTTACAGTTCAGTATGAAAAAAGTTTTTAAAATTGTATTCTTGGCAAGAAAGGAGAGGGTGTTAAGAAGGGGAGGTCATACTTTGAGGAGATGATGAATAAAGAAAACAAGAGGGAGAGTGCTGAAGATGTCCAAAGATTGAATCAGTTAGTGTAATGGATCAGTAAGGATTAACCCCTTAACACCCATCGTCGCATATATGCTATAATCTCTGACTCAAATATGCAACTTACCAAATTGACCTGTATGCCTGTTGTTGCAAATTTGCAACATACCATCATTATTATTATAACATTATAACATAAAGTCATTACCAGAATACCCAATATTACTATCTAGTTTTTGTGCAAAAGTGAAATTAATAATCTCAACATTATTTACCATCTACTTAAAGGCAAAAACACACACAAAACATTTTTTTATATACAGGTATATAAATTCAGGCGTTAAGGGGTTAAATGAGGACAGCTATGAACATGATGAAGAGAAGAAGGCAGTTGGTCCTTAAAACATAACAGTGGAGCAATACAAATGGTTAGAAGAGATAGTAGAGGACTTTTTAGCAGGATTGCTTATAAACTAGAAAGTGAGAAGATGCCTGAAGTACTGGTACCAATTTTTTTGTTCACCTGGACCAAAGGTCCGGTGGGCTTATGCCGTGGATCGTCTGTCTGTTGCCATCGGCAGTGACCTGTGTAAACATCTTCTTCTTTGAAACTGCTGTACCAATAAAGCTGGAACTTGGTATGCATGTTCCAACCCATGATGACACCAAAGTTTATTTGAGGTGTTCCGATCTGATTTTCTACTAGAAGCACTCAGAGAGTGCAAACCTCCGCCAAGGCCATGGGGTCACTGACGCCATAACATCTACACGCCGTGGAATCACTGAACCTAAAAAAGTCTAGCGATGTTTGCTCAGTAGTAAAAAAAGTTTCATCTGCTGTGACTGGATAGCATGTATCCTTAGCGCTTGGCATCACAGTTTATTGCAACTTGCACCTTTCCCAGAAGCTACTGTCATCTGAGCACTAATATTGATATTGCATGTGCTTATAGACAAAAACAAATGAGACAAAATTCAATTTATTATTCAACTAAACTGCAAATATATGATTTTTTTTTAACATTTATGAAACACTTCTCTAAACAAGGCCATAGGGTCACTGACCCTAAAGAGATTCCCTCCTTGGCACAGTGATCTATTCAACAATTCAGTGTTACAACCAAAACTATGATACATACACTTTTCTTTCCTTTATATTTGACATCCTTGACCATGAAAACATGCCACTAGAACTTGGAATCACTTTTATGTCTTTATTAGTTCAAAAGTTATTGTATGAAAACGATTTTTCAGTAATAGCGGTTTTCTTCTGGATCTAGCTCCATAACATTTGAAGCTACATCAAATCTGATGACACTTACTGAATCAGTACAGATTCAGCTACAATTTGGTGTTAGTTGTGCATCCCTAGCTTCATTTGTCACCTCACACTGACACATTTTCTATTTCCCTATATTTTTGCATATTCTGGATCACCAGATCCGGAATCCGGATCCGATCATCACCAAACTTTGTTGTTTGATAGAACATTTGACTCTTACACCCTAATTTTTTTCAAGCCTTTCTGCCTTGTTTTTGTGGAGTTAGAAACTAGAATGTCAAAATTCCCCCTATCCCGCAGTGGTGAAGAATCCTTTAAAAAATTCCTGGATCCGGATCGTGCTCCGGATCACCACTAAAATTTAATCACTTGTTCCTCTTGTCATTTCCAACCACTCCACAAAATTTCATCAAAATCCGTTCAAAACCTTTTGAGTTATCCTGCTGACAGACAGACAAACAAACAAACGCGACCGAAAACATAACCTCCTTGGCGGAGGTAAATATGGCCGCCATGGTGGCCATCTTGAAAATCTCATATATATGTCATCCATTTATGCAGCAAATGGAGCAGCTATCAACAAGCCTAAAAACATATCCAACAAGTTTTGCAAAATGTTCAATTTTGACCTTGATGTGACCCCTGGACTGTGATCATATCCACGTTTCCAGTTGTCACTTTAAACATCTTCTCAGAAACTGCTGAACCAATGGTGGTCATGTTCCTTTTGAAGTATAAGAGTGATGTGCAGAGCTGCAGCAACTACAGCGGCAGAGAAGTATGTGAGGGTGGTGCAGGATATGTATGAGTACAGTGTGACAGTAGTGAGGTGTAGAGTCAGTATGAAGCATGTGTTCAAGGTGGAGATCAGATGAGATCAGACAGGAGTCTCCATGGATTATAATGTTTGCAGATGACACTGAGCTGTGGTTAGAGTAGGGAGCAGGTGGAGACTAGGCTGGACAGATGGAGATATGCTCTGGAGAGGAGGGGAATGAAAGCCAGCTGGAGCAAGATGGAGTACATGTGTGTAAATGAGGGGGAGCCCAGTGGAATAGTGAAACTGCCAGGAGTAGAGGTGGTTAAGGTAGATTAGTTCAAATACTTAGAGTGAGTAACCTGTTCAAAGGAGGATGGTAAAGGCAAGAAGAAGAGAGTCCAGGCAAGAGGAGTGGGTGGACAAAAGCAGCAGGAGTGATTTGTGATAGAAGGATATTTGCAAGAGAGAATAGGAAAGTTTGCATGATGGTAGTGAGAGGGAATGGTGTTAACAAAAAGACAAAAGGTGGAACTGAAGTCCCTGCTAATTTCCTTGAGCATGACAAGGACAGGCAGGAACAGCGCATCAGTGTAGGTTGGTATGGAGACAAAGTCAAGAGAGTTGGTGCATGTGCAGGGGAGGGATGCTGAGGATGGAGCCACTATGGAAGAGAAGATGAAGACCAAAGAGGAGTTTTATGGATGTGCTGAGGGCAAGGGAGTAACTTTGATTTTGATATTGGTGGGGACACAAAAGTGCTCCAAGACAAAGATTTTTTTTTTTTGCATTACCAATCATAAGTTCATGTCATGCAGATGTTATAGGTTAACAAGCCATCCCAATGGTTAGGGAGTTGGTCTTTCAATCACAGGGTTGCAGGCTCAAATCCCAACCTTACCTCTCACTGCGGTATTGTATCACTTCCTGTTCCGGAGCACAGCGGTGTTTTGCTGTATCTGTTAGCTGTTTAATCTGCGCAGTTAGATTGATCTAGTTATCTAGATTACGATTTGTTTCACAGTGTAATCTTCACGTGCCTTAACTAAAGCACTCCTTCTGCTGAATCACCTCTAAATTATTTACACATTATTCACTTTGTGTGTTTTTAGGAATCCGCTAGCTTAGCGCAGCTACTAGCTCTTAGCCGATTTAGCATGGCGGCTTCTCCTGTCTCTCCCGCACTTTTCTGCTCTGGGTGTGAAATGTTTAGTTATTCTTCAGCCTCCTTTAGCAGTAATGGTACTTGTAATAAGTGTAGCTTATTCGTAGCTTTGGAGGCCAGGCTGGGCAAATTGGAGACTTGGCTCCGCACCGTGGAAAATTCTACAGCTAGCCAGGCCCCTGTAGTCGGTGCGGACCAAGGTAGCTTAGCCGCCGTTAGTTCCCCCCTGGCAGATCCCGAGCAGCCGGGAAAGCAGGCCGACTGGGTGACTGTGAGGAGGAAGCGTAGTTCTAAACAGAAGCCCCATGTACACCGCCAACCCGTTCACATTTCTAACCGTTTTTCCCCACTCGGCGACACACCCGCCGAGGATCAAACTCTGGTTATTGGCGACTCTGTTTTGAGAAATGTGAAGTTAGCGACACCAGCAACCATAGTCAATTGTCTTCTGGGGGTCAGAGCAGGCGACATTGAAGGAAATTTGAAACTGCTGGCTAAGGCTAAGCGTAAATTTGGTAAGATTGTAATTCACGTCGGCAGTAATGACACCCGGTTACGCCAATCGGAGGTCACTAAAATTAACATTGAATCGGTGTGTAACTTTGCAAAAACAATGTCGGACTCTGTAGTTTTCTCTGGGCCCCTCCCCAATCGGACCGGGAGTGACATGTTTAGCCGCATGTTCTCCTTGAATTGCTGGCTGTCTGAGTGGTGTCCAAAAAATGAGGTGGGCTTCATAGATAATTGGCAAAGCTTCTGGGGAAAACCTGGTCTTGTTAGGAGAGACGGCATCCATCCCACTTTGGATGGAGCAGCTCTCATTTCTAGAAATCTGGCCAATTTTCTTAAATCCTCCAAACCGTGACTATCCAGGGTTGGGACCAGGAAGCAGAGTTGTAGTCTTACACACCTCTCTGCAGCTTCTCTCCCCCTGCCATCCCCTCATTACCCCATCACTGTAGAGACGGTGCCTGCTCCCAGACTACCAATAACCAGCAAAAATCTATTTAAGCATAAAAATTCAAAAGAAAAAATAATATAGCACCTTCAACTGCACCACAGACTAAAACAGTTAAATGTGGTCTATTAAACATTAGGTCTCTCTCTTCTAAGTCCCTGTTGGTAAATGATATAATAATTGATCAACATATTGATTTATTCTGCCTTACAGAAACCTGGTTACAGCAGGATGAATATGTTAGTTTAAATGAGTCAACACCCCCGAGTCACACTAACTGTCAGAATGCTCGTAGCACGGGCCGGGGCGGAGGATTAGCAGCAATCTTCCATTCCAGCTTATTGATTAATCAAAAACCCAGACAGAGCTTTAATTCATTTGAAAGCTTGACTCTTAGTCTTGTCCATCCAAATTGGAAGTCCCAAAAACCAGTTTTATTTGTTATTATCTATCGTCCACCTGGTCGTTACTGTGAGTTTCTCTGTGAATTTCAGACCTTTTGTCTGACTTAGTGCTTAGCTCAGATAAGATAATTATAGTGGGCGATTTTAACATCCACACAGATGCTGAGAATGACAGCCTCAACACTGCATTTAATCTATTATTAGACTCTATTGGCTTTGCTCAAATGTAAATGAGTCCACCCACCACTTTAATCATATCTTAGATCTTGTTCTGACTTATGGTATGGAAATAGAAGACTTAACAGTATTCCCTGAAAACTCCCTTCTGTCTGATCATTTCTTAATAACATTTACATTTACTCTGATGGACTACCCAGCAGTGGGGAATAAGTTTCATTACACTAGAAGTCTTTCAGAAAGCGCTGTAACTAGGTTAAGGATATGATTCCTTCTTTATGTTCTCTAATGCCATATAACAACACAGTGCAGAGTAGCTACCTAAACTCTGTAAGTGAGATAGAGTATCTCGTCAATAGTTTTACATCCTCATTGAAGACAACTTTGGATGCTGTAGCTCCTCTGAAAAAGAGAGCTTTAAATCAGAAGTGCCTGACTCCGTGGTATAACTCACAAACTCGTAGCTTAAAGCAGATAACCCGTAAGTTGGAGAGGAAATGGCGTCTCACTAATTTAGAAGATCTTCACTTAGCCTGGAAAAAGAGTCTGTTGCTCTATAAAAAAGCCCTCCGTAAAGCTAGGACATCTTTCTACTCATCACTAATTGAAGAAAATAAGAACAACCCCAGGTTTCTTTTCAGCACTGTAGCCAGGCTGACAAAGAGTCAGAGCTCTATTGAGCTGAGTATTCCATTAACTTTAACTAGTAATGACTTCATGACTTTCTTTGCTAACAAAATTTTAACTATTAGAGAAAAAATTACTCATAACCATCCCAAAGATGTATCATTATCTTTGGCTGCTTTCAGTGATGCCGGTATTTGGTTAGACTCTTTCTCTCCGATTGTTCTGTCTGAGTTATTTTCATTAGTTACTTCATCCAAACCATCAACATGTTTATTAGACCCCATTCCTGCCAAGCTGCTCAAGGAAGCCCTACCATTATTTAATGCTTCGATCTTAAATATGATCAATCTATCTTTGTTAGTTGGCTATGTACCACAGGCTTTTAAGGTGGCAGTAATTAAACCATTACTTAAAAAGCCATCACTTGACCCAGCTATCTTAGCTAATTATAGGCCATCTCCAACCTTCCTTTTCTCTCAAAAATTCTTGAAAGGGTAGTTGTAAAACAGCTAACTGATCATCTGCAGAGGAATGGTCTATTTGAAGAGTTTCAGTCAGGTTTTAGAATTCATCATAGTACAGAAACAGCATTAGTGAAGGTTACAAATGATCTTCTTATGGCCTCGGACAGTGGACTCATCTCTGTGCTTGTTCTGTTAGACCTCAGTGCTGCTTTTGATACTGTTGACCATAAAATTTTATTACAGAGATTAGAGCATGCCATAGGTATTAAAGGCACTGCGCTGTGGTGGTTTGAATCATATTTGTCTAATAGATTACAATTTGTTCATGTAAATGGGGAATCTTCTTCACAGACTAAAGTTAATTATGGAGTTCCACAAGGTTCTGTGCTAGGACCAATTTTATTCACTTTATACATGCTTCCCTTAGGCAGTATTATTAGACGGTATTGTTTAAATTTTCATTGTTACGCAGATGATACCCAGCTTTATCTATCCATGAAGCCAGAGGACACACACCAATTAGCTAAACTGCAGGATTGTCTTACAGACATAAAGACATGGATGACCTCTAATTTCCTGCTTTTAACTCAGATAAAACTGAAGTTATTGTACTTGGCCCCACAAATCTTAGAAACATGGTGTCTAATCAGATCCTTACTCTGGATGGCATTACCCTGACCTCTAGTAATACTGTGAGAATCTTGGAGTCATTTTTGATCAGGATATGTCATTCAAAGTGCATATTAAACAATATGTAGGACTGCTTTTTTTGCATTTACGCAATATCTCTAAAATTAGAAAGGTCTTGTCTCAGAGTGATGCTGAAAACTAATTCATGCATTTATTTCCTCTAGGCTGGACTATTGTAATTCATTATTATCAGGTTGTCCTAAAAGTTCCCTAAAAAGCCTTCAGTTAATTCAAAATGCTGCAGCTAGAGTACTAACGGGGACTAGAAGGAGAGAGCATATCTCATCCATATTGGCCTCTCTTCATTGGCTTCCTGTTAACTCTAGAATAGAATTTAAAATTCTTCTTCTTATTTATAAGGTTTTGAATAATCAGGTCCCATCTTATCTTAGGGACCTCGTAGTACCATATCACCCCAATAGAGCGCTTCGCGCTCAGACTGCAGGCTTACTTGTAGTTCCTAGGGTTTGTAAGAGTAGAATGGGAGGCAGAGCCTTCAGCTTTCAGGCTCCTCTCCTGTGGAACCAGCTCCCAATTCAGATCAGGGAGACAGACACCCTCTCTACCTTTAAGATTAGGCTTAAAACTTTCCTTTTTGCTAAAGCTTATAGTTAGGGCTGGATCAGGTGACCCTGAACCATCCCTTAGTTATGCTGCTATAGACGTAGACTGCTGGGGGGTTCCCACGATGCACTGTTTCTTTCTCTTTTGCTCTGTATGCACCACTCTGCATTTAATCATTAGTGATCGATCTCTGCTCCCCTCCACAGCATGTCTTTTTCCTGGTTCTCTCCCTCAGCCCCAACCAGTCCCAGCAGAAGACTGGCCCCTCCCTGAGCCTGGTTCTGCTGGAGGTTTCTTCCTGTTAAAAGGGAGTTTTTCCTTCCCACTGTAGCCAAGTGCTTGCTCACAGGGGGTCGTTTTGACCGTTGGGGTTTTACATAATTATTGTATGGCCTTGCCTTGCAGTATAAGGCGCCTTGGGGCAACTGTTTGTTGTGATTTGGCGCTATATAAAAAAAAATTGATTGATTGATTGACCTCTCTTTACACCTCCATCCATGACTGGAGTGACCTTGAGCAAAGCAACTAACCCAACATTGCTCCAGCTATACATTTAAATTGAATTCATCAAGGATGGATATTTAACACGAAGTATTGCAATGACCCTATCTGCTAGTGTTGTGACGTTCATGAATAGGGATGGGTATTGATAAGATTTTATCGATATCGATGCCATTATTGATTCTGCTTATTGATCCAATTCCTTATCGATACCTCATGAATTTTGTACTAAAAGTAGGCTTTACAGGTTTTCTATGTATTTCATTGAGTCTTAAAGTAAATAAATATGAAATTGGTCACTGTATCCTTGATCTCTGGACATAAATAAAAATAAACAAAACGGTGTTTCGCTTTGAAGTTATTAATTCCGACTGGACTCTATCATTGTAACTTGACTTGGCAGAGAGCCGCGCAGCGTTGGGAGCTGTGTGAACAGAACGGAGGATGATTCTCGTTTCTTTCTCGCAACAAGACAGGAGTCCCAGTTAGTAACTTTAATCTGCACAAAAGTGACTCACAATTGACATATTCAGGGATGAAAGTGACGAAAAACAAAAAAAGCTGAAACCCAAAATTACCCCCAAACACCACCTGCACGAAAATGAATTCTAGAAGCTGTGAAATGCAATCTGGGACTATTCCAGACAATAAAGTGCAGTGAGTGCAGCATCAATTTAGTGAGAAAAACTTTCAACTTTCAAAACTTTCCAACTTTCCTTATTCAAATTAATTCCAGTAGTATTCTGCTCTTACTAGGATGCAGCAGTTTTCTAGCTTGGCAGATAGTTCTGGAGGAAATCACTGAAGAAATTAACAAACTGAAAATATGGTTTGACCGAAAAAAATTGTCATTAAACTTAAATAAGACAGGGATGAAATGGAGGTGTAAGAGTCACTAGGTGTTCACAGGAAACACTTATTTATTTCTGTATGTACACTCAACAAAAATATAAACGCAGCACTTTTGGTTTTGCTCCCATTTTGTATGAGATGAACTCAAAGATCTAAAACTTTTTCCACATACACAATATCACCATTTCCCTCAAATATTGTTCACAAACCAGTCTAAATCTGTGATAGTGAGCACTTCTCCTTTGCTGAGATAATCCATCCCACCTCACAGGTGTGCCATATCAAGATGCTGATTAGACACCATGATTAGTGCACAGGTGTGCCTTAGACTGTCCACAATAAAAGGCCACTCTGAAAGGTGCAGTTTTGTTTTATTGGGGGGGGATACCAGTCAGTATCTGGTGTGACCACCATTTGCCTCATGCAGTGCAACACATCTCCTTCGCATAGAATTGATCAGGTTGTCAGTTGTGGCCTGTGGGATGTTGGTCCACTCCTCTTCAATGGCTGTGCGAAGTTGCTGGATATTGGCAGGAACTGGTACACGCTGTCGTATACGCCGGTCCAGAGCAGCCCAAACATGCTCAATGGGTGACATGTCCGGTGAGTATGCCGGCCATGCAAGAACTGGGACATTTTCAGCTTCCAAGAATTGTGTACAGATCCTTGCAACATGGGGCCGTGCATTATCCTGCTGCAACATGAGGTGATGTTCTTGGATGTATGGCACAACAATGGGCCTCAGGATCTCGTCACGGTATCTCTGTGCATTCAAAATGCCATCAATAAAATGCACCTGTGTTCTTCGTCCATAACAGACGCCTGCCCATACCATAACCCCACCGCCACCATGGGCCACTCGATCCACAACATTGACATCAGAAAACCGCTCATCCACACGACGCCACACACACTGTCTGCCATCTGCCCTGAACAGTGTGAACCGGGATTCATCCGTGAAGAGAACACCTCTCCAACGTGCCAAACGCCAGCGAATGTGAGCATTTGCCCACTCAAGTCGGTTACGATGACGAACTGGAGTCAGGTCGAGACGCCGATGAGGACGACGAGCATGCAGATGAGCTTCCCTGAGACGGTTTCTGACAGTTTGTGCAGAAATTCTTTGGTTATGCAAACCGATTGTTTCAGCAGCTGTCCGAGTGGCTGGTCTCAGACGATCTTTGAGGTGAACATGCTGGATGTGGAGGTCCTGGGCTGGTGTGGTTACACGTGGTCTGCGGTTGTGAGGCTGGTTGGATGTACTGCCAAATTCTCTGAAACGCCTTTGGAGATGGCTTATGGCAGAGAAATGAACATTCAATACATGAGCAACAGCTCTGGTTGACATTCCTGCTGTCAGCATGCCAATTGCACGCTCCCTCAAAACTTGCGACATCTGTTGCATTGTGCTGTGTGATAAAACTGCACCTTTCAGAGTGGCCTTTTATTGTGGGCAGTCTAAGGCACACCTGTGCACTAATCATGGTGTCTAATCAGCATCTTGATATGGCACACCTGTGAGGTGGGATGGATTATCTCAGGAAAGGAGAAGTGCTCACTATCACAGATTTAGACTGGTTTGTGAACAATATTTGAGGGTAATGGTGATATTGTGTATGTGGAAAAAGTTTTAGATCTTTGAGTTCATCTCATACAAAATGGGAGCAAAACCAAAAGTGTTGGTTTTATATTTTCTGTTGTGTTTCTATTCAGGTTATTTTTGTCTCTTTCTCTAAACTGTATATAATAAGTATATATTGTATATAATAATCATCAGATTATAATATATAAACAAAATAAATTTAAAAAATATTACAATTTGAAAACAAATGCACCC
Source organism: Thalassophryne amazonica (assembly GCF_902500255.1). Taxonomy (NCBI): domain Eukaryota; kingdom Metazoa; phylum Chordata; class Actinopteri; order Batrachoidiformes; family Batrachoididae; genus Thalassophryne; species Thalassophryne amazonica. The sequence goes on from NC_047116.1 coordinate 54,218,425, forward strand.
GAACGTGATGACAGCTGCAACTGCTTAATGCTAACTTTTAACATTGAAAATGCCATAGACAAGCTAACACGTAGCATTGCTCCCGTTTTTTAAGTTATAAAATACAACCCCTGGCAAAAATTATGGAATCACCGGCCTCAGAGGATGTTCATTCAGTTGTTTAATTTTGTAGAAAAAAAGCAGATCACAGACATGACACAAAACTAAAGTCATTTCAAATGGCAACTTTCTGACTTTAAGAAACACTATAAGAAATCAAGAAAAAAAGATTGTGGCAGTCAGTAACGGTTACTTTTTTAGACCAAGCAGAGGAAAAAAAATATGGAATCACTCAATTCTGAGGAAAGAATTATGGAATCACCCTGTAAATTTTCATCCCCAAAATTAACACCTGCATCAAATCAGATCTGCTCATTGACATTGACCCTATGTGTCTTTTTGCAAGGAATGTTTTTGCAGTTTTTGCTCTATGGCAAGATGCATTATCATCTTGTAAAAATCATTTCATCATCCCCAAACATCCTTTCAATTGTCCAAAATATCAACATAAACTTGTGCATTTATTGATGATGTAATGACAGCCATCTCCCCAGTGCCTTTACCTGACATGCAGCCCCATATCATCAATGACTGTGGAAATTTACATGTTCTCTTCAGGCAGTCATCTTTATAAATCTCATTGGAAAGGCACCAAACAAAAGTTCCAGCATCATCACCTTGCCCAAGCAGATTCGAGATTCATCACTGAATATGACTTTCATCCAGTCATCCACAGTCCACAATTGCTTTCCTTAGCCCATTGTAACCTTGTTTTTTCTGTTTAGGTGTTAATGATGCCTTTCGTTTAGCTTTTCTGTATGTAAATCCCATTTCCTTTAGGCGGTTTCTTACAGTTCGGTCACAGACGTGACTCCAGTTTCCTCCCATTCGTTCCTCATTTGTTTTGTTGTACATTTTTCGATTTTTGAGACATATTGCTTTAAGTTTTCTGTCTTGACGCTTTGATGTCTTCCTTGGTCTACCAGTATGTTTGCCTTTAACAACCTTCCCATGTTGTTTGTATTTGGTCCAGAGTTTAGACACAGCTGACTGTGAACAACCAACATCTTTTGCAACATTGCGTGATGATTTACTCTCTTTTAAGAGTTTGATAATCCTCTCCTTTGTTTCAATTGACATCTCTCGTGTTGGAGCCATGATTCATGTCAGTCCACTTGGGTGCAACAGCTCTCCAAGGTGTGTTCACTCCTTTTTAGATGCAGACTAACGAGCAGATCTGATATGATGCTGGTGTTAGTTTTGGGGATGAAAATTTACAGGGTGATTCCATAATGTTTTCCTCAGAATTGAGTGATTCCATATTTTTTTCCTCTGCTTTGTCTAAAAAAGTAACTGTTACTGACTGCCACAATCTTTTTTTCTTGATTTCTTATAGTGTTTCTTAAAGCCAGAAAGTTGCCATTTGAAATGACTTTAGTTTTGTGTCATGTCTGTGATCTGCTTTTTTTCTACAAAATTAAACAACTGAATGAACATCCTCCGAGGCCGGTGATTCCATAATTTTTGCCAGGGGTTGTACATCTATCAACTGTTTCAGAAGACCATAACAGGTCGGTTTAACATAAAAAAGGTAAATAATACTCACAGACGTATGTTCTTTAGGGTTTTAGCGGGGGAAAATTAAGCGAAAGAAAGAAAGAATAAATGAAGCAATCAAAGCACTGTTTCAATCTGCGAACCACTACTTCAATTGGTTCAAGGTTCAAAGCAAAGCCGCGCTGCAGAAAAGTTGATTACGGACCCGCTGCAGGGTCTGTAATCAATGTAGAGAAATGATCATTTTCCTGACAAACACCCCCCAAAATAACGGCGATTCTGAAGGACTGATAACAGAATCGTTAAGTAAAAAGTTTATTGATGTCGGTGGATCGAATCATTTCTTAACGATACCCGAAAGGAACCGGTTCTCGATACCCATCCCTATTCGTGAATGAATCGATTCCCGTTTGTCTGTTATTGTGTCTGCCTGCGCAGTCTTTTAATAAGTTCCCTGCAACTGTGCAGTAGCCTAGCTCTAACGATGCATTCTGCCACGTTGCTAAAACCTGCCTACTGCCTAAAGAGCAGAAGAAGCCTAATGCTTTTAAGAAGGGTTTCCATTCATGAAAGGGATTTTCATGAATGGAAACCCTTCTTAAAAGCTTAGCTGCTTGCTTAGTTTTTAAAGCTTGACGGAGACCCTGCACTTACATTCCTGACTGTGAAGAATGAACGAATATCTAGTTTCTTGGGAGGGGGGCCGTCATCCATTACCAAATATCACCGAAGTCTAGCTCAAGAGAGAGAGATGGGGATGGGGTCGATGGGCGGTCGCGGCCACTGTAGGAAGTGTGCTGCTTGGAGTGACAAGTGGGATAGCCAACCAAGTTAGCGAGAATCGGGTAGCTAATCAGCAGTGTTGCCACAGTTACTTTGAAAAAGTAATCCAATTACTGATTACTGATTCCTCCTTGAAAAAGTAACTTAGTTACTATACTGATTACTCAATTGGAAAAGTAACTAAGTTAGATTACTAGTTACTTTTTTAGTTACTTTCCCCAGCTGCCGACAACAACCCTCTGCCACCTCAACATGACAATGATACTTGTTTTGCCAAAACTCACTTTATAGTCACCCTTTCTTGGCGTCAATGAAAATAAATACTTGTTTTATAAAAAGTAAAATAAAGACCTCTTTCTTGACCTCATATTTAACTGTTGACAGCACTGTTACAGTAAAACTTGCAATTTCTAACCTACATTGTTTATAAATGTAGCTATTAAATTCATTCTAACATTTTTCTAACAGTTAAATTCTCTCTAAACATTTTACTTGTCGAAATTATTATTATTACTGTATAAGTAGTATTAGTAGTTGTAAAAAAAGGCTTCAAAACTGGACATTTAATCTAGGGTGTTGTGGGGGCACATCCTTGCCCCACTTCCCCATTCCATCTGGATTCGCCCCTGCTTTGGCATTTGAGCACAAAGAATGGATAACATTTATTTATGCAGAAAACATGACCAGATTTACAGGTAAGAAAGTTTTATTGCGTTTTCACATCATGTGCTCCTCAGAAAGAGAGTTTAGGTGCATTTGAGTGGAAAATAATGTTAGTTGTTGACACGTCGCGGAGGATCAGCTGTTTTTAGCAGCAGATACGGAGCGGCTCGGAGAAAAAAAAGCATAAAAATGTCTTTGTAAAGCTCAGTGCAGGTGTGCTGTTGTCATCTTCCTTTAAGAGGTGAGGACGAGTCGTAGCTGTTGCAGAAAAATGCGGATAAAAAGCTCACAGCTCGTTTAAAGTGGGCAGTTCAGTTGAACCCCGACCTCCTGCCCACGGACCAAGTTTAATGCTGCTATCGACCCACAATGCAAAAATAATAGTAACGCACAGTGACTTGGAGAAGTAACTTTAATCTGATTACTGATTTGGATGCGATTACTTGTTTCTAAAAAAAGTGGTCAGATTAGACCGGCATCACTGCTAATCAGACAAGGATATTTACGTTAAAGAGGGGGGCTTCCAGCAGTGCATACATTTAACCCTTTATGTGCCATAATAATGGAGGACAGCGGTTTTATTGGTCGTGATTACACAGTAGAGGGCTAAATATTGGTAGGGACGTGACCCTAGCATCCCTATCCCAAATTACGCCCTAGGCTGAGGGAGTACATGCAGGTGGTTGGTGTGACAGAAGAAGATGCAGAGGACACGGTGAGATGGAAAGGTATGATCTGATGTGGTGACCTTGAAGGGGACCAGCCAAAAAAAGAGCAAGAAGAAGAAGAAGTACTGTGTGATGTGGCCAGGCATCATGAAAGCAGGTCATCGGTATGGGCACAGCTTGGGAGGGGCTTTCAATGCCAATGTGTCACAGTTTACGACACAAAATATTTGCAAAGATGAACTAAACTAATATTTCAACAAAATGAGGAGATCTGCACATATCTATGCATCACTATGAATTAAAGGAACTGAAATTCACTGAAATTTTGCAGAGAAAATGTCAGGGTAAGCACAACATTAATCAGGACAAATCAACATTTTTTTATATTTTCCTGCAAACACTAATCACCCTTTAAGCTGCCGCTGTTTATGGCTGTCTCCATGGCGTGTTTGTTCTGGACTCCGGGGAGCTGTGTTTCTAATCTGAGGAAAGAAATTATTGAACCTTCTCAGTGCTCATATGAGAAGGCTTCAAATGTGCGGCCCCCTGCTGTTCAGGGCCCATGAGGCGAGGCCCCTTTGACACATTGTTAAGACGACACCACGTTTGCCCTTCGCACACTCTGATCTGAGTTATTAGCTCAAAGTCTAAAAGCGTGGCCTTGTGAAGAGGACCTGTAATGAGAAAAGCAGGTGAGGCATTTAACTGGAGTTTCACAGCTATTAAAGCACCAACATGCTGCGTCACCATGGCAATGAGTGCTGGGTTCAAGGCTTGTTGGGAGTCAGCAGTTTTGTTTTCAAGAGTAGCAGAGGTTTGAGTTTTCATTCTGCGCATGGGTTTGTAGTTTCAACACTGACCACAGCTGCAAGGAAACATTTTGATTGTGAAAAATAGAGCTGGCTTTGCATCTTTAACAGCAACTCTGTATAATGTATTTCCAGAGTTTAAGTTGCATTCTGTTTGTTTGTTTGTTTTGGGGAGGTGATGGTCTAGTGGTTACACATTGGGATTGAGACCAGAAGATCCTCGGTTCAAAACCTAGCCTGACCGGAAACTCACTGAGGGCCCTTGGACAAGGTCCTTAATCCCTGAATTGCTCCCGGTGTGTCGTGAGCGCTTTGCATGGCAGCACCATGACATCAGTGTGTGAGTGTGTTTGTGTGAATGTGAGGCATAATTGTAAAGCGCTTTGAGTGTCTGATGCAGATGGAAAAGTGCTCTATAAATGCAGTCCATTTACCATTTGTTTTACTAGTTTGGGAGGTCTTGTGACTTCAACTCCAGTGTGACTTAAACACTGCAGTGTTGTCAGTGTTGAGGTCCCCAGCAGATGGAGAAGGTCAATTAGACAACCACGTTTCATCTGGCTGCAGCAGGTAGATGGATACTTTTGAGAGTTGGGATGGACTGGTTGTCTACCTGGGAAATTCCCACTAGTCCTAGTTCTAGTATTAAGGAGAGTATGCTGAAGTTGTTTTTACATTTCTGGTATTTGTTTATGTTGCTCTAAAGTAGGTTAAGTAATGTTACAAAAGTGTAACAATGAAAAAAAAAAAATTAATTATGTTTAATTACCATTATTTGTTGATTTTCAATTCAACAGATTTATAAACAACAGCACAATTAAAGGTGATGAATGTTGTATTTCAGTAGAATCATGTTTTATTTTTGTAAATTGAACAAAACTGGTTCTGGTTTGTTAGCTATTTGAAAGTATTACATTTATTTGTGAACTTTAAAAATCAGTTTGGAGTTGTAATATACACCGTCAAATACAACCCCAATTCCAATGAAGTTGGGACATTGTGTAAAATGTAAATAAAAACAATACAATGATTTGCAAGTAGTAAGTAAGTTGCCCATGCCATGGACACTAACACACCCCCATACATCACAGATGCTCACTTTTGAACTTTGCGCTGGTAACAATCTGGATGGTCTTTTTCCTCTTTTGTCTTTAGGACACGACGTCCGTGATTTCCAAAAACAATTTGAAATTTGGACTCATCAGACCACAGCACACTTTTCCACTTTGTGTCTGTCCATTTCAAATGAGCTCAGGCCCAGAGAAGGCAGCTGCGTTTCTGGATGTTTTTGATGTATGGCTTTTGCTTTGCATGGTAGAGTTTTAACTTGCACTTGTAGCTGTAGCGACAAACTGTGTTAACTGACAGTAGTTTTCTGAAGTGTTCCTGACCCCATGCGTTAAGATCCTTTACACAATGATGTTGGTTTTTAATGCAGTGCCACCTGAGGGGTCGAAAGTCACGGGCATTCAATGTTGGTTTTCAGCCTTGCCGCTTACGTGTAGAAAGTTCTCCAGATTCTCTGAATCTTCTGATTATATTATGGACTGTAGATGATGGAATCCCTAAATTCCTTGTAATTGATCATTGAGAAACAGTGTTCTTAAACTGTTTTTTTTTTTTCATGCAGTTGTTCACAAAGTGGTGATCCTCACCCCATCTTTGCTTGTGAATGGCTGAACCTTTTGGGGATGCTCCTTTTATACCCAATCATGACACTCACCTGTTTCCAATTAACCTGTTCACCTGTGGAATGTTCCAAACAGGTGTTCTTTGAGTATTCATCAACTTTCCCAGTCTTTTTTTAAATGTGTTGCAGGCATCCATTTCAAATGAGCAAATATTTGCACACAAACAATAAAGTTTGTCAGTTTGAACATTAAATATCTTGTCTTTGTGGTGTTTTCAATTGAATATACAGTAGGTTTAAGGTATAAGGTTTAAGGTATAAGGTATAAGTAGGTATAAGGTATAAGGTTTATTTTGTTTTTATTTACTTTACACTCAATGTCCCAACTTCATTGGAATTGGGGTTTTAACATAAAGAGGTAAGGACCAGTGCACCCCCCGGCTGGGTGGTTGTCATCCAGTAACCAAGATGATTCAGCATTGTGGTGAATGTGGCAACACCAGCGAATGCTCCCAGTCCTGACCACTAAAATATACCCACGACTCACTGTTTTTCAAATCTGATTTTGAGCATTGAACGTGTCAGTGCTAGAATTCAAAAACTGAATACAGTTACTTAAAAAACACCGTGAACTACTAAAAGATAAAAGTTTTTTATTGCAAAGTTTTAACCTGAAGAGACAAATCCTTTTCTGCATAATTAATGAAGTTGGTTTCTGTTTATTTTCATTGATTTAATTTTGTTGTGGTGTTCTCCTTAACTTAATGTTATGTGTCGGACGCAGCTCGGAGAACCGACCAGCGTTTGAAGGACCCAGTATGAAATAAGCAGAGCACGGTACAAAGGCTAACTGAATTTAATACATAACAGTGATGTGATACAAAACAACAAAAGAGTGTGCGGTCTGGCGTGGTGGTGATACGGTGCGCTCCCAGCAGCGCTAACGGTCCGGAGCCAGAAGCCGTTCGGACCCAAGGACCCCGCCGACACCCCCCAGGTGGCCGCAACAAACCGAGTCTGTGAAAGAAGGAACCATTATGTGAGTCAATCAATCAATCAATCAATTTTTTATATAGCGCCAAATCACAACAAACAGTTGCCGCAAGGCGCTTTATATTGTAAGGCAAGGCCATACAATAATTATGTAAAACCCCAACGGTCAAAACGACCCCCTGTGAGCAAGCACTTGGCTACAGTGGGAAGGAAAAACTCCCTTTTAACAGGAAGAAACCTCCAGCAGAACCAGGCTCAGGGAGGGGCAGTCTTCTGCTGGGACTGGTTGGGGCTGAGGGAGAGAACCAGGAAAAAGACATGCTGTGGAGGGGAGCAGAGATCGATCACTAATGATTAAATGCAGAGTGGTGCATACAGAGCAAAAAGAGAAAGAAACAGTGCATCATGGGAACCCCCCAGCAGTCTACGTCTATAGCAGCATAACTAAGGGATGGTTCAGGGTCACCTGATCCAGCCCTAACTATAAGCTTTAGCAAAAAGGAAAGTTTTAAGCCTAATCTTAAAAGTAGAGAGGGTGTCTGTCTCCCTGATCTGAATTGGGAGCTGGTTCCACAGGAGAGGAGCCTGAAAGCTGAAGGCTCTGCCTCCCATTCTACTCTTACAAACCCTAGGAACTACAAGTAAGCCTGCAGTCTGAGAGTGAAGCGCTCTATTGGGGTGATATGGTACTACGAGGTCCCTAAGATAAGTTGGGACCTGATTATTCAAAACCTTATAAGTAAGAAGAAGAATTTTAAATTCTATTCTAGAATTAACAGGAAGCCAATGAAGAGAGGCCAATATGGGTGAGATATGCTCTCTCCTTCTAGTCCCCGTCAGTACTCTAGCTGCAGCATTTTGAATTAACTGAAGGCTTTTTAGGGAACTTTTAGGACAACCTGATAATAATGAATTACAATAGTCCAGCCTAGAGGAAATAAATGCATGAATTAGTTTTTCAGCATCACTCTGAGACAGACCTTTCTGATTTTAGAGATATTGCGTAAATGCAAAAAAGCAGTCCTACATATTTGTTTAATATGCGCTTTGAATGACATATCCTGATCAAAAATGATGTGTCCACACTCTACACACAGAGAACCACTCAAAGGTGTACATAAACAGCAAACACTTCCTGGCTTAATTACTAATCAGCTTCCCAACCTGCAGGCATGGAACATCCAGTTCACAAAACTCCACTGCAGTGGAAGCCGATACATGACTAACATACAGCTCAATATAATAAGGTGTGAGGGACACCACATTTACTGACTGTATAAACGTTAGTCACAAAATCTAACGTACCTCAGGAAGTGTGCTGACGAGCGTGAGACCTCACCCCCTCCTCTTTCACAGACCGTGCATCAAACCCTGGACGTTCTCTGCATCCACTGATGATGAGATGGCTCCCGAGACGACGATCTCACCCGTCTGGTCACAAGGTCGAGTCTCTGGCAAATACACACTGTATACTCCAGTCTTAAATGCCACCATGTTCCAATCCATATAGATGCACCACAGCTGTGAGTCCTGACGAGCCGCAGGTGATCAGGGTGAGGTCCTGATAACCTCAGCAACACAGCCACTCAGTCCCAAATGCAAGCCACCTGGAAGGAAAAACAAAAGACAGAAACAAAAAGGCAGCCAGGCCCCCCAGCCATACAACACTTAATGCTTCATGCCCATGTCGATATTGTGATTCAGTGGACCACAGCAAGTCAATCACGTGTCTTTTTTGTATGAGCTGTTTATTCTAATGTTGTATCTATTTATAATGTCATTTTAATAATAACTCAGTTGGCTGAGGGTGCACTTGGCACTTAATAATGCCGGAATAATGGCCAATAAATGTTTGTCCCGAGATGACCTCAGCTGACACTCACTTTAGTATCATTTAATACTTAAAGTATCATTGAATTCATGACATAAAAAAAATCCAGCAATTCAAAAATTGTGAGCCTTCAGTCGAAGCTGAATTTTAGAGCGCTGCAACTTTTTGGAGAACTGTTCCACCTCTTTTCCATCTAAACCCTTTGATTGTTCCAACAGGATGTGAGACACTGATTATATTTACAAGTGGAAGGACCAAACGGCGGACCAACGCAATAAACACAGCGACCGGCCGATGGAACAGCCTCACAGTGTTTGTCAGTGCAGGTCTGTCACATGTTAAATAAATAAACGAGCTCAGAACAAAAGTAAACCTAATGTAAGACACAGACGAGAAGAATCTGATTCATTCTGACTCACTTTTCCTCAGGCGAGGCATATTTAGTCCATGTGGTCGTTAGACGGTTTTTGATCCCCCTGGCTATGAAAGGCATGCTGTCACGTGACAACTGTTTAATTATTAAATACGTGCATATTCGAAAACCACTTATGCTGGTGAGGACTAATGGAGCCTGTCGCACTGAGTATTGGAGGAGAGTATCTGTCTCGGACATGTCGCCATCCAAAAACTATTCCACACAGTCAGTCTTCGTGAGAGAAATCCCACATCGACAGCATACAGAGTCCACGTGGAAAGATGCAGTTGGAGTATGTTGACCTACATAAACATTAACTTTCTGTTCATTCGTGTCAGTAAAATTTAAGTTCCTTATTTTCTACACTGCCCAAGCTGGTGTCCCCAGTGCCCATTATTTTCACAGCAAATGTACTTGTATAAGTCTGACGTGGTCAGGCACGAAGCCGGTGTGTTCTCATCGTGTTTCAAGAAACCATTTGCTCTTTAGTCCATCTAAAACCAGGTCTAAAAGTCTAGTTCAGTGACTTTTTAAAAGGTAACCTTAAATACGGGATGATACCTGCTGCCCAGACTGAAACAAAGATTGTCTGCAATACCAGGAGAACATCTCTTATTAATTATAGAACATTTTTTACATCTGCATTTCATCTTGTTGTGACCACAGCAATCATTAATAGACTACATCAAGGAACAAAAATGTGAGCACAAAGCTTTTGGAAATCTTATGAGAATAGTTCATAAAATGCAAAATTTCATGAACTTCTGTTCATGAAATTTACATTGTAGCTTGACCTGTACAGTATGTTTGGTTGCATGGAGAGATGACTAGAAATGTGAAAAGATCATCCCATCATCCCCCTTTTTAACTTGGTGATGACACTGTATGTACAAAATTTAAAGCTGAGGTGTGTAGGATTGAGCATCGAGTAGTGAGGCTGCAGACTGCACTATTTTTTTTAAAGAGGGTTCTTGAACTTGTTCACCTGCACTAGCAACCAATAAATAGGGTAGCGACCACTGATTCCTGTTCATTTCTCTTCTGTCTGTGCTGCAAAATGCCAAAGATGGAGTAAGGATGTCCCTTTTGGGTGACTGTATCAACATGGCGAACTACACAAGGGGGCCCGTGCCCATGTAGATATGAAGTGCTCATTCTAAGCTTAAGAAAACACATCGATTCATTGGTGCAGGTAATTATATATTATATAACGGCTAAGTGGATCCTTGTCATTTTATTGATGGTTTGTGTCACATGACATGAATTATTTGTACCATTTGCTATTGTGTTTCATTGACCGTGCAATAGTTCTTAGTGTGCAATTTTGGTGCTATATGAAATGTGCAATATACACATGAACATTCGCGGTGCCCCAACCACCGCGCATGTTCACTACTGGGGGCAATGTTTAGTTAAATATGGCAGAGTTTGTTCTGCTGGCTGATGACGATTTGAAGGAGCTAACTGATGCTAACACACACACACACAAACCCAACTCCACCATGCCATAAGCCATCTGGAGGCACTGTTAGGATAAAGTTAGGATGAATAGATAGACAAATTTCTGATGCGATTTTTCGCTGGAGTAAGGAAAGCAGACAGCAGACTGTACATGAAGTCAGTAGACGGTATCACGGACTAGAGGAAGCAGGGGCACAGTGGATCAAAAATGTTTTGTGGCAGCATGAACACATTATGCATCGGTTTAGGTCATTCTATTATGGATTTAATATAATGTTATAATAATGGCTGTGTTATTTATTTCTCACCAAGTGTAATTTACTGGTGTTTAAAATTGATTTTAAAATTTTTGATTCACTAGGCCCCGGACACTGATTCACGGGGCACAGTGAATCAACTTAGAATATAATGAAAAACAAATGATTATGAAGATTTCTTCAAAATTATTAAATACGAGGTCTGTTAGAAAAGTATCAGACCTTTTAATTTTTTTCAAAACCTGATGGATTTGAATCATGTGTGCTTGCATGAGTCAACCTTGAACCTTCGTGCGCATGCGTGAACTTTTTCACGCCTGTCGATTGCATCATTTCCTGGTAAGCAGCCTTTGTGTGGGACGTGTGCTGTGCGCTCGACGGATTTTCATTTCAAGGAAAAAGACGGAACAACTGGAGCAGCGCCGCATCAAATTTTGGCAGAAACTGGGCGACAGCCAGGTGGAAACCATTTGGATGATTCAGATGGCTTTCGGTGACAATGCTTTGGGCATCACACAGATTAAGGAGCGGTACAACCGGTTTAAAGACGTCCGCACAACGGTGGAGAGTGAGCCACGCTCCGGTCAGCCATCAACATGCTGAAATGACCAGATCATTTCCGAAGTGAACGCTGTGGTGATGCAGGACCGTTGTGTGACTATCCGAGAAATTGCGGAAGAGGTGGACATCAGCACTTTTTCGGTACATTCCTGTGACAGAAGATTTGGCCATGAAAAGAGTGGCGGTGAAACTCATGCTGCTGCTGACGGCGGCGCAAAAGCGCCTCCGTGTTGGAAGTCTCACAGGACATGCTGTGACATGCCGACCTCTTCCAAAATTTCTTGGATAGTCACACGACTGAAAAGTCACCGAAAGCCGTCTGAATCATCCGAATGGTTTCCACCTGGCTGTTGCCCAGTTTCTGGCAAAATTTGATGCGGCGCTGCTCCAGTCGTTTCGTCTTTTTCTCAAAATGAAAAGCGCACACAACACACGTCCTCACACAAAGGCTGCTTACCAGGAAATGATGCAATTGACAGGCGTGGAAAAGTTCACGCATGCGCACGAAGGTTCAAGGTTTGCTCATGCAAACACACGTGATTCAAATCCATCAGGTTTTGCAAAAATAAAAAGGTCTGATACTTTTCTAACAGACCTCGTATATGCTGATGCATATACAAACTATAATCCAGCAAACCAGCTATGTAATGTGTGAGCATCTTATAAAGTGATGTAAGTCCTTTAGAAACTATTATAAATACAACTGTCATAATTTCTGTTCAAGCGTGAAAACAGGTGTTTATATTCACGATTTTAGAGTATCCCAGAATCCTTTGCGTGCTGGGGAGGGAGGCTTGATAATGGCTCAGCTTAATGCTAACTTTAACATTGAAAATGCCATAGACATGCTAAGTGTTCGCATCTGTCCCGTTTTTAAGTTATAAAATGCATCTATCAACTGTTTCAGAAGAGCATAACAGGTTAGTTAACATAAAAGGTAAATATTACTCACAGACATATGCTCTTTAGGATTTAGCAGGGAAAAATTAAGATAAAGCAAATAAAACAAAGAAGCATTCTTTGAAGCATTGGTGCTTAGTTGGCTCTTTTAACCTTGAACCAATGAAGCAGTTCTCAGGCCAGCTGAGAACTGCTTCATTGGTTCAAGGTTCAAAGCAAAGCCGCGCTGCAGAAATGGTTGATTATACAGACCCGCTGCAGGGTCTGTAATCAGTGTAGAGAAATGATCATTTTCCTGAGAAACACCCCCAAAAACAATGGCCACTCTGAAGAACCGACAAGGGAATCGTTAAGCAAAAAGGCTATTGATGTCGATGGATCGAATAATTTCTTAAGGATACCCAAAAAGAACCGGTTCATGAAATGCAACCCTATCACCAACACACTTTAAAAAAATAAAAATAAAAATAAAACTCACATTAAAGACTCATGATTATCTTAGTTAAACACCTGAATGCATATTTTGGTTGAACTCACCTCCATAACGACGCACTGTTGCAAACAATTCAGTCCATTTAACTATTTTTGCTGTTATATAAAACAAATAATGAATGTTTTTCTATTCTTTCAATGTAACAAATATTTCATTCGGTGAAAGATGGAACGTACCATTAAACGAGGTGAACCTCATGAAATATTCATACCATTGAACTCATAAATATTCATTATTTGTATACTACTCTACATACTACAGTACATTCCATTTCTACTAATAAATGCTCCTAAATCCTACTCACTGGAGCTTTAAGTCTTGACTTTCACAATAGTGGTTGGTCATCCTTTTTTCATAGTCATGTGAGAAGTCCATAATTGCCAAACTTGGCAAATTTCATCTAATTACTTTCAGCAGTTTACATGGTAACTTTTGCAAAATCAACCAGATGTGGCCACGGATGAAAGAATGGCTCAGCGAAATCAGAAACAGAATCCTCCTTTTCCACTTTGGTGGTGTGTAATAAATATCTTAGGACACATTTTAAAGCACATGTACAAAATAACATTAGAAGTGTGACATAAATAAGCGCTAAGTCCAAATAAATACATAAATAATGCATTAGCTGCATTAAATCACAACTAGACTTCCTGCCGTCTTTTGAAACAGCAGCTGACACTCTAAAGCTCACTGCACTGATATTCTTTCTCATCTCATTTACATGATCAAGGGTCTTTTTAACACATCATCTCACAGCATCACGTAATAAAACCCACGCGTCAGTGCTATATGCAGAAGTATGAGTCCATGGACATCCATTGAGTCTCACAGCATTGTGTCCCCTCTCTCGCCGTGACAAGTGCTATTGGTAAACAACCCCCCCCCCCCCCCCAGTCCAAAAAACAGTGGCTCTTGATTATCAGTGTGCAATAAATTAGAATATTTAAGCCGTGGAGGAGGTGGGAGTGGATGACCTGGTGAGAAGTCCACAGATGTCGATCGTTCGCCTGCGTCATGCCGGCTGGCTGCCTGTCTGTCTTTTCAGAGGTAGAGGAAAAAAGTGGGAGAAAAAACCCAAACCACCTCCTCGTGCACTCGGCACACTCTGGTCGCCCCATGTTCATCGGTTAATCCCACTTTATCCAAGAGAGCCGGGCTGTCAGGTCTGGAAAGGAGAAGCAGAAGGGCAGAAGGAGACAAAAGCAGACTGAAGCCATGAGTTCTGATACATTTTAATGACTGTTTAACAAGTTGTTGGTCTGGGCCTAAGAATGGGCCCACGCTTACTCCTCAAAGGTTCCATAAAGAAGCTTTAGAGGGGATTCCCACAGAATTGGTTAAGTGCATATTGCGGGGAGGCAGTGAGTGCTGTAAGAAGATTTGCGTTTTGGTAAAATGAGGCTCATTTACGAGCAAATGGCCAAAGGAAAAACACCTGGGATTAAAAATGTGCAGCCCACACAAAGTCTGTGTCTTAAATGACATTTATGTTATTTGTATGTACTCAATAACTCACTCAAAATCATTAGTTCTTTCTATTCACTGTTTAAGGAGAACTGACTTGGATTTAGAACCCCGGTCACACGGCACTAACGAAGGACACCGAAGCCAAAACGAAACAAGAAATCTGGACTTACGCTGACTTTTGGAGACATTGTTTAACCGTCGTCCAGCTTCATTCCTGAAGCTGGCGCTTCGTTCCTGAAGCTGGCACTTCATCAGAATTTTCAAACTGTTGAAGAATGTGAACAAATCCTGACAACAACTTCAATTCGTCCGTATTCCGTTTTGCTTTCTGTCTTTACGGTTCCTCATCATTTGCATAGTTCCCATACCGTCAGCGTCCCGTTTGACTGTCGTCCAAATTCGGCCAACCTCCCAAGTCCAATATCTTGCACGAACGTTGACAATATCTGAACGGATCAATAACTAAAGCTCAGACGAGCTGAACGTGACTCGTCCATGTGTGGAACGAAAAGCAACGTCATACAGAAACAATAGCGGCAAGAACGTTTTATCAACTACTTTAACTATTTATGCATGTTCGCATGCCGTCTGTGGCTGGAGAGGTTGTGTGCACACACAAACGGCTGTGTGCCACAGACAGCTGTGCGCACATTTGCATGCTGTCTGTGGCTGGAAGATTCCACGGGTCCAAGCACGGGCACGGCCCCCGGTCGTGGAAAATTCCAGCCTCAGACAGCATGCAAATGTGTGCACAGCTGTCTGTGGCACACAGCCGTTTGTATGTGCACACAACCTCTCCAGCCACAGACGGCATGGGAACGTGCGTAAATAGTTAAAGTAGTTGATAAAACGTTCTTGCCGCTATTGTTTCTGTGTGACGTTGCTTTTCGTCCCACACATGGACGAGTCACGTTCAGCAGTTGTTTGTGCAGACGTTGTTTTTGTGAAGACAGACCTGTTGTCAAGACAACTCTCGCACCTGCAGGTGCTGTGGAGAGCGCATGTTGGCTGCAGAAATGATCACAGGCTGGCGCTCGGTCTGATACCCGCTGTCAAGTAACGTCATCATGAATGTTTTGTTTTGATTTTGTTTAAAGCGTCAAGGTTCCCGTTCGCTTCATTTTCTTTTGTTAGTTTTGGTTTTGTTTCGTTCCTTTATGTGCTCTGGACTCACAGGCTTTTTGGTGATTTTTTCCTTTGTTCAGTGATCGCTGTGTGCCGTGTGACCGGGCCTTTAGTCAGATTGGACTAAAGGCCTGGTCAGGTAAAATTAGTTTGTGGTAAAATTAGTTCAATGTTAACGGTGAACATATAAATGACCACTCAAAATTTAACTGATAATGTGCAGTCATCCTACAAATCTCATTATTATTGTTATTATTATTATGGCTATTTATTACTATTATTGTTCTTCTATATATTTGATGGTTTGTATTTACTGTTCACTTTCTTATTGTGAAACAGGGTGTTTTTTTGTTGTTGTTTTGTGTTTTTTTTTTATAACTGCCAATAATTCAAAAACTACTGACTGTACAGCAACTATAGCTGCACATACTTTATGTTGACAATATTTACACATATACATTTTAAGATCATATAAATGTTGTGGTTGGGCCCGTTAGTGCCCTTATGTAGGCATGTAATGCCCTTGCATTCTGACTGTTTTTCTGTTAGTTGTCTTTGTGATCTGTCCCCTGTCTGTCTGTCATCCTTGTTAGTGTTCGTTGTAATCTCTCCCATCTGTGTCCTTGTGTTAATCATCAGTGTGTTGCAGTCCTGTGTCCACGTCTGTCAATTGTGTGGTTTCCCTGTTTGTAGTCTGTACACTTTTAAGTTCCATGTTAGTTTCTGCCTTTGTTTCTTGGTTTTGTATTTGGTTATTGTACGTGGTTCTCTTTTTAGTTGATTATTATCATGATGTTTTTGGTTCTACTCACCCCCGGGTTTCTTTTACAGTTTGTGTAACTTTGTGTGTGTCAGTTTCTGTGTGTGCTGTAAGCGTGTCTTGTGTTCCAGGTGCCCCTATTCCTGTGCACACCACACCTGTAGTTCTTTTGTTTATTTGTGTTTTGGTACACTCAACAAAAATATAAACACAACACTTTTGGTTTTGCTCCCATTTTGTATGAGATGAACTCAAAGATCTAAAACTTTTCCACATACACAATATCACCGTTTCCCTCAAATATTGTTCACAAACCAGTCTAAATCTGTGATAGTGAGCACTTCTCCTTTGCTGAGATAATCCATCCCACCTCACAGGTGTGCCATACCAAGATGCTGATTAGACACCATGATTAGTGCACAGGTGTGCCTTAGACTGCCCACAATAAAAGGCCACTCTGAAAGGTGCAGTTTTGTTTTTATTGGGGGGGATACCAGTCAGTATCTGGTGTGACCACCATTTGCCTCATGCAGTGCAACACATCTCCTTCGCATAGAGTTGATCAGGTTGTCAATTGTGGCCTGTGGAATGTTGGTCCACTCCTCTGCAATGGCTGTGTGAAGTTGCTGGATATTGGCAGGAACTGGTACACGCTGTCGTATACGCCGGTCCAGAGCATCCCAAACATGCTCAATGGGTGAAATGTCCGGTGAGTATGCCGGCCATGCAAGAACTGGCACATTTTCAGCTTCCAAGAATTGTGTTCAGATCCTTGCAACATGGAGCCGTGCATTATCCTGCTGCAACATGAGGTGATGTTCTTGGATGTATGGCACAACAATGGGCCTCAGGATCTCGTCACGGTATCTCTGTGCATTCAAAACGCCATCAATAAAATGCACCTGTGTTCTTCATCCATAACAGACGCCTGCCCATACCATAACCCCACCGCCACCATGGGCCACTCGATCCACAACACTGACATCAGAAAACCGCTCACCCACACGACGCCACACACGCTGTCTGCCATCTGCCCTGAACAGTGTGAACCGGGATTCATCTGTGAGAGAACACCTCTCCAACGTGCCAAACGCCAGCGAATGTGAGCATTTGCCCACTCAGGTCGGTTTACGATGACGAACTGGAGTCAGGTCGAGACCCCGATGAGGACGACGAGCATGCAGATGAGCTTCCTGAGACGGTTTCTGACAGTTTGTGCATAAATTTGTTGGTTATGCAAACGATTGTTTCAGCAGCTGTCCGAGTGGCTGGTCTCAGATGATCTTGGAGGTGAACATGCTGGATGTGGAGGTCCTGGGCTGGTGTGGTTACACGTGGTCTGCGGTTGTGAGGCTGGTTTGGATGTACTGCCAATTTCTCTGAAACGTCTTGGAGACGGCTTATGGTGGAGAAATGAACATTCAATACACGAGCAACAGCTCTGGTTGACATTCCTGCTGTCAGCATGCCAATTGCATGCTCCCTCAATCTTGCGACATCTGTGGCATGTGCTGTGTGATAAACTGCACCTTTCAGAGTGGCCTTTATTGTGGGCAGTCTA
This sequence comes from Thalassophryne amazonica, assembly GCF_902500255.1. Classification (NCBI taxonomy): domain Eukaryota; kingdom Metazoa; phylum Chordata; class Actinopteri; order Batrachoidiformes; family Batrachoididae; genus Thalassophryne; species Thalassophryne amazonica. The sequence goes on from NC_047116.1 coordinate 54,236,398, forward strand.
AGGCACACCTGTGCACTAATCATGGTGTCTAATCAGCATCTTGATATGGCACACCTGTGAGGTGGGATGGATTATCTCAGCACTGAAGTGCTCACTATCACAGATTTAGACTGGTTTGTGAACAATATTTGAGGGAAATGGTGATATTGTTTATGTGGAAAAAGTTTTAGATCTTTGAGTTCATCTCATACAAAATGGGAGCAAAACCAAAAGTGTTTATATTTTTGTTGAGTGTATTTCCAGAGTAGATTTAAAGAGGTTGGTGTACAGTGAGTCTTTGAACTGCACACACAAATAACACAATCTGCATTGTGTTTTAGTTTTAGTATAGATTCCAGCCTGACAAAATAACTGAAACTGTCTGTTCCACATTCAAGTGGACATTATTTATTACAAGAGGCACTGACAAAATAATAATGCCATCTATAACAAATCCATCTGTACAAATAAAATGGAAGCATAGTGTTTGTGGTTGAGTATCGGTATGCAACAAACACCCCATTATAGCAGACGCGCACACCTCTGTTGTGCTTTTTCCAGAGCAATGAGTGGTTGTGTGCCTCGGCGCTGTGCCACCATGTGTCCAGCACAGTCTTGCAGTGTGTCCTGCTGAGCTGTATTAATGTCCCTGGCGCACAGTTACTACACACCGCTGCACAGGATCACTGCCCACTAAGGTCAATGAAATTGCTCTGCCCCAAAATAGAAAAGGACCTGCATTATATTTTAATTTCAGCCTGTAATTTTAACTTGGCATCAAAGTGACTTTACAGTGAAATCCACATTCAAGTAGAAATTATTTATTTCTAGATGCAGTAATGAATTAAAAACCAAAGCAGTCTGTAAAATTGAAGTAAAATATGCACATTGGCTCCTATCTGTACAAATTACAGTCACTTTGGTTACTTTTGTGACCCATGATGGTCACAATGTCACAATAATTTTGAACATGTTTAAAATTTTCGTGATTGGTTGCAACATTCTACAACACCACTTTGAGCACCTGTTGCACACTATGACATACTCCATCGAGGTATCCGATTGTTATTATTTTTTTTTCAGTCATAACAGTAATCATTCGGGTGCCAAAAAGCGGGTTAAGACATCTTAGTGTGATTTTTAATCCATCATTGCTTTTTGAGCTATACATGAGAGAGATGACCACAACTGTTGTTTATTTATGTAAAAGTGCAGTTCATTAAACCTATCCTTATATGGCGGATGTTAAACAACTGACTCACATTTTTTGTCCTCCAGAATTAACTGTTATAATGTTATATTTTCTGGTTTATTGCAAAAGTATGGGATACTGTTTTCAAATGATTCACAATCTGACTGCAAGTTTTAACTATATAAGACATTTGAACACAAACCTGTAGGAGCCTCCCTTTTCAACATGCTGTGAATGTGAAAGCCGATTTAAGTTTCTATTGTTCACTTATAAAACCATGACTGAGTGTTCACTGACTTGTCTTATAGAGCTTATGAAGTCTTATTTACCAACCCATGAGCCATGGTCTCAGGATGGAGGTACACCACATGTCTACGGATAAAAAGAAGCCCAGCAGGTTCTACAGCTTTGTTTATTGTACTCTGATCTGTCAACTGAGGTTAGACAGTCAAATTCTGTTGATTCTTATAATTCAGTTTTCTTTAGTTAAGCTATACATAGTTTTGTAATTTGGAAATATAGAGTAGTCAAGGATGATTAACCTGAATTCTGTTGTTTAACTCTCAAGGCAGCCATTGCAGATTTTGCAACAGCTAAATATCTGATTTTTCCTGTTACTAAAAATTAATTGGAGCCTGAGAGGGTTAAAAGCTAGTTCCTTTTATCTGTAACACGACATTGGGCGCACGGTGGCTTGCGGTTAGCATGGTTGCCTACAGAGCTACAAGGTCTCGGGTTCGGTTCTGGTCCCTACTCCTTTCTGTGTGGAGTTTGCATGTTCTCCCGTGTTTGTTTAGTTTCCCTCCAGGTGATCCGGTTTCCAAAGACTGCAGGTTAGATGGATTGGAAACTTTAAACGTGAGCCTCGGTGTGAATGAGTTTGTCTGACTATATATATGTGTCACCACTGCAATGGACTGGCGGCCGACCCGGGGCCTGCTCCGTTTCTCGCCTAATGACTACTGGCATAGGCACCATCCCCCCATGACCCTTAAGTCACAATAAGTGGGTTCAGAAAATAATGATGGAATTTTCCTTTTTTTTTTTTTAGCATTTTTGTTTTGGTGTATTTATGAAAATTTGAAATGTCTTGACCTGAAAATGTTGTGAAAAGTTTGTATTATTATTATTATTATTATTATTATTATTATTATTATTATTATTATCATCATCATCTTTCTGTTTGTTAATTAGGCCCTGCAACAGACTGGGATCTTGTCCAGGGTGTCCTCACACCCTATTAGTGCTGGGACAGACTCCAGCCCCCCCATGACCCTTAATTGGAGTAAGTGGAGACAGACAATAAACAAATGTTTGTTAATTATTGTTTATATATATATATATATATATATAATATATATATATATACGAGTATATGACTTCGACCAGGATGGCACCCCGGATGGAATATGTAACACTTGAAATCAACTTTTGACCTTTATCTTTTTATTGACCTTGTCCATAAGATTTATAGTATAAGCTTTTCACATTGCTGACCTGTTACTGAAACAATGAGACAATCCAGTATCCACTAAACATGTTATTGTCTCACATACGTTGTAATTCCTCCACCATTAACCTGTTTAAGTTAAGATTAGTAATTAACCACATATTCACATATCTTGATTACAAATAATAACATAAATCTGAGGTCATGTGTTGTGTAATTTTTGAAATACTATAAATACTGTCTTGAACTACACAGATACTCTGGTCTGTCAGATATTTGAACTTGGTGAAAGTATATGTGCTGTAAATAGTGCCTCTTATTTGTCATGTGGTGGTGATCAGGCAATATATCATTCACAACTCTGGCATATGGATTAAAAATATGCGCACAGTAGTTTATAGTGAAGCAAGTGGAAGAGCAGCTTCATATTATCCTCAGCTCAGAATCAAGAACATAAAATGAATGAAGGTGCTGTTTAATATGAGGACTTCTCAGATTTAACACACACTTCAGGATGAGAATCTCACCACTTGTGTTCCAGATGGCGTTGGTTTGGTTCTTGTAGCCGCTTTTCATGCACTCGTCCACGTAGGACTTGGGGTCACATCCCGACATGAGGATTTCTCTCAGTAGGGCGATGTAGGCGATGGCCAGTCTCAGGGTGTCTATCTTGGACAGACGCTTCTCGTAGGGGAACGTCGGAACGTGGCAGCGCAGCTCCTCGAAGGCGGAGTTGATGCTCAGCATCCTCTTCCTCTCCCGGATGTTGGCGGCGTGCCGCTGCACCTTGTAGGGCTGATGGCACACCAGCCTGCGCGCCCTGCGCTTGCTCAACTCCGGCAGCTCGTGTGCGCTCTCCGCTTCTCCGCCTGAAGTCGGCGACTGCACGTCCAAGTCGGTGAGGGTCACCTGCGCGTCTGGAAAGACGGACTGACAGCCGAAGGAGGACCAGGGAGACATCTGGCCGGAAGCTGCGCTGCTGTCCAGCAGCAGCGAGTCAAGCTGGCTCTGAAACTGGAAGTTTGGATCAACCTGTCCCCAAAAAGCAAAATCCGGGGTGCCATCCTGGTCGAAGTCAAAAAATAGATCATCCATAGTTTTTATTTTAAAAACAAATTAAATGAGTGACTTTCTCCTCAGACAGACTGCGTTTTCACCTGCGCGTGCTTTAATGTGCGCCGTGACACCGTCATCCTCTAGATTAAATACTTCCAGGACCTCCGTGCGTCGATCTGACCAAATCTAAAACTTGAAAAGAAACCCTCAAAGGACTCTTCACTCCTTGTAGATCGTTCATGTCTTTAAAAAGGAATTACAAAAGAATCAGCTGATTCTTAAGTTACCATAAGAAAAAAGAGAAGTAAGCACGTGTTCCACTCAAGTGGTCCAGCGGACACGACAAAACACTTTGGGGGGGGGGGTTGTGCGCGGGCACCGTGGCGCAGCAGGCCGCGCAAACCAGGTGACCTCAAATGAGCTCGAAGCCCAGCAGACAACAAACAATACTGTCAGAAACATACGGGAACACTTAATCCACACTGAAGGGATCTGTGCGCAAAGCGCGCGTTAGGGCGAAGGTGCCGCGTAATTTTACGCACAGATGCAAACACCCCAACAAATGCCATATATGGTGTAATATCTATTTCATCAGCATCGGCACAGGTCAGACTCGGTGTTTAGTGTCTGTTGCCACATCAACGCGCTTTTAATTTGCAAATGATACGCGTGATTAAACGGCAGGGGCGCGCACTGTAATTACACCCTAATGGTGGAAGCAGCTTTTTTTCCGAGGTTGCACAAAGGGCAGTGTGGGGATGAAGTTTAATTTATGAAGCCTGTATGTTTGCCTACACGTGGCTTCTGATTAAACAAAGTCCTTGAGGATGTTCATTTATAAGGGAAGCCATAAACACAGGCGGTCTGTGGAGAGTCATCAGGCCGAGGAGACACTTACCCACGCACAGAACCCCACGACAGGTGAAGGCACGACTGAAAGAGGCGATAACATTGTGACCAAATGCAGACTGCGTTTCGGTGCTGCTTGCATGTATGTCCATCATTATTCATGTTAGATTGACAGAATTAAACTTAATATCCTCCCCCGCAACCCGATCCGGATAAGCAGTTGAAGGTGAGATAAGATATACCTTCTCCTTTGAATTTATGTGCAATAAATTGCTTGCTATAGTTGAAAGAATTAGTTTACAATTTGTAAATTGTTTTTGGGTTTATGCATTGTGCACTTTGTTTGTCTGGTTGTATTTTGAGATTTTAGTTACCGATTAAGTTATATTGTTTGTGCACACTGCTTTGGTATTTGTTGTTGTGAGTATATATATTTATATATGTATACATTCTTTAAATTTATAGCTTAAGGGGTGGGTATTATATGCTTTGCTTCTGCCTACACCCTTTTGGCCACAGAGGTATACTGTAGTTGTTCTTTTTATGGGTTTTTGTTATTGTTGATCTGTGTGCCAAATAAATAAATTCATTCATTCATTCATTCATCTTCTACCGCTTAGTCCAATTAAGGGTCACGGGGGGGGGGGCTGGAGCCTATCCCAGCAGTCATAGAGCGTGAGGCGGGGTACACCCAGGACAGGATGCCATTCATTCAAAATTACAAGTATTTCTAAATATAGTGATCATCAGAGGCTTTTCTGTTTAAAGAACATCTCATATCCTGTCGTAATAACAGCAACAACAACACAGTAATATTATCTTACTATAATGACTGCAATGTATGTATGGACACAGCAACCCCTGCCACCACCACCCCCCCCCCCCCCCCCCCCCCCCACACGCACACTGCCTGAAGGATGAATTTTTGAAGATGATGATAATAATAATAAGGATATATAATAATAACAACAACAACAGCACAGTAGTGCTTATCTTAATATAATAACCGCTAACTGCAGTGTATCTGTGGATATGGGACCCCCCCCCACACACACACACTGCCTGAAGTATGAATTTTTACCCAAGGCCAAAATATGCCATCGGGTATTGTGAAGGCCTTGCGTCCTTCCGTCCATCTGTCTGTGCTCAGTATAAGTCCAGTCCTATTACTGGGGAGCAGGGAACATACTTGGGACAAAGTTCAAAGTTTCAATCTGTCAAGCTGACCAACTGCGATGACATCACTATTTTGATGTTTTCCTTATTTCTTTGATATTCTTGGAGTTCCAGGATCCTTCACGCTCATTTCAAACAAATATAAATAAATGTCATTCCGAAATGGCAAAATTGCTACCGACTTATGTACGAGGGGCTACTGACAAGTTTTGAGCCTGACCCAGCATAAGTAGGGTGTGGTTCTCCATCATTTACATTCTGAGAAAACAACATTTCTCAGCATTGTACCCAATGAGAAAAACTTCACACTTTCTCAAGAAATGTTGGTTTCTCAGAATGCAAATGATAGAGAAGCATGTACTTTTTTGTATTTTCATTAAGCAGTTTGTATGGTTTGTTATTAAAAGTTATGCATGTTTTACTATCTGCATTTTATGAGAATGGCGAATCACACTGACAGCTGGCAATAATGAATAAAATATGTAAATAAATGTTTCATCAATGATCACTGGAAAAGCAGGAGAAAAACAAACAATAACAGCTGTCAATCATAGCCAACAATGAGGAACCTTGGGGTAATTTTTGATCCTACATTGTCCTTTGACCTCCATATTAGAAATATTATGAGGACTACTTTCTTCCACCTGCAAAATATAGCGACGATTCATCCCATCCTGTCTATGGCTGATGCTGAGACCCTGATCCATGTGTTTATCTCTTCTAGGTTGGACTACTGCAGTGTTCTATTTTCTGGTTTACCGCAGTCCAGCATTAGGGCTCTCCAGTTGGTTCAAAATGCTGCAGCCAGACTTTTGACACAAAGCAGAAAGTTTGACCATACTGCACCCATTTTAGGGACCAGGCAGATTCAAATTTTCAGCCCTGTATATGTGATGGCCATCTCTGTTTATTTATCCCTTTCTACAGCACACTCAGCACAGCACAGCCACAGCACACTCAGCAAAACAACAACATGCTTAGGCTGAGTCTGTGGGTATGACCAGGCAGATTCAAATTTCCAGTCCTGTATATGTGTTGGCCATCTTTGTTTATTTAATCCCTTTCTACAGCACAGTCAGCACAGCACAGCCACAGCACACTCAGCAAAACAACAACATGCTTAGGCTGAGGCTGTGGGTATGACCAGGCAGATTCAAATTTCCAGCCCTGTATATGTGTTGGCCATCTCTGTTTATTTAATCCCTTTCTTCAGCTACTTTATGTTCTCAACTGTTAAGCATCTGACTGTCCTGTACAACCCAGTTTGCCTTCCTGTCTGAATACATTCATTTTATGTTTGTAAAATTGCAATGTAAAAACAGTGAAATACACCACTACCTCAATTTTGATTCATTGATATTAACATTTACTGTTATCCACCTTTTATGTGTAATTTTGTTATAAATTTGATTGCAAAACAAAGTCTGCATGAAGGACTTCAAATGTGTTTGTCTTTTAACCAAGTATTTCCACTTAGTTTGGGGAGTCCACCTCTTATAGTTCTGCTGGACAAACGTTAGCCCATTAACTATTATAAGTTATTATTATAACTATTATACAAAATAAGTTAAATAAAATTATATGCCCCTACGGTGGCCCAGATGTGACTATATGTGGTTGGGACAATTGTGTGTGTGTGTGGGGGGGGGGGGGGGGGGGCATTCTGCACTCATCACAGCAAAACACTTGAGTAATTGGCTCAGTGTTTTCTAATTAATGATGAAGGAGAGAAGAACTTGAGGGCCTGTCAAGACCTTCTGTCAATGTGACGGCGACGTTTCTCTTCCAGCTGACGGATGCTGTTTGGTTTGGTCTGGACTGAAGAGAGGCGCCTGTCAGATTCAGCTTTGCCTCATTGTTTACCAAAAACAAAAGCCCTGATTGGGTTTTCAAAGAAAGCTTCTCCCACAAACTGATCTCACAGCCACTTTCATGGATATTGTTATGATAATATGACATTATGTGAAGGCTTGCAGTGAAATCCAGCCGGCTCAGACAACCGGACAGCCAGGATGAGTCACGTGCACCTTGGACTTTACGCAAAGCCACATGGTGCCAGTTAAGACTGAGGGGTTTGAAGCCGTTTCCCACTTGGGATTAACTGTGAGAAAAACAAGGAATTTAATGAAAGTTCTAATCAAAATCACATTGGAATTGATCTTGATCCACACCTGTTCTTTCATGTTTTTTGCAATATTATCATTTTTAATCAGTGGCATACTTGATTTTGTGTACTTTGTAGCTCAGAGCTCTTGTGTCACTTCCAGCAATATGCTGAGATTTTTCTTGCTGTGGTGTTCAAAAGCCTCTCGCTCTCTCACTCTCCCTCCGCCTCTCTTCGGTGTCCGCCTGCATCCGTCGTAGTGAAAATAAAGATTAACATTTGAGTTATGTTCAGTGACGCACATTGTGTTTGTTTGGACGGCTGGGTACCAGGCTGATACACATCTTGGTTCTGGGTCATTTTTTGTTTCTTTAGTGTTTCTTAAGCCAGAAAGTTGCCATTTGAAATGACTTTAGTTTTGTGTCATGTCTGTGATCTGCTTTTTTCTACAAAATTAAACAACTGAATGAACATCCTCCGAGGCGGTGATTCCATAATTTTTGCCAGGGGTTGTACATCTATCAACTGTTTCAGAAGACCATAACAGGTCGGTTTAACATAAAAAAGGTAAATAATACTCACAGACGTATGTTCTTTAGGGTTTTAGCGGGGGAAAATTAAGCGAAAGAAAGAAAGAATAAATGAAGCAATCAAAGCACTGTTTCAATCTGCGAACCACTACTTCAATTGGTTCAAGGTTCAAAGCAAAGCCGCGCTGCAGAAAAGTTGATTACGGACCCGCTGCAGGGTCTGTAATCAATGTAGAGAAATGATCATTTTCCTGACAAACACCCCCCAAAATAACGGCGATTCTGAAGGACTGATAACAGAATCGTTAAGTAAAAAGTTTATTGATGTCGGTGGATCGAATCATTTCTTAACGATACCCGAAAGGAACCGGTTCTCGATACCCATCCCTATTCGTGAATGAATCGATTCCCGTTTGTCTGTTATTGTGTCTGCCTGCGCAGTCTTTTAATAAGTTCCCTGCAACTGTGCAGTAGCCTAGCTCTAACGATGCATTCTGCCACGTTGCTAAAACCTGCCTACTGCCTAAAGAGCAGAAGAAGCCTAATGCTTTTAAGAAGGGTTTCCATTCATGAAAATCCCTTTCATGAATGGAAACCCTTCTTAAAAGCTTAGCTGCTTGCTTAGTTTTTAAAGCTTGACGGAGACCCTGCACTTACATTCCTGACTGTGAAGAATGAACGAATATCTAGTTTCTTGGGAGGGGGGCCGTCATCCATTACCAAATATCACCGAAGTCTAGCTCAAGAGAGAGAGATGGGGATGGGGGTCGATGGGCGGTCGCGGCCACTGTAGGAAGTGTGCTGCTTGGAGTGACAAGTGGGATAGCCAACCAAGTTAGCGAGAATCGGGTAGCTAATCAGCAGTGTTGCCACAGTTACTTTGAAAAAGTAATCCAATTACTGATTACTGATTCCTCCTTGAAAAAGTAACTTAGTTACTTACTGATTACTCAATTGGAAAAGTAACTAAGTTAGATTACTAGTTACTTTTTTAGTTACTTTCCCCAGCTGCCGACAACAACCCTCTGCCACCTCAACATGACAATGATACTTGTTTTGCCAAAACTCACTTTATAGTCACCCTTTCTTGGCTTCAATGAAAATAAATACTTGTTTTATAAAAAGTAAAATAAAGACCTCTTTCTTGACCTCATATTTAACTGTTGACAGCACTGTACAGTAAAACTTGCAATTTCTAACCTACATTGTTTATAAATGTACTATTAAATTCATTCTAACATTTTTCTAACATTTAAATTCTCTCTAAACATTTTACTTGTCGAAATTTATTACTATAAGTAGTTAGTAGTTGTAAAAAAAGGCTTCAAAACTGGACTTTAATCTAGGGGTGTTGTGGGGGGCACATCCTTGCCCCACGCCCCATTCCATCTGGATTCGCCCCTGCTTTGGCATTGAGCACAAAGAATGGATAACATTTATTTATGCAGAAAACATGACCAGATTTACAGGTAAGAAAGTTTTATTGCGTTTTCACATCATGTGTCCTCAGAAAGAGAGTTTAGGTGCATTTGAGTGGAAATAATGTTAGTTGTTGACGTCGCGGAGGATCAGCTGTTTTTAGCAGCAGATACGGAGCGGCTCGGAGAAAAAAAAGCATAAAAATGTCTTTGTAAAGCTCAGTGCAGGTGTGCTGTTGTCACTTCCTTTAAGAGGTGAGGACGAGTCGTAGCTGTTGCAGAAAAATGCGGATGAAAAGCTCACAGCTCGTTTAAAGTGGGCAGTCAGTGAACCCCGACCTCCTGCCCACGGACCAAGTTTAATGCTGCTATCGACCCACAATGCAAAAATAATAGTAACGCACAGTGACTTGGAGAAGTAACTTTAATCTGATTACTGATTTGGATGCGATTACTTGTTTCTAAAAAAAGTGGTCAGATTAGACCGGCATCACTGCTAATCAGACAAGGATATTACGTTAAAGAGGGGGGCTTCGAGCAGTGCATACATTTAACCCTTTATGTGCCATAATAATGGAGGACAGCGGTTTTATTGGTCGTGATTACACAGTAGGGCTAAATATTGGTAGGGACGTGACCCTAGCATCCCTATCCCAAATTACGCCCTAGGCTGAGGGAGTACATGCAGGTGGTTGGTGTGACAGAAGAAGATGCAGAGGACACGGTGAGATGGAAAGGTATGATCTGATGTGGTGACCTTGAAGGGGACCAGCCAAAAAAAGAGCAAGAAGAAGAAGAAGTACTGTGTGATGTGGCCAGGCATCATGAAAGCAGGTCATCGGTATGGGCACAGCTTGGGAGGGGCTTTCAATGCCAATGTGTCACAGTTTACGACACAAAATATTTGCAAAGATGAACTAAACTAATATTTCAACAAAATGAGGAGATCTGCACATATCTATGCATCACTATGAATTAAAGGAACTGAAATTCACTGAAATTTTGCAGAGAAAATGTCAGGGTAAGCACAACATTAATCAGGACAAATCAACATTTTTTTATATTTTCCTGCAAACACTAATCACCCTTTAAGCTGCCGCTGTTTATGGCTGTCTCCATGGCGTGTTTGTTCTGGACTCCGGGGAGCTGTGTTTCTAATCTGAGGAAGAAATTATTGAACCTTCTCAGTGCTCATATGAGAAGGCTTCAAATGTGCGGCCCCCTGCTGTTCAGGGCCCATGAGGCGAGGCCCCTTTGACACATTGTTAAGACGACACCACGTTTGCCCTTCGCACACTCTGATCTGAGTTATTAGCTCAAAGTCTAAAAGCGTGGCCTTGTGAAGAGGACCTGTAATGAGAAAAGCAGGTGAGGCATTTAACTGGAGTTTCACAGCTATTAAAGCACCAACATGCTGCGTCACCATGGCAATGAGTGCTGGGTTCAAGGCTTGTTGGGAGTCAGCAGTTTTGTTTTCAAGAGTAGCAGAGGTTTGAGTTTTCATTCTGCGCATGGGTTTGTAGTTTCAACACTGACCACAGCTGCAAGGAAACATTTTGATTGTGAAAAATAGAGCTGGCTTTGCATCTTTAACAGCAACTCTGTATAATGTATTTTCCAGAGTTTAAGTTGCATTCTGTTTGTTTGTTTTGTTTTGGGGAGGTGATGGTCTAGTGGTTACACATTGGGATTGAGACCAGAAGATCCTCGGTTCAAAACCTAGCCTGACCGGAAACTCACTGAGGGCCCTTGGACAAGGTCCTTAATCCCTGAATTGCTCCTGGTGTGTAGTGAGCGCCTTACATGGCAGCACCCTGACATCAGTGTGTGAGTGTGTTTGTGTGAATGTGAGGCATAATTGTAAAGCGCTTTGAGGGTCTGATGCAGATGGAAAAGTGCTCTATAAATGCAGTCCATTTACCATTTGTTTTACTAGTTTGGGAGGTCTTGTGACTTCAACTCCAGTGTGACTTAAACACTGCAGTGTTGTCAGTGTTGAGGTCCCCAGCAGATGGAGAAGGTCAATTAGACAACCACGTTTCATCTGGCTGCAGCAGGTAGATGGATACTTTTGAGAGTTGGGATGGACTGGTTGTCTACCTGGGAAATTCCCACTAGTCCTAGTTCTAGTATTAAGGAGAGTATGCTGAAGTTGTTTTACATTTCTGGTATTTGTTTATGTTGCTCTAAAGTAGGTTAAGTAATGTTACAAAAGTGTAACAATGAAAAAAAAAAATTAATTATGTTTAATTACCATTATTTGTTGATTTTCAATTCAACAGATTTATAAACAACAGCACAATTAAAGGTGATGAATGTTGTATTTCAGTAGAATCATGTTTTATTTTTGTAAATTGAACAAAACTGGTTCTGGTTTGTTAGCTATTTGAAAGTATTACATTTATTTGTGAACTTTAAAAATCAGTTTGGAGTTGTAATATACACCGTCAAATACAACCCCAATTCCAATGAAGTTGGGACATTGTGTAAAATGTAAATAAAAACAATACAATGATTTGCAAGTAGTAAGTAAGTTGCCCATGCCATGGACACTAACACACCCCCATACATCACAGATGCTCACTTTTGAACTTTGCGCTGGTAACAATCTGGATGGTCTTTTTCCTCTTTTGTCTTTAGGACACGACGTCCGTGATTTCCAAAAACAATTTGAAATTTGGACTCATCAGACCACAGCACACTTTTCCACTTTGTGTCTGTCCATTTCAAATGAGCTCAGGCCCAGAGAAGGCAGCTGCGTTTCTGGATGTTTTTGATGTATGGCTTTTGCTTTGCATGGTAGAGTTTTAACTTGCACTTGTAGCTGTAGCGACAAACTGTGTTAACTGACAGTAGTTTTCTGAAGTGTTCCTGACCCATGCGTTAAGATCCTTTACACAATGATGTTGGTTTTTAATGCAGTGCCACCTGAGGGGTCGAAAGTCACGGGCATTCAATGTTGGTTTTCAGCCTTGCCGCTTACGTGTAGAAAGTTCTCCAGATTCTCTGAATCTTCTGATTATATTATGGACTGTAGATGATGGAATCCCTAAATTCCTTGTAATTGATCATTGAGAAACAGTGTTCTTAAACTGTTTTTTTTTTTTTCATGCAGTTGTTCACAAAGTGGTGATCCTCACCCCATCTTTGCTTGTGAATGGCTGAACCTTTTGGGGATGCTCCTTTTATACCCAATCATGACACTCACCTGTTTCCAATTAACCTGTTCACCTGTGGAATGTTCCAAACAGGTGTTCTTTGAGTATTCATCAACTTTCCCAGTCTTTTTTTAAATGTGTTGCAGGCATCCATTTCAAAATGAGCAAATATTTGCACACAAACAATAAAGTTTGTCAGTTTGAACATTAAATATCTTGTCTTTGTGGTGTTTTCAATTGAATATACAGTAGGTTTAAGGTATAAGGTTTAAGGTATAAGGTATAAGTAGGTATAAGGTATAAGGTTTATTTTGTTTTTATTTACTTTACACTCAATGTCCCAACTTCATTGGAATTGGGGTTTTAACATAAAGAGGTAAGGACCAGTGCACCCCCCGGCTGGGTGGTTGTCATCCAGTAACCAAGATGATTCAGCATTGTGGTGAATGTGGCAACACCAGCGAATGCTCCCAGTCCTGACCACTAAAATATACCCACGACTCACTGTTTTTCAAATCTGATTTTGAGCATTGAACGTGTCAGTGCTAGAATTCAAAAACTGAATACAGTTACTTAAAAAACACCGTGAACTACTAAAAGATAAAAGTTTTTATTGCAAAGTTTTAACCTGAAGAGACAAATCCTTTTCTGCATAATTAATGAAGTTGGTTTCTGTTTATTTTCATTGATTTAATTTTGTTGTGGTGTTCTCCTTAACTTAATGTTATGTGTCGGACGCAGCTCGGAGAACCGACCAGCGTTTGAAGGACCCAGTATGAAATAAGCAGAGCACGGTACAAAGGCTAACTGAATACATAACAGTGATGTGATACAAAACAACAAAAGAGTGTGCGGTCTGGCGTGGTGGTGATACGGTGCGCTCCCAGCAGCGCTAACGGTCCGGAGCCAGAAGCCGTTCGGACCCAAGGACCCCGCCGACACCCCCCAGGTGGCCGCAACAAACCGAGTCTGTGAAAGAAGGAACCATTATGTGAGTCAATCAATCAATCAATCAATTTTTTTATATAGCGCCAAATCACAACAAACAGTTGCCGCAAGGCGCTTTATATTGTAAGGCAAGGCCATACAATAATTATGTAAAACCCCAACGGTCAAAACGACCCCCTGTGAGCAAGCACTTGGCTACAGTGGGAAGGAAAAACTCCCTTTTAACAGGAAGAAACCTCCAGCAGAACCAGGCTCAGGGAGGGGCAGTCTTCTGCTGGGACTGGTTGGGGCTGAGGGAGAGAACCAGGAAAAAGACATGTGGAGGGGAGCAGAGATCGATCACTAATGATTAAATGCAGAGTGGTGCATACAGAGCAAAAAGAGAAAGAAACAGTGCATCATGGGAACCCCCAGCAGTCTACGTCTATAGCAGCATAACTAAGGGATGGTTCAGGGTCACCTGATCCAGCCCTAACTATAAGCTTTAGCAAAAGGAAAGTTTTAAGCCTAATCTTAAAAGTAGAGAGGGTGTCTGTCCCTGATCTGAATTGGGAGCTGGTTCCACAGGAGAGGAGCCTGAAAGCTGAAGGCTCTGCCTCCCATTCTACTCTTACAAACCCTAGGAACTACAAGTAAGCCTGCAGTCTGAGAGTGAAGCGCTCTATTGGGGTGATATGGTACTACGAGGTCCCTAAGATAAGTTGGGACCTGATTATTCAAAACCTTATAAGTAAGAAGAAGAATTTTAAATTCTATTCTAGAATTAACAGGAAGCCAATGAAGAGAGGCCAATATGGGTGAGATATGCTCTCTCCTTCTAGTCCCCGTCAGTACTCTAGCTGCAGCATTTTGAATTAACTGAAGGCTTTTTAGGGAACTTTTAGGACAACCTGATAATAATGAATTACAATAGTCCAGCCTAGAGGAAATAAATGCATGAATTAGTTTTTCAGCATCACTCTGAGACAAGACCTTTCTGATTTTAGAGATATTGCGTAAATGCAAAAAAGCAGTCCTACATATTTGTTTAATATGCGCTTTGAATGACATATCCTGATCAAAAATGATGTGTCCACACTCTACACACAGAGAAACCACTCAAAGGTGTACATAAACAGCAAACACTTCCTGGCTTAATTACTAATCAGCTTCCCAACCTGCAGGCATGGAACATCCAGTTCACAAAACTCCACTGCAGTGGAAGCCGATACATGACTAACATACAGCTCAATATAATAAGGTGTGAGGGACACCACATTTACTGACTGTATAAACGTTAGTCACAAAATCTAACGTACCTCAGGAAGTGTGCTGACGAGCGTGAGACCTCACCCCTCCTCTTCACAGACCGTGCATCAAACCCTGGACGTTCTCTGCATCCACTGATGATGAGATGGCTCCCGAGACGACGATCTCACCCGTCTGGTCACAAGGTCGAGTCTCTGGCAAATACACACTGTATACTCCAGTCTTAAATGCCACCATGTTCCAATCCATATAGATGCACCACAGCTGTGAGTCCTGACGAGCCGCAGGTGATCAGGGTGAGGCCCTGATAACCTCAGCAACACAGCCACTCAGTCCCAAATGCAAGCCACCTGGAAGGAAAAACAAAAGACAGAAACAAAAAGGCAGCCAGGCCCCCCAGCCATACAACACTTAATGCTTCATGCCCATGTCGATATTGTGATTCAGTGGACCACAGCAAGTCAATCACGTGTCTTTTTTGTATGAGCTGTTTATTCTAATGTTGTATCTATTTATAATGTCATTTTAATAATAACTCAGTTGGCTGAGGGTGCACTTGGCACTTAATAATGCCGGAATAATGGCCAAAATGTTTGTCCCGAGATGACCTCAGCTGACACTCACTTTAGTATCATTTAATACTTAAAGTATCATTGAATTCATGACATAAAAAAAATCCAGCAATTCAAAAATTGTGAGCCTTCAGTCGAAGCTGAATTTTAGAGCGCTGCAACTTTTTGGAGAACTGTTCCACCTCTTTTCCATCTAAACCCTTTGATTGTTCCAACAGGATGTGAGACACTGATTATATTTACAAGTGGAAGGACCAAACGGCGGACCAACGCAATAAACACAGCGACCGGCCGATGGAACAGCCTCACAGTGTTTGTCAGTGCAGGTCTGTCACATGTTAAATAAATAAACGAGCTCAGAACAAAAGTAAACCTAATGTAAGACACAGACGAGAAGAATCTGATTCATTCTGACTCACTTTTCCTCAGGCGAGGCATATTTAGTCCATGTGGTCGTTAGACGGTTTTTGATCCCCCTGGCTATGAAAGGCATGCTGTCACGTGACAACTGTTTAATTATTAAATACGTGCCTATTCGAAAACCACTTATGCTGGTGAGGACTAATGGAGCCTGTCGCACTGAGTATTGGAGGAGAGTATCTGTCTCGGACATGTCGCCATCCAAAATACTATTCCACACACAGTCAGTCTCTGTGGAGAGAAAATCCCACATCGACAGATACAGAGTCCACGTGGAAAGATGCAGTTGGAGTATGTTGACCCTACATAAACATTAACTTTCTGTTCATTCGTGTCAGTAAAATTTAAGTTCCTTATTTTCTACACTGCCCAGCTGGTGTCCCCAGTGCCCATTATTTTCACAGCAAATGTCTTGTATAAGTCTGACGTGGTCAGGCACGAAAGCCGGGTGGTTCTCATCGTGTTTCAAGAAACCATTTGCTCTTTAGTCCATCTAAAACCAGGTCTAAAAGTCTAGTTCAGTGACTTTTTAAAAGGTAACCTTAAATACGGGATGATACCTGCTGCCCAGACTGAAACAAAGATTGTCTGCAATACCAGGAGAACATCTCTTATTAATTATAGAACATTTTTTACATCTGCATTTCATCTTGTTGTGACCACAGCAATCATTAATAGACTACATCAAGGAACAAAAATGTGAGCACAAAGCTTTTGGAAATCTTATGAGAATAGTTCATAAAATGCAAAATTTCATGAACTTCTGTTCATGAAATTTACATGTAGCTTGACCTGTACAGTATGTTTGGTTGCATGGAGAGATACTAGAATGTGAAAAGATCATCCCATCATCCCCCTTTTTTAACTTGGTGATGACACTGTATGTACAAAATTTAAAGCTGAGGTGTGTAGGATTGAGCATCGAGTAGTGAGGCTGCCGACTGCACTATTTTTTTTTAAAGAGGGTTCTTGACTTGTTCACCTGCACTAGCAACCAATAAATAGGGTAGCGACCACTGATTCCTGTTCATTTCTCTTCTGTCTGTGCTGCAAAATGCCAAAGATGGAGTAAGGATGTCCCTTTTTGGTGACTGTATCAACATGGCGAACTACACAAGGGGGCCCGTGCCCATGTAGATATGAAGTGCTCATTCTAAGCTTAAGAAAACACATCGATTCATTGTGCAGGTAATATATATTATATAACGGCTAAGTGGATCCTTGTCATTTTATGATGGTTTGTGTCACATGACATGAATTATTTGTACCATTTGCTATTGTGTTTCATTGACCGTTGCAATAGTTCTTAGTGTGCAATTTTGGTGCTATATGAAATGTGCAATATACACATGAACATTCGCGGTGCCCAACCACCGCGCATGTTCACTACTGGGGGCAATGTTTAGTAAATATTGGCAGAGTTTGTTTCTGCTGGCTGATGATGACGATTTGAAGGAGCTAACTGATGCTAACACACACACACACAAACCCAACTCCACCATGCCATAAGCCATCTGGAGGCACTGTTAGGATAAAGTTAGGATGAATAGATAGACAATTTCTGATGCGATTTTTCGCTGGAGTAAGGAAAGCAGACAGGCAGGACTGTACATGAAGTCAGTAGACGGTATCACGGACTAGAGGAAGCAGGGGCACAGTGGATCAAAATGTTTTGTGGCAGCATGAACACATTATGCATCGGTTTAGGTCATTCTATTATGGATTTATATAATGTTATATAATGGCTGTGTTATTTATTTCTCACCAAGTGTAATTTACTGGTGTTTAAAATTGATTTTAAAATTTTTGATTCACTAGGCCCCGGACACTGATTCACGGGGCACAGTGAATCAACTTAGAATATAATGAAAAACAAATGATTATGAAGATTTCTTCAAAATTATTAAATACGAGGTCTGTTAGAAAAGTATCAGACCTTTTTAATTTTTTTCAAAACCTGATGGATTTGAATCATGTGTGCTTGATGAGTCCAACCTTGAACCTTCGTGCGCTGCGTGAACTTTTTCACGCCTGTCGATTGCATCATTTCCTGGTAAGAGCCTTGTGTGGGACGTGGCTGTGCGCTCGCGGATTTTCATTTCAAGGAAAAAGACGGAAACAACTGGAGCAGCGCCGCATCAAATTTTGGCAGAAACTGGGCGACAGCCAGGTGGAAACCATTGGATGATTCAGATGGCTTTCGGTGACAATGCTTTGGGCATCACACAGATTAAGGAGCGGTACAACCGGTTTAAAGACGTCCGCACAACGGTGGAGAGTGAGCCACGCTCCGGTCAGCCATCAACATGCTGAAATGACCAGATCATTTCCGAAGTGAACGCTGTGGTGATGCAGGACCGTTGTGTGACTATCCGAGAAATTGCGGAAGAGGTGGACATCAGCACTTTTTCGGTACATTCCTGTGACAGAAGATTTGGCCATGAAAAGAGTGGCGGTGAAACTCATGCTGCTGCTGACGGCGGCGCAAAAGCGCCTCCGTGTTGGAAGTCTCACAGGACATGCTGTGACATGCCGACCTCTTCCAAAATTTCTTGGATAGTCACACGACTGAAAAGTCACCGAAAGCCGTCTGAATCATCCGAATGGTTTCCACCTGGCTGTTGCCCAGTTTCTGGCAAAATTTGATGCGGCGCTGCTCCAGTCGTTTCGTCTTTTTCCTCAAAATGAAAAGCGCACACAACACACGTCCTCACACAAAGGCTGCTTACCAGGAAATGATGCAATTGACAGGCGTGGAAAAGTTCACGCATGCGCACGAAGGTTCAAGGTTTGCTCATGCAAACACACGTGATTCAAATCCATCAGGTTTTTGCAAAAAATAAAAAGGTCTGATACTTTTCTAACAGACCTCGTATATGCTGATGCATATACAAACTATAATCCAGCAAACCAGCTATGTAATGTGTGAGCATCTTATAAAGTGATGTAAGTCCTTTAGAAACTATATAAATACAACTGTCATAATTTCTGTTCAAGCGTGAAAACAGGTGTTTATATTCACGATTTTAGAGTATCCCAGAATCCTTTGCGTGCTGGGGAGGGAGGCTTGATAATGGCTCAGCTTAATGCTAACTTTAACATTGAAAATGCCATAGACATGCTAACGTGTTCGCATCTGTCCCGTTTTTAAGTTATAAAATGCATCTATCAACTGTTTCAGAAGAGCATAACAGGTTAGTTTAACATAAAAAGGTAAATATTACTCACAGACATATGCTCTTTAGGATTTTAGCAGGGAAAAATTAAGATAAAGCAAAATAAAACAAAGAAGCATTCTTTGAAGCATTGGTGCTTAGTTGGCTCTTTTAACCTTGAACCAATGAAGCAGTTCTCAGGCCAGCTGAGAACTGCTTCATTGGTTCAAGGTTCAAAGCAAAGCCGCGCTGCAGAAATGGTTGATTATACAGACCCGCTGCAGGGTCTGTAATCAGTGTAGAGAAATGATCATTTTCCTGAGAAACACCCCCAAAAACAATGGCCACTCTGAAGAACCGACAAGGGAATCGTTAAGCAAAAAGGCTATTGATGTCGATGGATCGAATAATTTCTTAAGGATACCCAAAAAGAACCGGTTCATGAAATGCAACCCTATCACCAACACACTTTAAAAAAAAAAAATAAAATAAAACTCACATTAAAGACTCATGATTATCTTAGTTAAACACCTGAATGCATATTTGGTTGAACTCACCTCCATAACGACGCACTGTTGCAAACAATTCAGTCCATTTAACTATTTTTGCTGTTATATAAAACAAATAATGAATGTTTTTCTATTCTTTCAATGTAACAAATATTTCATTCGGTGAAAGATGGAACGTACCATTAAACGAGGTGAACCTCATGAAATATTCATACCATTGAACTCATAAATATTCATTTGTATACTACTCTACATACTACAGTACATTCCATTTCTACTAATAAATGCTCCTAAATCCTACTCACTGGAGCTTTAAGTCTTGACTTTCACAATAGTGGTTGGTCATCCTTTTTTCATAGTCATGTGAGAAGTCCATAATTGCCAAACTTGGCAAATTTCATCTAATTACTTTCAGCAGTTTACATGGTAACTTTTGCAAAATCAACCAGATGTGGCCACGGATGAAAGAATGGCTCAGCGAAATCAGAAACAGAATCCTCCTTTTCCACTTTGGTGGTGTGTAATAAATATCTTAGGACACATTTTAAAGCACATGTACAAAATAACATTAGAAGTGTGACATAAATAAGCGCTAAGTCCAAATAAATACATAAATAATGCATTAGCTGCATTAAATCACAACTAGACTTCCTGCCGTCTTTTGAAAACAGCAGCTGACACTCTAAAGCTCACTGCACTGATATTCTTTCTCATCTCATTTACATGATCAAGGGTCTTTTTAACACATCATCTCACAGCATCACGTAATAAAACCCACGCGTCAGTGCTATATGCAGAAGTATGAGTCCATGGACATCCATTGAGTCTCACAGCATTGTGTCCCTCTCTCGCCGTGACAAGTGCTATTGGTAAACAACCCCCCGCCCCCCCAGTCCAAAAAACAGTGGCTCTTGATTATCAGTGTGCAATAAATTAGAATATTTAAGCCTGTGGAGGAGGTGGGAGTGGATGACCTGGTGAGAAGTCCACAGATGTCGATCGTTCGCCTGCGTCATGCCGGCTGGCTGCCTGTCTGTCTTTTCAGAGGTAGAGGAAAAAAGTGGGAGAAAAAACCCAAACCACCTCCTCGTGCACTCGGCACACTCTGGTCGCCCCATGTTCATCGGTTAATCCCACTTTATCCAAGAGAGCCGGGCTGTCAGGTCTGGAAAGGAGAAGCAGAAGGGCAGAAGGAGACAAAAGCAGACTGAAGCCATGAGTTCTGATACATTTTAATGACTGTTTAACAAGTTGTTGGTCTGGGCCTAAGAATGGGCCCACGCTTACTCCTCAAAGGTTCCATAAAGAAGCTTTAGAGGGGATTCCCACAGAATTGGTTAAGTGCATATTGCGGGGAGGCAGTGAGTGCTGTAAGAAGATTTGCGTTTTGGTAAAATGAGGCTCATTTACGAGCAAATGGCCAAAGGAAAAACACCTGGGATTAAAAATGTGCAGCCCACACAAAGTCTGTGTCTTAAAATGACATTTATGTTATTTGTATGTACTCAATAACTCACTCAAAATCATTAGTTCTTTCTATTCACTGTTTAAGGAGAACTGACTTGGATTTAGAACCCCGGTCACACGGCACTAACGAAGGACACCGAAGCCAAAACGAAACAAGAAATCTGGACTTACGCTGACTTTTGGAGACATTGTTTAACCGTCGTCCAGCTTCATTCCTGAAGCTGGCGCTTCGTTCCTGAAGCTGGCACTTCATCAGAATTTTCAAACTGTTGAAGAATGTGAACAAATCCTGAACAACTTCAATTCGTCCGTATTCCGTTTTGCTTTCTGTCTTTACGGTTCCTCATCATTTGCATAGTTCCCATACCGTCAGCGTCCCGTTTGACTGTCGTCCAAATTCGGCCAACCTCCCAAGTCCAATATCTTGCACGAACGTTGACAATATCTGAACGGATCAATAACTAAAGCTCAGACGAGCTGAACGTGACTCGTCCATGTGTGGAACGAAAAGCAACGTCATACAGAAACAATAGCGGCAAGAAACGTTTATAACTACTTTACTATTTATGCATGTTCGCATGCCGTCTGTGGCTGGAGAGGGTTGTGTGCACACACAAACGGCTGTGTGCCACAGACAGCTGTGCGCACATTTGCATGCTGTCTGTGGCTGGAAGATTCCACGGGTCCAAGCACGGGCACGGCCCCCGTCGTGGGAAAATTCCAGCCTCAGACAGCATGCAAATGTGTGCACAGCTGCTGTGGGCACACAGCCGTTTGTATGTGCACACAACCTCTCCACCACAGACGGCATGGGAACGTGCGTAAATAGTTAAAGTAGTTGATAAAACGTTCTTGCCGCTATTGTTTCTGTGTGACGTTGCTTTTCGTCCCACACATTGACGAGTCACGTTCAGCAGTTGTTTGTGCAGACGTTGTTTTTGTGAAGACAGACCTGTTGTCAAGACAACTCTCGCACCTGCAGGTGCTGTGGAGAGCGCATGTTGGCTGCAGAAATGATCACAGGCTGGCGCTCGGTCTGATACCCGCTGTCAAGTAACGTCATCATGAATGTTTGTTTTGATTTTGTTTAAAGCGTCAAGGTTCCCGTTCGCTTCATTTTTCTTTTGTTAGTTTGGTTTTGTTTCGTTCCTTTATGTGCTCTGGACTCACAGCTTTTTGGTGATTTTTCCTTTGTTCAGTGATCGCTGTGTGCCGTGTGACCGGGCCTTTAGTCAGATTGGACTAAGGCCTGGTCAGGTAAAATTAGTTTGTGGTAAAATTAGTTCAATGTAACGGTGAACATATAAATGACCACTCAAAATTTAACTGATAATGTGCAGTCATCCTACAAATCTCATTATTATTGTTATTATTATTATGGCTATTTATTACTATTATTGTTCTTCTATATATTTTGATGGTTTGTATTTACTGTTCACTTTCTTATTGTGAACAGGGTGTTTTTTGGTGTTGTTTTGTGTTTTTTTTTATAACTGCCAATAATTCAAAAACTACTGACTGTACAGCAACTATAGCTGCACATACTTTATGTTGACAATATTTACACATATACATTTTAAGATCATATAAATGTTGTGGTTGGCCCGTAGTGCCCTTATGTAGCATGTAATGCCCTTGCATTCTGACTGTTTTTCTGTTAGTTGTCTTTGTGATCTGTCCCCTGTCTGTCTGTCATCCTTGTTAGTGTTCGTTGTAATCTCTCCCATCTGTGTCCTTGTGTTAATCATCAGTGTGTTGCAGTCCTGTGTCCACGTCTGTCAATTGTGTGGGTTTCCCTGTTTGTAGTCTGTACACTTTTAAGTTCCATGTTAGTTTTCTGCCTTTGTTCTTTGGTTTTGTATTGGTTATTGTACGGGTTCTCTTTTAGTTGATTATTATCATGATGTTTTTGGTTCTACTCACCCCGGGTTTCTTTTACAGTTTGTGTAACTTTGTGTGTGTCAGTTTCTGTGTGTGCTGTAAGCGTGTCTTGGTTCCAGGTGCCCCTATTCCTGTGCACACCACACCTGTAGTTCTTTTGTTTATTTGTGTTTGGTACACTCACAAAATATAAACACAACACTTTTGGTTTTGCTCCCATTTTGTATGAGATGAACTCAAGATCTAAAACTTTTCCACATACACAATATCACCGTTTCCCTCAAATATTGTTCACAAACCAGTCTAAATCTGTGATAGTGAGCACTTCTCCTTTGCTGAGATAATCCATCCACCTCACAGGTGTGCCATACCAAGATGCTGATTAGACACCATGATTAGTGCACAGGTGTGCCTTAGACTGCCACAATAAAAGCCACTCTGAAAGGTGCAGTTTTTTTTATTGGGGGGGATACCAGTCAGTATCTGGTGTGACCACCATTTGCCTCATGCAGTGCAACACATCTCCTTCGCATAGAGTTGATCAGGTTGTCAATTGTGGCCTGTGGAATGTTGGTCCACTCCTCTGCAATGGCTGTGTGAAGTTGCTGGATATTTGGCAGGAACTGGTACACCGCTGTCGTATACGCCGGTCCAGAGCATCCCAAACATGCTCAATGGGTGAAATGTCCGGTGAGTATGCCGGCCATGCAAGAACTGGCACATTTTCAGCTTCCAAGAATTGTGTTTCAGATCCTTGCAACATGGAGCCGTGCATTATCCTGCTGCAACATGAGGTGATGTTCTTGGATGTATGGCACAACAATGGGCCTCAGGATCTCGTCACGGTATCTCTGTGCATTCAAAACGCCATCAATAAATGCACCTGTGTTCTTCATCCATAACAGACGCCTGCCCATACCATAACCCCACCGCCACCATGGCCCACTCGATCCACAACACTGACATCAGAAAACCCTCACCCACAACGACGCCACACACCGCTGTCTGCCATCTGCCCTGAACAGTGTGAACCGGGATTCATCTGTGAAGAGAACACCTCTCCAACGTGCCAAACGCCAGCGAATGTGAGCATTTGCCCACTCAGGTCGGTTACGATGACGAACTGGAGTCAGGTCGAGACCCCGATGAGGACGACGAGCATGCAGATGAGCTTCCCTGAGACGGTTTCTGACAGTTTGTGCATAAATTGTTGGTTATGCAAACCGATTGTTTCAGCAGCTGTCCGAGTGGCTGGTCTCAGATGATCTTGGAGGTGAACATGCTGGATGTGGAGGTCCTGGGCTGGTGTGGTTACACGTGGTCTGCGGTTGTGAGGCTGGTTGGATGTACTGCCAATTTCTCTGAAACGTCTTTGGAGACGGCTTATGGTGGAGAAATGAACATTCAATACACGAGCAACAGCTCTGGTTGACATTCCTGCTGTCAGCATGCCAATTGCATGCTCCCTCAAATCTTGCGACATCTGTGGCATTGTGCTGTGTGATAAAACTGCACCTTTCAGAGTGGCCTTTTATTGTGGGCAGTCTAAGGCACACCTGTGCACTAATCATGGTGTCTAATCAGCATCTTGATATGGCACACCTGTGAGGTGGGATGGATTATCTCAGCACTGAAGTGCTCACTATCACAGATTTAGACTGGTTTGTGAACAATATTTGAGGGAATGGTGATATTGTTTATGTGGAAAAAGTTTTAGATCTTTGAGTTCATCTCATACAAAATGGGAGCAAAACCAAAAGTGTTTATATTTTTGTTGAGTGTATTTCCAGAGTAGATTTAAAGAGGTTGGTGTACAGTGAGTCTTTGAACTGCACACACAAATAACACAATCTGCATTGTGTTTTAGTTTTAGTATAGATTCCAGCCTGACAAAATAACTGAAACTGTCTGTTCCACATTCAAGTGGACATTATTTATTACAAGAGGCACTGACAAAATAATAATGCCATCTATAACAAATCCATCTGTACAAAATAAAATGGAAGCATAGTGTTTGTGGTTGAGTATCGGTATGCAACAAACACCCCATTATAGCAGACGCGCACGACCTCTGTTGTGCTTTTCCAGAGCAATGAGTGGTTGTGTGCCTCGGCGCTGTGCCACCATGTGTCCAGCACAGTCTTGCAGTGTGTCCTGCTGAGCTGTATTAATGTCCCTGGCGCACAGTTACTACACACCGCTGCACAGGATCACTGCCCACTAAGGTCAATGAAATTGCTCTGCCCCAAAATAGAAAAGGACCTGCATTATATTTTAATTTCAGCCTGTAATTTTAACTTGGCATCAAAGTGACTTTACAGTGAAATCCACATTCAAGTAGAAATTATTTATTTCTAGATGCAGTAATGAATTAAAACCAAAGCAGTCTGTAAAATTGAAGTAAAATATGCACATTGGCTCCTATCTGTACAAATTACAGTCACTTTGGTTACTTTTGTGACCCATGATGGTCACAATGTCACAATAATTTGAACATGTTTAAATTTTCGTGATTGGTTGCAACATTCTACAACACACTTTGAGCACCTGTTGCACACTATGACATACTCCTCGAGGTATCCGATTGTTATTATTTTTTTTCAGTCATAACAGTAATCATTCGGGTGCCAAAAGCGGGTTAAGACATCTTAGTGTGATTTTAATCCATCATTGCTTTTTGAGCTATACATGAGAGAGATGACCACAACTGTTGTTTATTTATGTAAAAGTGCAGTTCATTAAACCTATCCTATATGGCGGATGTTAAACAACTGACTCACATTTTTTGTCCTCCAGAATTAACTGTTATAATGTTATATTTTCTGGTTTATTGCAAAAGTATGGGATACTGTTTTCAAATGATTCACAATCTGACTGCAAGTTTTAACTATATAAGACATTTGAACACAAACCTGTAGGAGCCTCCCTTTTCAACATGCTGTGAATGTGAAAGCCGATTTTAAGTTTCTATTGTTCACTTATAAAACCATGACTGAGTGTTCACTGACTTGTCTTATAGAGCTTATGAAGTCTTATTTACCAACCCATGAGCCATGGTCTCAGGATGGAGGTACACCACATGTCTACGGATAAAAAGAAGCCAGCAGGTTCTACAGCTTTTGTTTATTGTACTCTGATCTGTCAACTGAGGTTAGACAGTCAAATTCTGTTGATTCTTATAAATTCAGTTTTCTTTAGTTAAGCTATACATAGTTTTGTAATTTGGAAATATAGAGTAGTCAATGATGATTAACCTGAATTCTGTTGTTTTAACTCTCAAGGCAGCCATTGCAGATTTGCAACAGCTAAATATCTGATTTTTCCTGTTACTAAAAATTAATTTGAGCCTGAGAGGGTTAAAATCTAGTTCCTTTTATCTGTAACACGACATTGGGCAGCACGGTGGCTTTGCGGTTAGCATGGTTGCCTCAGAGCTACAAGGTCTCGGGTTCGTTTCTGGTCCCTACTCCTTTCTGTGTGGAGTTTGCATGTTCTCCCGTGTTTGTTTAGTTTCCCTCCAGGTGATCCGGTTTCCAAAGACATGCAGGTTAGATGGATTGGAAACTTTAAACGTGAGCCTCGGTGTGAATGAGTTTGTCTGACTATATATATGTGTCACCACTGCAATGGACTGGCGGCCGACCCGGGGCCTGCTCCGTTTCTCGCCTAATGACTACTGGCATAGGCACCATCCCCCCATGACCCTTAAGTCACAATAAGTGGGTTCAGAAAATAAATGAATGGAATTTCCTTTTTTTTTTTTAGCATTTTTGTTTTGGTGTATTTATGAAAATTTGAAATGTCTTGACCTGAAAATGTTGTGAAAAGTTTTGTATTATTATTATTATTATTATTATTATTATTATTATTATTATTATTATCATCATCATCTTTCTGTTTGTTAATTAGGCCCTGCAACAGACTGGGATCTTGTCCAGGGTGTCCTCACACCCTATTAGTGCTGGGACAGACTCCAGCCCCCCCATGACCCTTAATTGGAGTAAGTGGAGACAGACAATAAACAAATGTTTGTTAATTATTGTTTTATATATATATATATATATATATATATATATATATATATATATACGAGTATATGACTTCGACCAGGATGGCACCCCGGATGGAATATGTAACACTTGAAATCAACTTTTGACCTTTTATCTTTTTATTGACCTTGTCCATAAGATTTATAGTATAAGCTTTTTCACATTTGCTGACCTGTTACTGAAACAATGAGACAATCCAGTATCCACTAAACATGTTATTGTCTCACATACGTTGTAATTCCTCCACCATTAACCTGTTTAAGTTAAGATTAAGTAATTAACCACATATTCACCATATCTTGATTACAAATAATAACAATAAATCTGAGGTCATGTGTTGTGTAATTTTTGAAATACTATAAATACTGTCTTGAACTACACAGATACTCTGGTCTGTCAGATATTTGAACTTGGTGAAAGTATATGTGCTGTAAATAGTGCCTCTTATTTGTCATGTGGTGGTGATCAGGCAATATATCATTCACAACTCTGGCATATGGATTAAAAATATGCGCACAGTAGTTTATAGTGAAGCAAGTGGAAGAGCAGCTTCATATTATCCTCAGCTCAGAATCAAGAACATAAAATGAATGAAGGTGCTGTTTAATATGAGGACTTCTCAGATTTAACACACACTTCAGGATGAGAATCTCACCACTGTGTTCCAGATGGCGTTGGTTTGGTTCTTGTAGCCGCTTTTCATGCACTCGTCCACGTAGGACTTGGGGTCACATCCCGACATGAGGATTTCTCTCAGTAGGGCGATGTAGGCGATGGCCAGTCTCAGGGTGTCCTATCTTGGACAGACGCTTCTCGTAGGGGAACGTCGGAACGTGGCAGCGCAGCTCCTCGAAGGCGGAGTTGATGCTCAGCATCCTCTTCCTCTCCCGGATGTTGGCGGCGTGCCGCTGCACCTTGTAGGGCTGATGGCACACCAGCCTGCGCGCCCTGCGCTTGCTCAACTCCGGCAGCTCGTGTGCGCTCTCCGCTTCTCCGCCTGAAGTCGGCGACTGCACGTCCAAGTCGGTGAGGGTCACCTGCGCGTCTGGAAAGACGGACTGACAGCCGAAGGAGACCAGGGAGACATCTGGCCGGAAGCTGCGCTGCTGTCCAGCAGCAGCGAGTCAAGCTGGCTCTGAAACTGGAAGTTTGGATCAACCTGTCCCCAAAAAGCAAAATCCGGGGTGCCATCCTGGTCGAAGTCAAAAAATAGATCATCCATAGTTTTTATTTTAAAAACAAATTAAATGAGTGACTTTCTCCTCAGACAGACTGCGTTTTCACCTGCGCGTGCTTTAATGTGCGCCGTGACACCGTCATCCTCTAGATTAAATACTTCCAGGACCTCCGTGCGTCGATCTGACCAAATCTAAAACTTGAAAAGAAACCCTCAAAGGACTCTTCACTCCTTGTAGATCGTTCATGTCTTTAAAAAGGAATTACAAAAGAATCAGCTGATTCTTAAGTTACCATAAGAAAAAAAGAGAAGTAAGCACGTGTTCCACTCAAGTGGTCCAGCGGACACGACAAAACACTTTGGGGGGGGGGGGTTGTGCGCGGGCACCGTGGCGCAGCAGGCCGCGCAAACCAGGTGACCTCTAAATGAGCTCGAAGCCCAGCAGACAACAAACAATACTGTCAGAAACATACGGGAACACTTTAATCCACACTGAAGGGATCTGTGCGCAAAGCGCGCGTTAGGGCGAAGGTGCCGCGTAATTTTACGCACAGATGCAAACACCCCAACAAATGCCATATATGGTGTAATATCTATTTCATCAGCATCGGCACAGGTCAGACTCGGTGTTAGTGTCTGTTGCCACATCAACGCGCTTTTAATTTGCAAATGATACGCGTGATTAAACGGCAGGGGCGCGCACTGTAATTACACCCTAATGGTGGAAGCAGCTTTTTTTCCGAGGTTGCACAAAGGGCAGTGTGGGGATGAAGTTTAATTTATGAAGCCTGTATGTTTGCCTACACGTGCTTCTGATTAAACAAAGTCCTTGAGGATGTTCATTTAAAGGGAAGCCATAAACACAGGCGGTCTGTGGAGAGTCATCAGGCCGAGAGACACTTACCCACGCACAGAACCCCACGACAGGTGAAGGCACGACTGAAAGAGGCGATAACATTGTGACCAAATGCAGACTGCGTTTCGGTGCTGCTTGCATGTATGTCCATCATTATTCATGTTAGATTGACAGAATTAAACTTAATATCCTCCCCCGCAACCCGATCCGGATAAGCAGTTGAAGGTGAGATAAGATATACTCTTCTCCTTTGAATTTATGTGCAATAAAATTGCTTGCTATAGTTGAAAGAATTAGTTTACCAATTTTGTAATTGTTTTTGGGTTTATGCATTGTGCACTTTTGTTTGTCTGGTTGTATTTTGAGATTTTAGTGTACCGATTAAGTTATATTGTTTGTGCACACTGCTTTGGTATTTGTTGTTGTGAGTATATATATTTATATATGTATACATTCTTTAAATTTATAGCTTAAGGGGTGGGTATTTATATGCTTTGCTTCTGCCTACACCCTTTTGGCCACAGAGGTATACTGTTAAGTTGTTCTTTTTATGGGTTTTTGTTATTGTTGATCTGTGTGCCAAATAAATAAAATTCATTCATTCATTCATTCATCTTCTACCGCTTAGTCCAATTAAGGGTCACGGGGGGGGGGGGGCTGGAGCCTATCCCAGCAGTCATAGAGCGTGAGGCGGGGTACACCCAGGACAGGATGCCATTCATTCAAAATTACAAGTATTTCTAAATATAGTGATCATCAGAGGCTTTTCTGTTTAAAGAACATCTCATATCCTGTCGTAATAACAGCAACAACAACACAGTAATATTATCTTACTATAATGACTGCAATGTATGTATGGACACAGCAACCCCTGCCACCACCACCCCCCCCCCCCACCCCCACCCCCCCACACGCACACTGCCTGAAGGATGAATTTTTGAAGATGATGATAATAATAATAAGGATAATATAATAATAACAACAACAACAGCACAGTAGTGCTTATCTTAATATAATAACCGCTAACTGCAGTGTATCTGTGGATATGGGACCCCCCCCCCACACACACACACTGCCTGAAGTATGAATTTTTACCCAAGGCCAAAATATGCCATCGGGTATTGTGAAGGCCTTGCGTCCTTCCGTCCATCTGTCTGTGCTCAGTATAAGTCCAGTCCTATTACTGGGGAGCAGGGAACATACTTGGGACAAAGTTCAAAGTTTCAATCTGTCAAGCTGACCAACTGCGATGACATCACTATTTTGATGTTTTCCTTATTTCTTTGATATTCTTGGAGTTCCAGGATCCTTCACGCTCATTTCAAACAAATATAAATAAATGTCATTCCGAAATGGCAAAATTGCTACCGACTTATGTACGAGGGGCTACTGACAAGTTTTGAGCCTGACCCAGCATAAGTAGGGTGTGGTTCTCCATCATTTACATTCTGAGAAAACAACATTTCTCAGCATTGTACCCAATGAGAAAAACTTCACACTTTCTCAAGAAATGTTGGTTTCTCAGAATGCAAATGATAGAGAAGCATGTACTTTTTTGTATTTTCATTAAGCAGTTTGTATGGTTTGTTATTAAAAGTTATGCATGTTTTACTATCTGCATTTATGAGAATGGCGAATCACACTGACAGCTGGCAATAATGAATAAAATATGTAAATAAATGTTCATCAATGATCACTGGAAAAGCAGGAGAAAAACAAACAATAACAGCTGTCAATCATAGCCAACAATGAGGAACCTTGGGGTAATTTTTGATCCTACATTGTCCTTTGACCTCCATATTAGAAATATTATGAGGACTACTTTCTTCCACCTGCAAAATATAGCGACGATTCATCCCATCCTGTCTATGGCTGATGCTGAGACCCTGATCCATGTGTTATCTCTTCTAGGTTGGACTACTGCAGTGTTCTATTTTCTGGTTTACCGCAGTCCAGCATTAGGGCTCTCCAGTTGGTTCAAAATGCTGCAGCCAGACTTTTGACACAAAGCAGAAAGTTTGACCATACTGCACCCATTTTAGGGACCAGGCAGATTCAAATTTTCAGCCCTGTATATGTGATGGCCATCTCTGTTTATTTAATCCCTTTCTACAGCACACTCAGCACAGCACAGCCACAGCACACTCAGCAAAACAACAACATGCTTAGGCTGAGTCTGTGGGTATGACCAGGCAGATTCAAATTTCCAGTCCTGTATATGTGTTGGCCATCTTTGTTTATTTAATCCCTTTCTACAGCACAGTCAGCACAGCACAGCCACAGCACACTCAGCAAAACAACAACATGCTTAGGCTGAGGCTGTGGGTATGACCAGGCAGATTCAAATTTCCAGCCCTGTATATGTGTTGGCCATCTCTGTTTATTTAATCCCTTTCTTCAGCTACTTTATGTTCTCAACTGTTAAGCATCTGACTGTCCTGTACAACCCAGTTTGCCTTCCTGTCTGAATACATTCATTTATGTTTGTAAAATTGCAATGTAAAAACAGTGAAATACACCACTACCTCAATTTTGATTCATTGATATTAACATTTACTGTTATCCACCTTTTATGTGTAATTTTGTTATAAATTTGATTGCAAACAAAGTCTGCATGAAGGACTTCAAATGTGTTTGTCTTTTAACCAAGTATTTCCACTTAGTTTGGGGAGTCCACCTCTTATAGTTCTGCTGGACAAACGTTAGCCCATTAACTATTATAAGTTATTATTATAACTATTATACAAAATAAGTTAAATAAAATTATATGCCCCTACGGTGGCCCAGATGTGACTATATGTGGTTGGGACAATTGTGTGTGTGTGTGGGGGGGGGGGGGGGGGGGCATTCTGCACTCATCACAGCAAAACACTTGAGTAATTGGCTCAGTGTTTTCTAATTAATGATGAAGGAGAGAAGAACTTGAGGGCCTGTCAAGACCTTCTGTCAATGTGACGGCGACGTTTCTCTTCCAGCTGACGGATGCTGTTGGTTTGGTCTGGACTGAAGAGAGGCGCCTGTCAGATTCAGCTTTGCCTCATTGTTTACCAAAAACAAAAGCCCTGATTGGGTTTTCAAAGAAAGCTTCTCCCACAAACTGATCTCACAGCCACTTTCATGGATATTGTTATGATAATATGACATTATGTGAAGGCTTGCAGTGAAATCCAGCCGGCTCAGACAACCGGACAGCCAGGATGAGTCACGTGCACCTTGGACTTTACGCAAAGCCACATGGTGCCAGTTAAGACTGAGGGTTTGAAGCCGTTTCCCACTTGGGATTAACTGTGAGAAAAACAAGGAATTTAATGAAAGTTCTAATCAAAATCACATTGGAATTGATCTTGATCCACACCTGTTCTTTCATGTTTTTTTGCAATATTATCATTTTTAATCAGTGGCATACTTGATTTGTGTACTTTGTAGCTCAGAGCTCTTGTGTCACTTCCAGCAATATGCTGAGATTTTTCTTGCTGTGGTGTTCAAAAGCCTCTCGCTCTCTCACTCTCCCTCCGCCTCTCTTCGGTGTCCGCCTGCATCCGTCGTAGTGAAAATAAAGATTAACATTTGAGTTATGTTCAGTGACGCACATTGTGTTTGTTTGGACGGCTGGGTACCAGGCTGATACACATCTTGGTTCTGGGTCATTTTTGGCTGTTAGCAGCTCAGTGTAATCTTCAGCATGGACCACAAACTGCACTTTGATGTGAGACTGAGCCATTTGAGTGTCACGCCACATTGAGGCCACATCTCAGAGCAGAAGTTACCCTTGACTACAGATTAGGACCCAGACTGCCTCAGGCCTTTATACCCTTAGAGGCAAACTACAGTCACCCTTTACCTCCATCTGACCTGCGTCAAAGTCAGTCAGCTGAATGAAAATAATGCAGGAAGTGTCTTGTTTGCATGCAAATCTTTTCAATTTGTGGATTTTGGGTTTCATCCATTTCAGTCATAAACTGTTTTTGCTTCTTTGGGTTCTTTGGGTAATTTTTTTTTTTTTTTTTTTTTTGTGATACGCTCTGATCACAGATCCAGAAAGACAATAAGAAAATCCAAGTTCATACCTCTGTCAAGGACAAACAACCCTCACATTTTTGGATTGGGATTAACAGCATTATTGTTGTACATTATTTTGTTCCTGTTCTATATGAATAAAGTCTTAAAGGCCCAAGAGCCCGCTGAGGCCGGTCTTAATTCACAGATACCACAGAATGAAGCAGATGACAGTCTATGACTCTCCCTGTGTGGGACACCAGTCCATTGCAGGTTACATCCTCAGCCAAAGCCAGTACTCACTGTCAAAGGAACTGGAACAAGTCCCTTGTCCATTGACACAAACAGGTAACCTGACCAGGAATCAAGCGCTGTTGGTCATCCAACTCCACTCCAACGAGATTGAGCCAGCCTTTCATAATCCTGGTCCAAAGTACTGCATGTTTTCAGATGCCAACAATGAAACTCACTTGGTTTGACTCATTATGTGCAGTTATACCATTGAGAAATGGGAAATACACAGTACTTTGTGGGCCAAGGACCAGGATTGGGAAACACTGAAGTCTGATGTATATTGTGTCCATATGGATATGTGTAAAACTGAAAAAAGAAGCATGTTCACTTGTCAAAGGACATGTGTGACTGGCAGGTTTATTCAATGTCAATGTGATAATTTTTTGTGAGGTCTAAACTTGACATTCAGTTGCCAGTGTCCTGCACCAAGGGGCATGCTTGTTGGATCATGCCCAGAAAGGTACACC
Organism: Thalassophryne amazonica; assembly: GCF_902500255.1. Classification (NCBI taxonomy): domain Eukaryota; kingdom Metazoa; phylum Chordata; class Actinopteri; order Batrachoidiformes; family Batrachoididae; genus Thalassophryne; species Thalassophryne amazonica. The sequence continues at coordinate 54,270,349 of NC_047116.1, forward strand.
ACATGGCCAAAATGTTGTAGATGAAGTTCCCTCACAGTGCAACTGGTACATCTGATCTTAGTCTCCCTAAGTATCCACTCATCGGATACAAAGTAATTCCAGAGATTACTTGGACAAACTAAATATTAGGATTCTTGCTTACACAAAATTTAAATTTTACAGTTCGTTTTCTTTAGACAGGTCACAGTATGGACACATGAACATTTACAGTCACTGAATATGTCCTAGACTTAAGTGACACAACATTGTTCAGGATAATTGAGCAGGTACTAATAACGAGGAAGGGAAATGCATCAGTGTTAATATGGTGGAAGAAATTCAGCCCTGCAGGTGCCAGGAGGATGTAGAAAACACAGCAATGTTTGAATGGAACATTGCAATGTTTTGAATGGAGTCATGGTCATTGATTTGGCACAACTTTACACCAGATGCCCTTCCTGACGCAACTTCACATTACATGTAGAAATGTGGCAGGGATGGGGTTTGAACAGAGAACTTTCTGCACTGAATCCAAGCGCACTAACCACTTGGCCACCACCCCATGCCCCTACCAAAATACATCTATAAAGGCCCCTTCACCCATAACACGAATGAGCCCGAATGGTGCACGAAGGAGGATTCAAATGGCACTTGCCAAAAAATCAGAGCAGCACACAGCAGTCGGCACAACTATTCAGCCACGGCACATGCACTCCACATTTGAATCATGCTCGTGCTGGAAACCCAATAGAATGGCATCAACATGAGGTCATACTGCTATCTGACCATGGTCGCAACATTTGTACGGCATGCCGTACGCAGGTGGGAACATTCGGACCATGGTCGAGGGGCTACACAAAATGATCTGCCATGTCGAACCCTGGCCGAATGTTGTGACAGAACCAGCCTATACACCAGCAGCCGAATAAGGGCGAATAGCGGGTGAATGCCCATTCAACCCATTTACCGGCATTGTCATCGCTGCACCAGTTTCTCTCGCTCTCAGTTGACAGCGCCAACCAGCTTAATGTCCGCAAATCATCAGACACAAGGAGGATATTCCCTTTCTAATCCAACTCCATCATTTGCACGGTTTATTTTTCTGTAAGTAATTCAGTCGGTGAAACTTAATGGCATCATCATCGCTGCACTAGTTTCTCTCATTCTCAGCTGACAGCACCATTATTGACATCTGCATAGCAAAGCGGTCAGGGTGCAGAGTAATACATCAAATGTGAAACGGTCGAATATTTTTCCATCGTCAACGCAATATTTTATAGTCGGAAAGCTCACACAATTTATCAATCAGATTCACAGAACAAATGTAATTGGATTAGAATTGTGGATTCTTGTTTGTGGCACTTAGAGAACACTCACTGGAAGGATCACTTGAGAGGATGGGGTGAAGGTCTGGAGCCAAAAACAAATAATTAATTGCAATTATCTTTTTCTCACCCACCAGAAAACTGTGAGGTGATTTTGAATATGGAAATAAATGTCCTTCAATATAATTCATAGGATGATATGATTTAAAGATTTTTTTCAATCAAAATTACCCAAAATGTCACAGATTTGAGAGACTCTCTCTGGATGTCAGCACTGCCTTCTGTCTATGTCTTGAAGCACAACAACCACTGTCATCATGTCCTTAGACCAGGACTTACAGGTTTAAAGGGGAACAGAAACACTTTTTGAGAATTTGTTTGTGCATTCCTTGGTAAAAATTGTTATTCATACCCTTGCAGAATGTTTGAGCGCAGTGTAGATAATATTATTTGAATCAAATTTGCCGCTAAATTAAATTGCCATTGGCTGAAGTCAGTGGAGGGCACTTGCGGTTGATGTCACTAGTTGGGGTGTTCTGGCCAGTTTACTGAGCTCGCTCACTGAAGTTCTATTAGTCTCCTAAAGAAACAGGTGGAATATGTTGGAAAGCTGCTCATGTTGGAACAAGGGAGACAATATTTCCTTCCATAAGTAAGTGGTTTTGGTTATTCTTGTCACTTTGTCCGTGACATTTGGTTGATAAACAGGTGTATGTTTCCTGCCCGTGCCTGTGTTGTCCGAGGACACAGACGACACTTACACACACCACTGACTTCATGAATGAAATTCGGTCAATAAAGGATAATTGTGTAAAAATATATAAATAAATGTTTCGTAATGGAAAGAAAGAAGTGGAAAGAAACCTGCAATTTTCAGCAGAAGACTGTGACAAAATTGTTGTAATGATCAAACATGGACATGCGTCAGTATGTAGTGAAAATGAAACACCCCTGGAAATACAATAATATGAAAAACATTTGTGGGAATGGAGTAGAGCTTAAAAGAAAAAGTATTGTTCAGAATTGACCAAATTCAAACCACAATGTAAAGTGTCCTTTTTTCTTAAAATGGATCATTGCACCAAGTTTTGTGGAGCTAATCTAACATCTTTTTGAATAATCTTGAGGAAAAAAAAAAGCAGACAAAGACATACATGCTGATGATCACATAATCATGCTGGAGCTTGGATTCTCACCACAAGCTTGACAAATAAATAAATGTGAATGATGTTAGGAAGTGGTTTACTGGCTCCGTCCCCATTCCTGTCTGTGTTTTGGTCCCAGCTCTGGTCTGCAAAAAGCATCATGGTCATAAAACGGGCCTTATGCAAACACCCCTTTGGGACGCCACCTCTCTGCCTGAGCCTGAACCTGGATTTCAGCCTCTGGGCTTGATAAAAAAACAATACAAAAAAAAATAAAAAATGCTGCAGCCGTGCACAGCGGGAAGCGCTGCTGCACGTTATTTACGTACAGGACATTTCCCATTATTGCATTCATTAATTCCAATCTGTGCATCCAGTGTGAGATTTTTTTCCTGTGAGTCTGCTGAGGTCGCGGCGTGAGGGGCTGATGAGCGTTGCGGCACAGGGCCGATGTGAGAGAATGTGCAGGCTGAGCAGAGATCATCAGCTGTGACACCTGCTGAGGTCCAGATGTTTTACCCCCAAAGGTCACCTGATCACAAATGTGAAGTTTATTGGTAAAGAGGATCCTCGTTTTATTTATTGTCATTACACACATTTAAAGATATAAAGTTTTTTTTTTTCTGCAGAAATCCAGGGCAATGAAACTGACTGAGCTCATTAAAAACCTCGTATTTAAACTTTCGCTTCTAGTAAGCAGCGTTTTGCAAGCACTTTATGGCCGAAGTCATTTTGAAGTTTTGAAGCACAGAATCTGTGACATGGCTGATTTGTGCACAGTGCACCAGAGCCACTTTGGTTGAAAACAATTCCTCATGATGGAAGCATGCGGGCAGTAAATCTTTTTTTGGAGTGAATAATGGTGGAAAGTGTCGGTATGCTGTGATCGGCGAGGGAAACTTAATTGCTTTGAAAGTTTTGAGTGGAGAATAAAGCCTAAATCAAACTCCTTTTCTGATTAATTATCACTGAAAATCTCATTTTGAGCACAAACGGATTTATTTTATTTGATGCTCATGACCCTGTTATGTGTTGACGCGGGTTGAGGAGCGGACCTGCGTCTGACAGAACCCAGCGGTAAAAATAACCAGAAGGCGGTTCCCAACAGAAACAATTTATTTTTCACCTGTGCTTACAAATGTAAAACATAAAAGCGTCCCTCTGGTGGAGTGATAAGTGGCACGTTCACCAGCGCCCGCAAGGATTAAAGCCCGGCGCTCCTGGACTCACTACCACCGCCAAACACCCCCCAGGTGGACACGACGAACCGATTCTCTTTAGCGTGTGCTGACAGCATGTGTCCTCACCCTTCCCTGCTTCACGGGCTCGATATGTCAAACCCAGGCGCGGTCCTCAGCGTCTCACAAACGAACGTCACAAGGTCGAGTTCCCGGCAGTTCTGCTCAAATCACACATGACTTATATGCAGAACGCCATCCAATTATCTGCTTCAGCTGCAAGTCTTCAAGGCCGCACGTGAGCCCCTGCCACAGGTGTTCCACATGACGCTAATAAGGGTGAGGACTCTTCAGCCAGCACTTTCTCCACAGACAAATCAGCCCTCATGCCATCTGGAGAGCAAAGAAAAGAAAAGAACACCAACACAGCCAGCCACGCCCCCCCAACACACAACAGACCCCTCCTGATGCCAGTTTTACCAGAAAATGAAGAAACTGTGAATCTTTGCATTCTATTATGCACCCATATTGGCCTCTCTTCATTGGCTTCCTGTTAATTCTAGAATAGAATTTAAAATTCTTCTTCTTACTTATAAGGTTTTGAATAATCAGGTCCCATCTTATCTTAGGGACCTCGTAGTACCATATTACCCCAATAGAGCGCTTCGCTCTCAGACTGCAGGCTTACTTGTAGTTCCTAGGGTTTGTAAGAGTAGAATGGGAGGCAGAGCCTTCAGCTTTCAGGCTCCTCTCCTGTGGAACCAGCTCCCAATTCAGATCAGGGAGACAGACACCCTCTCTACTTTTAAGATTAGGCTTAAAACTTTCCTTTTTGCTAAAGCTTATAGTTAGGGCTGGATCAGGTGACCCTGAACCATCCCTTAGTTATGCTGCTATAGACGTAGACTGCTGGGGGGTTCCCATGATGCACTGTTTCTTTTTCTTTTTGCTCTGTATGCACCACTCTGCATTTAATCATTAGTGATCGATCTCTGCTCCCCTCCACAGCATGTCTTTTTCCTGGTTCTCTCCCTCAGCCCCAACCAGTCCCAGCAGAAGACTGCCCCTCCCTGAGCCTGGTTCTGCTGGAGGTTTCTTCCTGTTAAAAGGGAGTTTTTCCTTCCCACTGTAGCCAAGTGCTTGCTCACAGGGGGTCGTTTTGACCGTTGGGGTTTTACATAATTATTGTATGGCCTTGCCTTACAATATAAAGCGCCTTGGGGCAACTGTTTGTTGTGATTTGGCGCTATATAAAAAAAATTGATTGATTGATTGATATTAAGTTTATTTCCTCAAATGCAACACTTTTGTTGATCTGTAACTAAAATGCAGCAAAGGGTCTTTTCATGAGGTTTCAATGGTCAGAACTGATGTCTGGTCATTTTTTAGGGAAAATGTTAAATTGGATCAAATATAAACTTGGTGTTTATTGGTAATGTAAACCCAAACTCTGTTATATATCCTCAGTAGTACTGACATCTGATGAATGAGTGAATTTTGTTGTTTTTGGCCATTATGATGGCAATACTAGAGTTTTAGCAAACTTTTCCATCTGAGCCTATCGAAACTTACAGTACATGTTCACACACACACACACACACACACACACACACACACACACACACACACACACACACACACACACACACACACACACACACACACACACACACACACACACACACACACAGTGGTATTGTTTTAGTTCCTGTGTGTCAATCTGTCTGTGTCTGAAGAAAATGACTTGAAGAGTTTATTTATTTATTTATTTTTTAATCTAATTTGGACCAAACCTCATGGAATCACTGAGGCTCAGCCAAGGACAAAGTGTTTGGATTTAGAAAAACAATCAGTTAAATGTTAAGGTCACAGTCCAAGGTCAAACTTTTGCCCCAATGATTATATATGTGGGGATATTTCGAATGTCTATTTCAAGGAATTAGTTACAGATATACTTCTTTTTACTATTAAACACATTAATATGAAGTCATACATCACCTTTCTTTTGGTCAGATGGCCTTTGATTTTTGGGTGAATTGGGAAAGCTGAACTTATTTAGAGAATCTAACTGGGGAATTTTGTTACAGACACACCTACGGTAATTATTAAACTTGAATATGAAATCCTGTTGTCTTGGTCATATGACCTTTGTTCATGGGTGACCTTTTAGAATAGTTCATTTGAGGAACCGGTCACAGATACACCTGCAGTTATTATGAAACAGTAATATGAAGTCATATATAACTTTTGCTTGATCACATGAGCTTTGATGATGTGTGACATTGACAAACTCAACAGTTTTCAGCTAGTATGGATAAAACATGGTAGAAAGGATGTATGTTAGTCAAGGAGAAATTGGTTTACTTATGGACTGATGATCAATAATTAAGACCACACAGAACCATATATTATGGTATTACCCAATCACAAAGAAATATTGTGCATTAATCTGTGTCAAACATGTAAGGTATGGGTGTTGGACTCCATGAATGTCTATTATTGTTGAGCCATGGATCCTCAGATGTGGAATAACATCCACAGGATGTACAGACGGAGGGACTGACACATAATATATATGTTTCCTATTCAAATTGGAAACATGTATATCAAATGGGAGGGGAGGTGATGGTTTAGTGGTTAAGGAGTTGGGCTTGAGACCAGAATAGCCTCGGTTCAAATCCCAGCCTGACTGTAAAATCATGAAGGGCCCTTGGGCAAGGTCTTTAATCCCCTAGTTGCTCCCGGTGTGTAGTGAGCGCCTTGTATGGCAACACCCTGACATCGGGGTGAATGTGAGGCATTATTGTAAAGTGCTTTGAGTGTCTGATGCAGATGGAAAAGCACTATATAAATGCAGTCCATTTACCATTCAAATGAATGGGAATGTCTGTCCAAACACTTGACTGGTACTGTATGTCTAATATATGCAGTACCTGTAATTTATTATTCTTATTCCATTTTATAATTCTTTCAATTAGCTGAGATCATTTGTTGTCAGTATGTGAGTCATGTAATTTGCATAGGTATCCAATAAAAGGATGTTATTAACATTATTTATCACTGGTTGCACATAGTCACTGTCACATCTTGACACTAAGTTCCAGGTCCACTTGGCTGCCATGGTTTGGGAATAAATTTAGGATTTGTTCTTGCCAAGATTGGAGAGTGACTTGACAGTGCTTTTTGTCCCCAATCTGTTAATTACATATATTGTAATCTCTGTTTGGGGTAAATTATTGCAGTGGAGCTTCCCTGCTTTTTAGTTATAATTCTGTTGTGTACCGTACGTTTCAGCTATGGAGGCACCAGATGTGAAGATGTTTGTCTTATAATTTCACTTCCTTGGAACCAAACACCACTGTCAGGTCCACACAGATGGTCTTAACAGGCACAAAGGCATTTTAGGTCACTGCAGCGACTTGCTAATGGACACAAAGCCTTTAAAGATTAACTGCATTGTTGCACATCAGTTTAATTCCAGATGAGGAAGGTATTTTGCATCTTGATTAAAAGAAAATCCATCAGAGGGAAAGAAACACTTAGCTGTTCTATATTTTCATTTTCTGCTCTGAAAATTAAAGTACAGAATGTACTGGACGCAGCCAAATACTGATACAGTCAGGTCTCTGTTTAATTCCACCGTGAAGCTGTGATGCAACACAGAAGTTGCAAAATGCACAGTTTCTGCAATCACAGCCACAAATGCCAGTACCTCTTTTAGGCCTAGTCACACTAGAGCACAAATGCCGTACAAATCACACGAATAGGAAAAACAAACAGAATTCAAGCTGCATTCGTATATGGGACATTCGTACAGCAGTGTACACATGCCATTCAAATACTCCGAATGTGGTTTGAAGCTGACTTGAATGATTCACGCACATTCCGAGTGCAGCAGCTCCTGAATCCAAGTCGACTACCCAGAGTGGAGGTTGAATGTGGACACAACACAGCACCTAACACGAAAAAATAAAAACAGAATAAAATAATAAAGACAAAGAATAAAAAGAACACAACACAGAACCCCACAATGCCGGTCCAAACAAAAAAGGTGCGCTGCCATTAACAATGAGAACTGCAGTGACATGCTCTGATCAGGCTGCACTTGCACCGTTGCAAGCATTAACATCGTAACATAAAACTCTTTGTATATTGTGCCTAAAATTCTTCTGGATATATTAACTGGGTTTTTAGACGTTGTTATTGCGTTTGTTTTATGTAAAAATGCCAGAAGCTCAGGTCATTTCTCAATTATTTTCAATGGAAGTTGCTGAGAGCCGCGATCACTTCCTGTTCATGTCGTTCGGGGGAAAGTGAAGTTTGCACTTTAACGTCCTGTTTATTGTAATAAATAAATGTTTTATTAACAAACAGACATGTATATTTTACCTGTGCATAATAAAATATATAAAGTAAAAGAAAAAAGTTTTATTAAATGTTCTTACCTTAGAAACAGATGAATGCGGTTAATGGAGGTGGAGGCGGAGAAGGGAGAGATGGAGGTTTGCGCACACTGTAAACATAAACTAAATTTAAACTGTAGATCCTTAAAAGGATCAAACAGACATAACTTTAATTGTAAACTTGCAAGTCTTTGGACCTTTGAAACAGGTTTATCACATGATACATTACGTCAGAGCTACACAGTTGTACCACATTTAAGGAAAATTAAAAAAAAACAACTTTGCAAGCATCACCACCACCAACCACTGCAAAGCAACCAAACATGGTGCTGTTTGCACTCTTGAATCCAAAACGTCACACTGCTTTTACACAGTGCTTCTCTGTGAAAATTTCAAATAAAATAAATAAAACAAAACAGCCACACTGCCAATTTTGTCTATACTGAGTCTGCACCTTAAGTGTGTGTTAACTCCAATCGTGCGCTCCACTTCAGTGGGAGCCAATCCGTGTGTATGTACATGTACATCAGCATGTGCATGTTTGAAGTCCAGAGCACAGATGGCTGAGGAGCAGATTCAACCTGTCATCTTTTATTTTTTTGTCTTTTAAACTTGTTTTATGTCACAGTCAAACATGGCACTTGATGCTGAGCATCACAGTGACAGCTCATTCAGCCATGCGTGGTGCAACGCAGCTCTGAGACACACTGATTCACTGCTCAGCATACCTGATTGGGCTGTTACAGACACATGGTCATGCCCTCTCATAGGTTACATAATAGCTGTAACCTCATGTGCAGCTGCACGGCACCCTGTCCCATGGTGAGTCAAAGGCTCTGAGCAGTGCGCCACCTTCACCCATAATGTGCATGATATTACAGATCCATTGTCAGACCACCTCATGTGTCAGAGGATATATATGTAATATCATGTTATCAAGACTCTTAGACCCCATCCAGATGGCTGCACTGTGCATCAGTGCATCATGGAGACGTGCTGACGTGCAGTGCCTGTGATCACTGTGTAACATCCAGAATGAGCATGATATCACACATCCACTGCAATGTGCATGATATTACAGATCCATTGTCAGTCCACCTCATGTGTCAGAGGATGTATCTGTAATATGTTATCATGGCTGTTATCATGGTTCCCTCAAATGAGATTAGAATACCCAGAATGCAACACGAATGTGGTACGACTGGCCTTCAACTGACGTTCAAATTTTCTCCAGTTCGAATGCAGCATAACAGTGGTGTGCATGTTGTCTACATTTGACCTGGCATTGCGAATGTGGCCAATTTTGTTAAGTGCCACACGAATGCTGTATTTCAAATGCAGCTCGAATGCAACTCGATATGCACGAATGATGTTTGAATGTCCATTCATATGGCATTCATACTCATTCATGCTCAAGTGTGACAGGGAGGATGGTTAAGACATTCAGCCAGGATTCGACGTGCTCAAACAATTCGTACAGCCCCTCGATTTCAGTCTGAATGGTTCAAATTGCATACAAATTGCATACGGCTTCCCTCACACTTCTCCTTTTTTACACAGTGCAGACTATTCCTGACATGTTTAGCATAGAGTTCCATACTGTTTGTTTTTCTTCATGATTTACATAAATTAAGTTCAACATATTTACTTACATGGAAATGTTCATGTGTCCATTCCCTGACTTCTCTCAAGAAAACTGGCTATAAATGTAATTTTTTAATTTTTATATTTACTATCATAGTAGTTTGTCCATTTACATATGGCATTTAAAAATGCAGGGACTGTGTATATACCAAAGACATCCAGTTGTCACCTGACATCACTGGTTAAGCATCATGGTCACACAACCATAAATAAGACAGGGAGTACCAGGACCCTAAAGAGTTGGACTTTCTGTGTCACCACACACCTCTGTTCAGTGCCCTGATGACTTTGTAGGCTCTTCTCAGGTGTCCTTCAATTTAGAAGTCCAAGTTCCCAGAGACATGAATGTCACTCCTAATATTAATTGAATCTCTCTACAAGTTCCACAGTTTCACTGCATTCAGACATCTTTCTACTTAATGAGTCCAGGAAGTCAATGAAAGGCTGGATATTACAACCCCTGGCAAAATTATGGAATCACCGGCCTCGGAGGATGTTCATTCAGTTGTTTAATTTTGTAGAAAAAAAGCAGATCACAGACATGACACAAAACTAAAGTCATTTCAAATGGCAACTTTCTGGCTTTAAGAAACACTATGAGAAATCAGGAAAAAAAAATTGTGGCAGTCAGTAACGGTTACTTTTTTAGACCAAGCAGAGGGAAAAAAATATGGAATCACTCAATTCTGAGGAAAAAATTATGGAATCATGAAAAAGAAAAGAACGCTCCAATACATCACTAGTATTTTGTTGCACCACCTCTGGCTTTTATAACAGCTTGCAGTCTCTGAGGCATGGACTTAATGAGTGACAAACAGTACTCTTCATCAATCTGGTTCCAACTTTCTCTGATTGCTGTTGCCAGATCAGCTTTGCAGGTTGGAGCCTTGTCATGGACCATTTTCTTCAACTTCCACCAAAGATTTTCAATTGGATTAAGATCCGCACGTTTTGCAGGCCATGACATTGACCCTATGTGTGTTTTTGCAAAGAACGTTTTCACAGTTTTTGCTCTATGGCAAGATGCATTATCATCTTGAAAAATGATTTCATCATCCCCAAACATCCTTTCAATTGATGGGATAAGAAAAGTGTCCAAAATATCAATGTAAACTTGTGCATTTATTGATGATGTAATGACAGCCATCTCCCCAGTGCCTTTACCTGACATGCAGCCCCATATCATCAATGACTGTGGAAATTTACATGTTCTCTTCAGGCAGTCATCTTTATAAATCTCATTGGAACGGCACCAAACAAAAGTTCCAGCATCTTCACCTTGCCCAATGCAGATTCGAGATTCATCACTGAATATGACTTTCATCCAGTCATCCACAGTCCACGATTTCTTTTCCTTAGCCCGTTGTAACCTTGTTTTTTTTCTGTTTAGGTGTTAATGATGGCTTTCGTTTAGCTTTTCTGTATGTAAATCCAATTTCCTTTAGGTGGTTTCTTACAGTTCGGTCACAGACGTTGACTCCAGTTTCCTCCCTTTCGTTCCTCATTTGTTTTGTTGTGCATTTTCAATTTTTGAGACATATTGCTTTAAGTTTTCTGTCTTGACACTTTGATGTCAACCTTGGTCTACCAGTATGTGTTGGGAAAGTGTAGGAACACGGACCCACAACAGGGGGCGCAAATGAACGGACAATGGAGTAAGTCAAAATAACAAGCTTTACTGTTGTGAATGTGCACAACGAATACAACCAATCACAGCAATGGACAACAGTCAATTCACAAAAGTGTCGTGTGGGCAGGCTCGAAGATAGGAGACGCCTCTCCAAGGTAAGACCGGAACCACACGGCTTCCTCCGCCACAGGACCCGGGAATACTGGAGCCGCCAAGTCCCGAACTCCCAGGTGGCCACTGCCTCCGCGTGTCGGACCTGGTACTGCTGGCGAGGAACAAAGGACAGTTAGATGGGGGCGCGTTTGCACCCAGGACTCCGAACAGCAGGGAAGTTACCTCCACCTCTCGTTGGAACAGTAATCCACAAACTAAGCACAAATCCAAAAGATACACTCCGTAGCTTTGATACGTTACCTCTCTGGTAGAAACGATATCTCGGCGATGAGGTGGAGATGCCGTCCTGCTGATATACCCCAGTGATAATTGCCGTCAGCTGTCTCAGGTGATGGGTGACAGCTGTTACCGAGGCTGCTCCTGTGGGGCGGCGGCGCCCTCTGGTGCCTGGAGCCCGCACTCCAGGCAGGGCGCCCTCTGGTGGTGGTGGGCCAGCAGTACCTCCTCTTCAGCGGCCCACACAACAGTATGTTTGCATTTAACAACCATGTTGTTTGTATTTGGTCTAGAATTTAGACACAGCTGACTGTGAACAACCAACATCTTTTGCAACATTGCGTGATGATTTACCCTCTTTTAAGAGTTTGATAATCCTCTCCTTTGTTTCAATTGACATCTCTTGTGTTGGAGCCATGATTCATGTCAGTCCACTTGGTGCAACAGCTCTCCAAGGTGTGATCACTCCTTTTTAGATGCAGACTAACGAGCAGATCTGATTTTATGCAGGTGTTAGTTTGGGGATGAAAATTTACCGGGTGATTCCATAATTTATTCCTCAGAATTGAGTGAGTCCATATTTTTTTCCCTCTGCTTGGTCTAAAAAAGTAACCGTTACTGACTGCCACAATTTCTTATAGTGTTTCTTAAAGTCAGAAATTTGCCATTTGAAATTACTTTAGTTTTGTGTCATGTCTGTGATCTGCTTTTTTTCTACAAAATTAAACAACAGAATGAACATACTCCGAGGCCAGTGATTCCATAATTATTGCCAGGGGTTGTAGTATTAATCCAGAACAATGACAAATCCACACACAGCTACTCAAGTGCGGTGACCAGGGCATCCATCAAATCCGTAAAGATTACACCATCATCTAAGTCAAAGCCAGTGAACCTTTCTTTACTAACAACGTGTTGGACTTTACAACCTTATCCAACACCTAGTCTTTGCAAACAGAGTAGGAGCCTCAACACATTCCTGACAAATGTTTGACTCTGCCCCCAGGCTGCACAGTGTATAGTCTGACTATGATGTTCAGCACTTCATCGAGGATCCCATAAATTTTCAGTATGTCCCACTTAAAATTCCAAACAACCAAATCAAACACTTTGGGGAAATTAATGTATGCCACAAAGAAACACTTTCAATATTCGTGTTTGAGTTCAATGAATTCTTGCAGAGCTTGGATGCAGTTGTTGGTTGAATTCTTGGGGGTGAAGCCAGAGTACACTACTTGCTGAGCAGCACAATTCTGGGACTTAATTCTGTTGAGAATGCAGGTGCCTTGTAGAACAGTGTAATGCCTTTGAAATGGTTGCAATCCAGGTATTTGCCCCTTCCACAGAGGAACATTAGATCCATTCTTCTAGCCTGATACCTCTCTCCCAAATGGAAGCAAAGGTGGCTTGCCTCACCATGAAGACATGTCCTCCTGCCTTAAGAAGTTCAAGCCTATAGACGCCTGCAGCCTTTGCAGTTTGGTGGTTGGCAGTTCAGACTAGTATTTGTTTACATTAAATACAACATGAATATATATCTGGACATGAGGTACAGGTAACAGTGGGATGAGGATACCAATATGTAGACTGATTTGATTCTTGGTCATGCTACCTCTCTGTGTCCTTCAACCAGATACTTCATCTGCATTGTCCTAGTTCACCCAGCTGTAAATGGGCCTCAGTCTTTATTGGGGAAGCAACCTGTGTTCTCTTGGCATTCCATCCAGTGGGAGTTGTAGACTTTCATCCACTTCACGCTATAAAATCTGAGAAGTAACACCGACGAGTCTCAGAGCCTACTGTATGTAGGATTTGCTTCCTCATTCTCAGGACATACACATGACTGGGACAGCTGCTGATAATATTACAGTTTATCACCTCCAGTTATGTTAATTCCAAAACTTAAAAACCCTTTCAAAAAATAACATTTGAAGATATATTACAAATTCAATTGAATGTAAAAGACACTTAAATGTAGTACATGTAAATGAAGCTCTTTAGGCTTATGAGTTTGACCCTTATTTTGTAATCACTGCTGTCTGAGAGTAATTATGGGTAACATAAGGAATGGCATAAGGAATTCATCACAGGATAAAATCTTATTCATTCAGCAAACAAGCTCATCTGTGGGTATGTTTTCAATAGCAAAACAAAACTATCGTATGACTCATTTTAGTATTTAATCTGACATCAGTTGACTCATTGAGCGCATCACACACTTACTACATCAGTGCATCTCCAAAAGCCAAGGCAGTATTTTTACATTTTATTATTTATGTGGGTGGAGAAGGAAGGATTTTATTATGCTTAATCACTGGTCCTTTCATCCCACATTTTAAGCGATATACACAGCAAAAACCCAAAGTAATGTGCTGTCTAAATGCTTAATATAAGACAACCAAATGAATATAGTTTTACACATTTTATTACCATCAACATCAAAACTTAGAATGAATGTTGTGATGGTTTGGATAGACTTTTTTTTTTTTTTTTGCTAAATTACACAAATACATATCTTGTTTGTTTTTTTGTTTGTTTTTGTTTTTTTGCATATAGCATTTAAATGTTCTCAGTCAAACATTTGCTGTGAAATTCAAATTGTGGTGGAGATAATCAGTGGTTTGACAATATACTTCAGTTTTTGAATAGCCTAAGCATGTATTCCATCCATCCATCCATCCATCCATCCATCCATCCATCCATCCATCCATCCATCCATCCATCCATCCATCCATCCATCCATCCATCCATCCATCCATCCATCCATTCATCCATCCATTTTCTAGACCCTCTTACTCCAAATAATGGTCAAGGTGTTGTGGCTGGGGTGCCTGGCTGGCTTTTGTTTCTGTGGCTGGCTTTTGTTTCTGTCCTCTGTTTTGTCTTTTGTTTTTCCTTCCAGGTGGCATGCGTTCAGGACTGAGTGGCTGTGTGGCTGAGTTATTAGGACCTCACCCTGATCACCTGAGGCTGGTCATGTGCAGCTCGTCAGGACTCACAGCTGTGGTGCATCTTTATGGATTGGGGCATGGTTGCATTTAAGTCTGGAGTACACAGTGTGTATTTGCCAGAGACTCGACCTTGTGACCAGACGGGTGAGATCGACGTTTAGAGAACCATCTCATCATCATGGATGCAGAGACCGTACCAGGTTTGATGCCATGGTCTGTGAAAGAGGAGGGGTTGAGGTCTCACGCTCGTCAGCACACTTCCTGAGGTACTTTAGGTTTTGTGACTAACATGAGTACAGTCAGTAAATGTGGTGTCCCTCACACCTTATTATATTGAGCTGTTATGTTAGTCGTTTAATCAGCTTCCACTGCAGTGGAGAATTGAACTGGGTGTTCCATGCCTGCAGGGTGGGAAGCTGATTGGTGATTAAGCCAGGAAGTGTTTGCTGTTTATGTACACTTGAGTGGTCTCTCTGTGTGTGGAGTGGTGGACTCACATGATGGTTTCTTCTTTCACAGACTCGGTTGGTCGCGGCCACCTGCGGGGTGTCGGCGGGGTCCTTGGGTCCGAACTGTTCTGGCTCCGGACCGTTTGTGCTGCTGGGAGCGCACCGTCTTTCCACCTCACCAGACCGCGCACTTATTTGTTATTACTTAAGCACTCACTGTTATGTTATTAATTCTGTTATCCTTTGAACCGTGCTCTGCTTATTTTATGCTGGGTCCTTCAAACGCTGGTCGGTTCTCCGCCCGCGTCCGACACATAACAGTAGTCTCTGGCCAATACATCACGGACCCAGCGGTAGCAGAGGCGGTACTGCGCCGGGAAGGCGGCAGCAGACGTCAGAAGTTATCCGGATCAGTTGCGGGTGCTCTCCGCCCGGATGGTGCGTGTCGGAGAACCCATTATTGAATAGTGATTTGAGCTCTCTTGCAGCCGTGTTCCTGTGGTGTTGCCTTATCCGTGGGTTGTTGTGGAGTGTGAATAGCAACGGCTTCGCGTCACACTTCGACCGGATAAGAGGTAAACGGGAGCTGCATGAGTGTGTCTTTAATGGGTGAACGCGCACGGCGGAGTTCTGTGGCACGGGTCGCTGTGCTTCCTGTTGTTACAGTTGTAGCCCCGTCTCCCCGAGTGAAGATATCTACTGCGTCTGTTGTGTCAGCTCCGGCTTAATTTAGTTGAAGCACATTTTGGTTGTGTGTTACAGGTAGCTGCGCACAGGGAAAGCAGCGTGAGTTGTTTTCTCGGTTACCAAAGGGGTTTTTTATTTTTAGCACCCCCTGTTGGTGACTGAGTCACATTACCGTTATAGCTCTTAATGTGGAACAGGTGTGTTCCATTTGTTTGAGCTTAACGGTATAAGTCACTTATTAGTTTTGTGTTGGTTCATTTTTTGTGGGGGTTTTTTTAGTTGTTTGTTTTTGTGTGGGATTTTCTGCACTGTTAGTGTTCTGGGGTCGTGACCGTGCAGGCTGTCTGGAGCATAGAAAGGACCCAGGTGATTTTATGCTAGTCTGTTAGTCTTTTTTTAATTTCTTTGGTTTCACCTCCCAGGGTTGATGGGACGGTCCTGTGGGGGTGATGGGGGGTAATTGGATGGTTTTTTCTTTTTTCTTTTTTGTTTTGTTGTGCCCTCTCTTCTCCTCTGGCTCCAGCCGTGTGAGCCGTACGTTGTCGGCGTTGCTGGAGTGGGGCAGTTTGGTTATGCTGGGCGTTTCCCAGGTAACCTCTGCACCCGGGAGGGGGGGGGGGGGGGTTTGGGGTTTTTTTTTAATTCCCTTTGCAACCTCCAGCCTTGGCGCGCCTCTGTGCCGTTTGCCATTGGCGTTGCTGGGGTGGTGCAGGTGGGTTATGCTGGGCGTTTCCCAGGTAACCTCTGCATTACAAGGGTTAAGCCCATCCTAGTAGTAGAATAGCAAATGAGTCCATCCCCTCCAGGTTGTTAACACAATAACTCAAAAACAACTGCTATCATCTTCTAATTCAGCAAATTAAAACTGCATAGACATAGGACAAACGTATTAAAATCTGGTGAAGTTAGAGGCACCATATCCGTCTGAAAATCAGTGGATTGGTAGTGGAGGTGCTTACCTTCACAAGCATCACATAAGTTTAAAATGGTTAGTAGATGCTGGAGAAACTGTTGAAAATTACAAACTACTGTGAATGAACCTCATGTGTGGTTTGATTTAATCCAGAGTAATGAACACGTTATGTGTTCAAGGCTCCGTCCATCAAGTGAGCATCCGTGAGGAGAAATGTGATACTCACTCTGTGGGCAAATACTAGTTAAGAATACACTGGCATCACTTTATTAGGTACACCTGTTCAATTGCTTGTTAACACAAATAGCTAATCAGCCAGTCACATGCACTTTAAAAAGGAACTGCTGTCTCAACAAGAAAAATTGATGTAACAATTTGCATAGAATTATTTTTAAGGTATTTCAACTTAACTAAAGTTATTTCAACTTAACTACAGCAGTCTTGTGGCATTAACTCAGTTGACAGTTGAAATAAATAAGTTGAAATAACTTTTAAAAATCTATGCAAATTGTTACATCAATTTTTCTTGTTGAGACAGTGGTTAATTTTTTACAGTGTGGCAGCAACTCAATGCATTTAGCCATCTAGACATGGTGAAGATGACTTGCTGAAGTTCAAATCGAGCATCAGAATGAGGAAGAAAGAGGATTTAAGAGATGATGAATGTGGCATGGTTGTTGGTGCCAGATGGGCTGGTCTGAGTATTTCAGAAACTATGATCTACTGGGATTTTCACGCAAAATCATCTTTACGGTTTACAGAGAATGGACCGAAAAAGAGAAGATATTCAGTGAGAGGGCTGGATACCATCATGTCAATATGGACCAACATCTCAGAGGAACGTTTCCAATACCTTGTTCCTTGTTGAATCGATGTCATGAAGAATTCAGGCAGTTCTGAAGGCAAAGGCGGGTCCAACTTGATAGTTAGCAAAGTGTACCTAATGAAGTGGCTGGTGAGTGTATAGAAGAGAAAAGGAACCTAAAGCTGGAATTAAAGAACAGATAGAACATGTAACTGGAGATGACATCAGAACTTTTTATTGGTACTTCAACTTTGTGGTGCTTAACTGTAAACACTGCTGTGGAATATTTTGAAACCTACTTGAAAGGTTGCTCAGGCGCTGATATCAAAAGCAAGTCATGATGAGATGTGCTGAATCGGGCTTCAGTACTTCACCAACTGACTCAACCATGATTTTCCACTTTCTACTGTTGAAAAAACTCAAGTGAATGGAGTACAATCACATTATTGAATTACCTATTTAAAAAAGCTAGAGTCAGTAGGGTCAGTACATGCTCTAACACGTATATTGCTTACTAAATTCCCAATTGTATGTAAGCTGCTTATAACAAAATCTTCTCTTCATAGCTTGTGAAACCTAACTGAATACATGCTGCAGCCATTAATCAAATAGGTTGTGCAGTTAATAATATGTATATGGCGCAGACATGAACGAGCGAAGTTCTTCAGCATCTCACCATGAGGTCCTTCAGAATGTTTTTTGAGCAAATGCTTCATATGAGCATGGCTAAAACCTTTCAGCTTCTGGGGGGCTCCCCCCCAGACCCCCCTAATGACAGCCCTCTTAACCCCCTGCCACTTTAAGCATTTTTTTAATGTAGATGTAAATTAATATTCAAACTTTTCAGCTAGTTGACAGAACGGCTGAACAATATGACCAAATATTATCTCAATATTGTCATATGAATATGATACATGATATGACTATGATTACACACAAAGTGCAGCAACAGTGAAAATTAAACATTCTTAAAAAACAACACAACAACAACAAAAAACCCAGTAATAATACCACACTCAAGGTTAGGATACTGTGCCCTCCAAAAGTATTGGAACACTCGGTATTTCACACATTTTAATTTGTTTATGCCATTTCAAATACAAGAAATACAACAAATATAAAGAATAAAAAAATCTAAAATTATCTTCCTCAAACTCAAACTGAAAGCAAATCTGTAAAACTTGATAATACCTGTAAATAATAATCAGTTTTATTACATTTTTTCAGACAAGTCAGGGGATGGAAACATGAACATTTCCAAGTTACTGAATACTGTATGTCTTGGACTTTATTTACATCAATTATTAAGAAATACAAAAATTTCTTTCACCAAAACATCAAATCTAGGCTTGCATCTCAGATGTACTTTCTGTCAAATTGTAGCTGAAGTATCGGGTCTTCTTTTTAAGAAAACCCTCCTCTATACCACTTCATCAGGAAGCTGGATTTTATAGTTTTAATTAATTTATATCATGTTGTAGAGATTTGCTTTCAGTTTGAGTTTAAGGAAGATAACTTTAGATTTATTTATCTAAAGTTGTGTCACTGGTGTTGTGTCACTCAGCAAAATTAAGAGGTTACACGGGTTTATACAGAACAGAGGAAGAGTAAATTACCTGTATTTCTTTCAACCTGACTGTCTTCATGTTATATCTCATGAATCAACAGCTGCCTGCTCGTTTAAAAATCACTGGAAAAACACACATATATTAGGCAACCCGAATGAAAGGAGAAATGCTGCTTTTAACAACCTAGACCTAAATTCTCGCATAAAATACGGTTGTTTACTCACCAATATAACTTTGGTGTCATTTGGAGTCTGTGAGCCAAACATTTTTGTTCTTCTGCTAAGTTGGATTAGAACCTTTTGTGGTACACAGTGCCAGCGACTGTACAGGAGCAGCCTAGCAGTCACTATGTGTCACTGATTTCAAAATGCAGCTCTTTTCAACCAGACATGCGGTGCCATGACATGTCAATCATCTGTGTCCAATCAGACTTCAGGGGAGTCCAGTGCAACCCTGGCCTCCACTGTAGCTCCTCCCATACCAGGAAGTGTTCAACATTTGACATTTCCTGTCACACTCTCACGAGCGCCACTAGCTTAGCTTATGGCAAGCTAAAAGTGGACGCTCTCGTTATGGCCAAACAACTGACCAGTTTCTGGGTCTTCTGTGTTAGTCCGTGGCCGATGTGCTTGATGAATTCCTGTGCAAAAAGTAGTTCCCAGATCATTCTGATATATTCCTGTGAGATAATGAGTATATCTCATCTAAATCAATTCTAAAAGTTACCAGTAATAAAATTATTAAGATAACTGAAGTTTTAAGGATGGCTGTAATAAATATTTAAGAAACATAAAGTTTATGAGCAACGTCACCTGTTATCGCTGAAGAACACTGTAAACATTGACACGATGGAGTTTGATGTGGAAGAGTTCAGAAAGATACAATTGGAATGTTTTGATTGCCATTTACAGTTGGCGATGAAAGACTTGGGTGTTAACTTTGTGTTAAAGTCAGAACAAGAAGCTGCACCGAAAGATCTATCTGGGAAGAGACACATTCTGTGTGTTGTCACTCCAACGAGAGCAGCACGTGAGCAGTTTCGTGAAAGTAGTCCGGTAAGCTCAATCTGTGGGCGCGAGCTATCCCACAATGCCAAAATAGCAGAGATGTCGGTCCACTCTGAGCAGGGTGATTTCCTGTTTCACTGTGGACTCAAAATTTGGCACTTCCTCTTTCATTGTGAACTTGCCATTGTATTCCCGTGAGATTCTATGAGATCTCGTCGGTCAATCCAGGAAGTGTCGATCCAGGAACTATTTGACATTTCCTGTTTCACTGTGGACTCAAAATTTGACACTTCCTGTGCTCATATTAGTTAACTTAATCCTGTAGAGTTTAGTAGATAATTCAGATGTTACATAAAATAACATGGAAATATTTGAACATACTTTTCACAGTAGAATTGTCCGTGTGAGGTAAAACCAACTCACCAGCTGCTTCTCGCAGTCAGAACGCTTGTTATCTTTGACAGTCTGCCTGATCAGCCTCAAAATCCATTCAGACTTCAAGCCTGCGAGGCACGCGAGCATTTTTAATCCACGGTGCTGCATTAATTCAGGTTTAGAACAAAGTCATACACTGCGGCGCACACTGTAGCTCAGCATCTGAGAGCAATTAAACGTCTGGCTTTCATGGACGGCTGATTTGCCAGTTGACAGTTCCAATGAGGCTGGGGTCAGTCTCACCCCACCTAAGTGCCCCGCAGCCTGCTCCAAATCATACCACCATCAAACAACAACATTAACACTGATGCCTGAGCAATGTGAAATCACAAAATCTAACAACACTGTCAAAATAAAGGCAACAACACAGAACATTGTGCAGACGTGTGAGTAACATTCCTCACCGGTACACTATGCTTCTTCCTCTGTGGCGCCACCTCAATTCCACCTTTTTATTCCAAAATAACACCACAGAAGGAAGTTTTAGCATTAAACAAGCTGTGCACAGCTACTTCTATTTAAGTGGCATTTTTTTTTAAAGCAGGTGAAGTTTGATTGTTTGATTGAAGTTTGAAGTTTGATGATTTTGAAAGTTTGATCTGAAAAAAGTGTAAATATGTATTTTCAGAAAATCTGGCAGCTTTACATGAATGTACACTCAACAGCCACTTTATTAGGAACACCTGTTCATCAAAGCAAATATTTAATCAGTCAATCGTGGCATTTTGGCATGTAGACATGATCAGGAGGATCAGCTGATGTTCAAACCAAACATCAAAATGGTTCCAATAAATATAAAGAATAAATAAGGTAATTTACAGATAAACTGGTTTGAACATTTCAGAAATTGTTGCATTTTCATGCATAACCATCTCTAGGTTTATACAGCGTTAAGTCAAACCTGGTTTGGGAGCATGTGCTGGCAGGGGCGTCGGACTGGGGGGGTAAAGGGTACTATGTACCCACGGCCCAGAGCATGGGGGGGGGGCCCACAAAAAACTGGCATTAAATACATTTTTGTGTTGCATGTTATTAATGTCCATACAATTCATGCTGTAAAACAATATATTAGGATGTATAAATGTTGCAAAACATAATTCTGCTCTAACAATAATATTGAAAGATCTTGGAGGGCCCTTCCACCCCTGCACAGTTGTACAATGGTTTATTCCAGGCGCACAGGCGGCACTCTGCCCCACACACACACACACATCCCAAACGGGATCTGACAGAAAGAGGAAGTGTTTAGTAGTGCTGAAACAACTAATCGATTTAATCGATTATTAAAATAGTTGTCAACTAATTTAGTCATCAATTACAACCCCTGGCAAAAATTATGGAATCACCGGCCTCGGAGGATGTTCATTCAGTTGTTTAATTTTGTAGAAAAAAAGCAGATCACAGACATGACACAAAACTAAAGTCATTTCAAATGGCAACTTTCTGGCTTTAAGAAACACTATAAGACATCAAGAAAAAAAGACTGTGGCAGTCAGTAACGGTTACTTTTTTAGACCAAGCAGAGGAAAAAAATATGGAATCACTCAATTCTGAGGAAAAAATTATGGAATCACTCTGTAAATTTTCATCCCCAAAACTAACACCTGCATCATATCAGATCTGCTCGTTAGTCTGCATCTAAAAAGGAGTAATCACACCTTGGAGAGCTGTTGCACCAAGTGGACTGACATGAATCATGGCTCCAACACGAGAGATGTCAATTGAAACAAAGGAGCGGATTATCGAACTCTTAAAAGAGGGTAAATCATCACGCAATGTTGCAAAAGATGTTGGTTGTTCACAGTCAGTTGTGTCTAAACTCTGGACCAAATACAAACAACATGGGAAGGTTGTTAAAGGCAAACATACTGGTAGACCAAGGAAGACATCAAAGCGTCAAGACAGAAAACTTAAAGCAATATGTCTCAAAAATCAAAAAATGCACAACAAAACAAATGAGGAACGAATGGGAGGAAACTGGAGTCAACGTCTGTGACCGAACTGTAAGAAACCGCCTAAAGGAAATGGGATTTACATACAGAAAAGCTAAACAAAAGCCATCATTAACACCTAAACAGAAAAAAAACAAGGTTACAATGGGCTAAGGAAAAGCAATCGTGGACTGTGGATGACTGGATGAAAGTCATATTCAGTGATGAATCTCGAATCTACCTTGGGCAAGAAGATGATGCTGGAACTTTTGTTTGGTGCCTTTCCAATGAGATTTATAAAGATGACTGCCTGAAGAGAACATGTAAATTTCCACAGTCATTGATGATATGGGGCTGCATGTCAGGTAAAGGCACTGGGGAGATGGCTGTCATTACATCATCAATAAATGCACAAGTTTACGTTGATATTTTGGACAACTGAAAGGATGTTTGGGGATGATGAAATCATTTTTCAAGATGATAATGCATCTTGCCATAGAGCAAAAACTGTGAAAACATTCCTTGCAAAAAGACACATAGGGTCAATGTCATGGCATAGGGTCAATGTCAACGAGCAAATCTGATTTGATGCAGGTGTTAGTTTGGGGGATGAAAATTTACAGGGTTGATTCCATAATTTATTCCTCAGAATTGAGTGATTCCATATTTTTTTCCTCTGCTTGGTCTAAAAAAGTAACCGTTACTGACTGTCACAATCTTTTTTTCTTGATTTCTTATAGTGTTTCTTAAAGCCAGAAAGTTGCCATTTGAAATGACTTTAGTTTTGTGTCATGTCTGTGATCTGCTTTTTTTCTACAAAATTAAACAACTGAATGAACATCATCCGAGGCCAGTGATTCCATAATTTTTGCCAGGGGTTGTAGTTGTTAAATAAGTTTGTTTTACCGCAGATGTTTCGTTTCTTCCATATAAATCAACCGTTTCTGCAGCGCGGCTTTGCTTTGAACCTTGAACCAATCAAAGCAGTGATTCGCAGATCGAAGCAGTGCTTCGATCTGGTGCTTTGTTTTATTTCGCTTAATCTTAATTTTTTCCCACTAAAACCCCAAAGAGCATATGTCTGTGAGTAACATTTACCTTTTTATGTTAATCTGACCTGTTATGGTCTTCTGAAACAGTTGATAGATGTATTTTATAACTTAAAAAATGGGACCAATGCTAACGTGTTAGCATGTCTATGGCGTTTTCAATGCTGAAGTTAGCATTAAGCTGTTGCAGCTGTCAGCACATTTGTTTTCTGTGTAATAATTCATGGCTCAGTGTTTATTGTTGGTAAAGAGTCAAATGTATTACAAATTGTAATATTTTATTCATTTATTTTTATTTATATATCAATAATAATAATAATAATAATAATAATAGAAACAACAACAATAAGTAATAACTAATAATGCCACAATAAAGTTTTAGAGAAACGGACAAACAGAAAAGATTAAACCAACTAACAATGAACATAAATAAATATAGAAATAACTGTTTCCTGTGAACACCTAGTGACTCTTAAACCTCCACTTCATCCCTGTTTACATTTAATGACAATTTGTTTCGGACAAACCACATCTAAGCTGTGTTTTTACACAAGAAAAAATAAATAAAATGCAGTAAACTGCACATTTGTGTCTTTTTTCATGAAAATATCTTATTAAATATAATATATTACACATTCATCAGGCCTTTAAAATACTTTCGTGGACTCTTGCTGTAATATGTTGTCAGTGGTTGAGATAGTTGTTGTAGGCATCTAAAAATGCTCATAATCGGGTGAAACCTGATAGAAATCTCTGTGGTGTGTTGGTGATGTATGTATGTGCAAAATAAAACAAAACACTGCTCCAGGTATGTTTTTGACGGCAATATAACATCATAACTTTGCTACAAGGTCAAACGTTGATGTTGTGTGACAAAGGCCTTTTAATAATAACTATCACCCCAATAAAGCGCTTCGCTCTCAGACTGCAGGCTTACTTGTAGTTCCTAGGGTTTTTAAGAGTAGAATGGGAGGCAGAGCCTTCAGCTTTCAGGCTCCTCTCCTGTGGAACCAGCTCCCAATTCGGATCAGGGAGACAGACACCCTCTCTACTTTTAACATTAGACTTAAAACTTTCCTTTTTGCTAAAGCTTATAGTTAGGGCTGGATCAGGTGACCCTGAACCATCCCTTAGTTATGCTGCTATAGACTTAGACTGCTGGGGGGTTCCCATGATGCACTGAGTGTTTCTTTCTCTTTTTACTCTGTATGCACCACTCTACATTTAATCATTAGTGATTGATCTCTGCTCTCTTCCACAGCATGTCTTTTTCCTGGTTCTCTCCCTCAGCCCCAACCAGTCCCAGCAGAAGACTGCCCCTCCCTGAGCCTGTTTCTGCTGGAGGTTTCTTCCTGTTAAAAGGGAGTTTTTCCTTCCCACTGTCGCCAAGTGCTTGCTCACAGGGGGTCGTTTTGACCGTTGGGGTTTTTCTGTAATTATTGTATGGCTTTTGCCTTACAATATAAAGCGCCTTGGGGCAACTGTTTGTTGTGATTTGGCGCTATATAAATAAAATTGATTTGATTTGATTTTAATAATAACTCACTTAAAGAAATAATGGCAAAACTCACATGTAAGTAAAAAAAAAAAAAAACAAAAAAAATGATTAATCGAAAAATAATCAACCGAAACTGATTAGTAAAATAATCGTTAGTTGCAGCCCTAGTGTTTAGGCTGAAATAAAATATGTCTTTCCTAAAAAAGTCCAGATTTCAAAAAAGAAGAGAAAAAAGGACAGGGAAAGAAAACTAAATGAGGGAAAGCAGCTGCTAACCAAATTATTTGAAAAGAGAGGTGAGCTATATTGAGTTGGGGGATCTGAGGGACCAAATTGCACCATTTTCTAGAAAAATGGTGCAATTTGGTGCATTCCTGTCTGGTGCAATTTGGTGCATTCCTGTGCATTTTAACAGACAGGAATGCACCAAATTGCACCATTTTTCTAGAAAATGGTGCAATTTGGTCCCCCAGACCCCCCAAACTCAATATTGCTCTCCCAACTTTAAAAAGGGTTCTGACTCCCAGGTGTGATCTAAGATATACATGATTTAGACCTGGTTTGACTACGTATTAGAAATTTGGTGTTTGCATTAAATAAAAAAGAACATAACGGGGTGGGGGGGGGTCTTCAATATGGCTAGTACCTAGGGCCCAGAATTTGGTGCTACACCCCTGTGTGCTGGTACCACGCATCACCCTCAACCATCACATCAACCACACCATGGAACAGCTTTGGTTCCAGGTTGACAACAACCCAGGCAGACAATGGGTCTACAGACAATGGTCTGAAATTGAAGAAACATCTGTTTGATGGTTCTCTGGGCAAGAAATGCCTTATTGATGATGGCAGTGGTCACAGAAGAATGGCCAAATTTATGTTAATAGAAAGGCAGCGATAACTTCAATAGCTTCTTGCTACAACCAAGGTATGTAGGAGAGCATAGCTTTGAGAGCATGGCTTTGATATCGTTTCGTCAGTGTCTCTTGTAAACTAAAAATACAATGCACATTGTGATTTCTGTGTCAGTGTGTATAGTTCAAAGACTCTCCATTCACCGACCTCTTTAAATCTCCTCTGAATATATAATATACAGCCATAATCCCATGAAAGCCATGCCACACCCTTCAGAAGAACACATTTTTTCAGATGCTGACAGACTCATTTCAGCTTTGTAAAGTGTTGTTATACCACAGACATTATATGCACACTGTGAGCATTCAGTATGGTGCTATGTTCAATGCAGCTTGTATTTGGCAGTGATCTGGTAATAATTGTGTGACACACAACCTTAGACTGCCATTGAGGACAATCAGACCCGATTACCTCATATTTGGAAAAAGGACATCATTCAGTGCCAAAAATCTGCAATGAGAAGCAGTTATAATACAAATTAACCCAATGAAGTATTTTTTAGTCTACAGGGGGTGAATATCAGGTTCAAACTGATCCTTAAATATTGTACACATGGTGCAGAGAAGTTTTTTGGAAAGTATGAAATACTTGAAATTGCTTAAGAAAATGATTCACTTTTCATTTTATCTTATTCTTTTTTATTGTGAATTGTAAAACAGAATAAATTCAAAATAGTCAAAATGGTTGTTGTAACCTATTACCTAAAAATTATTTAAGGTCAGGACATCCCTCGGAGCGATGCACTGGTGCCATGTGTCGCCACACCCACAAAACTATGGAAGCATCTTCCTGGATGGCAACCACCTTGGCAGACATCTGGTCCATCACCACCAGACAGATTGTAACCATCACTGTGCTGCCACCAAGTGAAACATCAATGTCGTCTTGGCGTTCTCAGTTGCTGGGTTCCTCAACAATGAGGTACCTGCATGCTGGATCATGCACAGAGAAATGTGCCACATGGCCAAAATGTCCCAGCTGATGTTCCCTCACAATGCAAGTGATAGTGCTCCTCTGAGTCTCCACAACTAACTGTTCATTTGACAAAAAGTCATTACAGTGGTAACAAAGATCGGCTGTGTTCTCATACTGAATGAATTTAAAGAGGATGTTTGTATGCACATGTCTGAGAGTTTTATGGCCCGTTATTTTAATTTTGCAGTGGGGGACATTTGTTACTATGTTGCTTTTTCTGTTTTCTTCTTTTCTTTCATGTTCTTCTATCTCTTTGTTTCTTTATCTCTGTCGCTTTTGTCTTTCTGTTTTCACTCTGCCCAATTCCCTCCTCTGTCTGTGGTGTGCAGAACACAATGAATCATTGATTCTCATTTTTCTCTCAAGGATGCATTTTACAGCTCCTGGGAATCTAATTTCCTGTTTCTTGCTCCTGTCAATTGATTGGTGTTTATATTTAGCAGTCTGTTTCTAATCATCTTTGTTTTCCACTATTTATTCCTGCTGCCGACTCTTTTTCCGTCTCTTTTTTCTTTTTCCACTATTGTGTTTATGAAATGTTCCGAGATTAGGCTTACTCAAGGATAAGGTTTAACACTTGGCAATAGTTAAATCAGTTAGAAAACAATAACACCTACAGCATGAGCGATTTTATCTGCTTCAAACATCCATAAATACCATATGCCCTGTGTGCAGTTGTGTGTGCTGGAGGTTTTGCTCGTGTAGATAGATAGATAGATAGATAGATAGATAGATAGATAGATAGATAGATAGATAGATAGATAGATAGAGATAGAGAGAGAGAGAGAGAGAGAGAGAGAGAGAGAGAGAGAGAGAGAGAGAGAGAGAGAGATGATAGATATAGATAGATAGATAGATAGATAGATATATAGATAGATAGATAGATAGATAGATAGATAGATAGATAGATAGATAGATAGATAGATAGATAGATAGATAGATAGATAGATAGATAGATAGATGCATGTATGCATTTGTATTGAACTGTACAGTACACATGTGAAGGTTTGGCGCACACAACTGTGCACAGGATACACAGTATGATATGTATTTGTTTCCATAGGTTACTGACATTTCAGTGAGCTGCGCTGCTCATGTCGTCAGACTGTACCGCTCTAGTTTCATTCTCTTTGCAGGAAGGCATGGTCAGCCTGCTCCCCGAGTCTGACTTGAACATAGGAAACAGCGAAACAGCCAGTTGAAAATGAAACAGCATTATTCCACCCAGAAAATTTGGAAGCATAAATGGAATTGGTTAATTTACCATTTTCTTCTGAAATATGAATCCAAAAGTGATAGCCTACCAATCCACAACTGTGTTGAATCACTGTCCCTGGATGAAATCAGACCACATTCGTGTTTAGACAGACAACGCCACCAGCTTATGACAAAAGTTGAAATTTTCTATGAATGAGTGTGAAATGTCACAGATGAGATGGCCGTTGAATAGTGACACTGATTTTAAATGTGTATAGAGTGAGGCTTTATGAGATGCTGTGCAAAAATCAAACTTAAAATGGACAAAGTATTGAAGGTTGTCTGGCTTGACACATCGACATAAAAACTAACAAACTGGGAAAAAATAACACACTGCACAGTAAATTCATCTAAAGTGAAGGCCAAGAGATGTAATCCAATTTAATGAAAAAAGATTTACATTTTCACTTTGTCTCACAGTGCTAAAATGACTGACAGCCGCTCTCTGCTGCTCACAGACTAAAGATACTATATAAAGACTTGAAGAATTTTTAAAAACTGAACTCATGCCGAACTGTGATGTCTAAACCGAGGTGTGAACTGAACCGCGACTGCTGTGTACCTTGACACCCCATATATATATATATATAGATAGATAGATATAGATAGATAGATAGATAGATGATAGATAGATGATAGATGATAGATAGATAGATAGATATAGATAGATAGATAGATAGATAGATAGATAGATAGATAGATAGATAGATAGATAGATAGATAGATAGATATGAGACATAATCTAAAAAAAAAAAAAAATCCGGAAATTACAATGTATGATTTTTTAAATAATTTATTTGTATGTTACTGCTGCAAATAAATATTTGAACACCTACCAACCAGCAAGAATTCTGGCTCACACAGACCTGTTAATTTTTCTTTAAGAAGCCCTCTTATTCTGCACTCTTTACCTGTATTAATTGCACCTGTTTGAACTTGTTACCTGTATAAAAGACACCTGTTCACACAATCAATCACACTCCAACCTGTCCACCATAGCCAAGACCAAAGACCTGTCTAAGGACACCAGGGACAAAACTGTAGACCTGCACAAGGCTGGGATGGACTACAGGACAACAGGCAAGCAGCTTGGTAGAAGACAACAACTGTTATGATTATTTATTAGAAAGTGGAAGAAACACAAGATGACTGTCAATCTCCCTCGGTCTGGGATTCCATGCAAGATCTCACTTTGTGGGGTAAGGGTGATTCTGAGAAAGCTCAGAACTACACAGAAGGACCTGGTCAATGACCTGAAGAGAGCTGGGACCACAGTCACAAAGATTACATCTTCTACTAGTATATACTAAGGTATATCTAAATCTTAAAAAAAAAAAAAAAAAAAAGAAGAAGAAGAAGATAGAATAGAGCAGAGTAGAGCCACTTAGGTGCCTAGTCTTGAGAACCAGGGATGGTAGGTTGAAAAGCTTTTTATCCCATGGGAACTCCTATCCCATGGGAGCTACATGTATATATATGACATAAATATTTCAGAGTACAATGCATATATTTGTCTCAAGACAAGTTCTAATTGTACCTTCAAACACAGTACTTTCCCCTTCAGTGAAAATAATATAAAATAACTGCAATCTGACATTAGATGTAATGTTGCCTTCAGGTTGTTGCTAAATCGGTACATACTGAAGCGCAAAACTCATCTCATTGTGCTTTCCTCTCCTCATTTGTCTCTTCTTTCTTGTAAAACAAAAATAGTTATATCTGTCTGAAGTCAATGAGCTAAACATTTGGGAATATATCCACAACCACTGTGATCAAGTGGATTTCCTGCTGAGTCACCTGACACACTGGAGCCATCTAGGCAATTTGATGAGTCACTGCATCTCAAAGCAAAACTCATAACATTCAGCACAGACACTGAGAATGGACACCCACGCCACCCATTTACTGGACGAACTTCAGTTAGAATATCATTCAGCTATACTAAAAACCGTCAGAAACAAACCACTTTAATGCTCTGTGGGCAAACCACAACAAGAAAAATGGGTTCAAAGTACTTCAAGTGAAATAGTTTGGTAAAGTTTGAAATCCCAAGACAGACAACCAGCGAAATCACAGAAGTTAATAATATAACATGAAGCCTTTGCGTCACAATAAAAACGCCATGTCCCTGCTTCAGCTGAAACAAAATTCACATAAAGTTTGACAAGTGCCCTCGTGGTGACCCGGTGAAGATGGATTGAATGTTCCTGTTGCTTCAGACAATCCATCACAGGACATTTAAGATAAAATATGGCCTCGTCTTGCTCTGTGGCATGAACGGTGGTTCAGGAGCCACAGGTTGGTGGGGGTTTGAAGCCAGGGTGCAACCTCCTCTTCTTGATGGTCTGACCTCACAGCTGCCCCCTAATGGGCTGGAGGAAGTTTGGCCTTCAAGCCTGGAGACATGCGTGAGGACAACCGTGCAAAAACAGGCAGGAGTCAGTGTTTGGGGAGCAATGAAAAATAATTTCCTTCTGAAGATGGGTCTCGAGGGATCCAGGTTGGCTCAGAGCAGAGTAGTGTGAGCCACGCAGGAGAAATTCCAGGGAAGGGTGACTGGGAATGAGGGAAATGTCAAAGACAGACAGAGGCTGCTCTGCTCAGGACCCGTTACTCAAATACGTGATTAAACTGTGCTGTGAAGGAATTCAGCATCCAGTCGCCCCGGAGCAGAGTCAGACTGCAGGCATGAACTCACTAATGTGTACTGCAGAAATGTGAAAAAAAAAAAACACTTTTATGCATAAATACAGCAAATATTTTAATTACACAATGTTCTCACTATAAGGCAACAATTCCTCTATAACAAGTGTAATTGCATCATCAGACAGCGAACAGGCAGCATATTTGGTCTACACCAGCTAGGTTTCGTAAACAATAGTAATGCATGGAACACCCACTTGACCCATGGAGGGGTGGAGGGATCCATGTGTGATGGAATCCATAGCATTTAGGTAGAATATTTTCTTATTTAATCCACATTTTAAAAAAACAGACATTGGTAGAAACAGCAAAGATTTGCACCGAGTGTAAATTACACTATCTATGCTGCATTCACATGTTGGCTGTAAGCAACAAATGTTAAACTGGGTGCTTTTACAACAAATAGCAATGGATTATTTAAGCGTAGAGAGCCACCAGGTTTTAATCAGGTAAAGTGTGAATAGTTTATGTGAATTATAGAGAGGAATTAGTCTATAACCTCACAAAAAGTTTACTTTTTAAGCTGCCATCACAGATAGGGCTTCCTGTTTTAGTATAACATCAAGGAAGTGCTAAAACTCTCTTGTATGTTTCAATTAAGTAAATTATTGTCCGTGTCATTAGGACTGAAAAATGACTGCACCTTACATTGTTACCTACAGTGTTCCACTGCAGACGACAGGAATTCCGCTATAATGTCGGATATGCTGGTTTTTCTACCATCAATGTGAATGCAACATAAATGCAGACAATATCAAGCACATAGAGCGCACACCGCTGGCACGCACATGTAACAGGGAAAGTGTTAAAGGAGAAAGAAGTCATCAAATCTTAGCCAGTTTTATGCTGTTTAGGAGCCTGTAATATAGCTCTAAATTATTAATAATTACTTAGTAATTATTATTAGTGGGAACTGTGCTTTGTCACATCTTGACCTGCCCTGCTCACACCCACAATATTTTCTGAACAAACTTACCTGCCCAACCCACAAGTCAACACATGGGTACTTATAGGTTACAGGTAGCCTCGTACATCACTAGTAGACTTGAAAACAATAAATGGTGTTGACTTGCAACTTACCAAATTAAAAAAAGAGCACATAATGAGGAAGAAATGGTTAGTTCATGCACCAGATCAATCCCAAATGTCTGCCACCTGCTGGATAGTTTGTGGATTGGGAAGGGATCATGGAAAATTACAAACAACTGCAATTCAACATTCAGTTCATCTGTCATCTGGAGAAACTCTGAGCTAACAACTACAAACTCTGAGCCATCAACAACAAATGCCGAATCAGCAACTACAAACTCTGAGCCAACAACAACAAATGCCGAGTCAGCAACTACAAACCCTGAGCCAGCAACTACAAATGCTGAGCCAGCAACTACAAACGTAAAGCCAGCAAGTACAAACCCTGAGCCAGCAACTACAAATGCTGAGCCAGCAACTACAAACGCAAAGCCAGCAATTACAAACGTTGAGTCCGCAACTACAAACGGTGGACCAGCAAGTACAAACTCTGAGCTAGCAACTACAAATGCTGAGCCAGCAACTACAATCTCTGAGCTAACAACTGCAAACTCTGAGCCAGCAACTACAAATACTGAACCAACAACTACAAATCCTGAGCTAGTAATTGCAGGGAACCATGGTGCCCAGTAAGTGGACCAATACAAGATGGCACGTGCAAGTCGGTTCAGAAATGTGTATCTGTTGTGTGGGCCGCCAGAAGAGGAGGTACTGCTGGCCCACCACCAGAGGGCGCCCTGCCTGAAATGCGGGCTTCAGGCACGAGGGGGGCGCTGCCGCCTTACAGGAACAGCCGAGGTGACAGCTGTCACTCATCAACTATGACAGCTGTCACCGATCATCTGCACTTCACCCGGATAAAAGCAGGATGACACCTCCACCACATCGCCGAGATATCGTACTTCTTGGAGGTAACTTTCTCTGCCTGCGTATGTACTAATTGATTTCAAGAGCTACTTTTGTTGCAGCTGTTCTACCCAGGGGACCGGTGTGGGCCGCGACTGTTTGTTCTACGTGCCACCAGATAAGTGGTACTCAGACGCTGCACGAGTGTGTGTTAGAGGTGGAGGTGGAATTCCCACCGTTGTTGTTACGGGGTGTACACACACCCACACTTGACTGTCTTTGCTCTTCGCCAGCAGTACCAGATCCGACACGCTGAGACGGTGGCCACCTGGGGAATTCGGGACCTGGCGGCTCCAGTATTCTTCGGGTTTGGTGGCGGTGGAAATCGTGTGGTTCCGGTTCATCTCCAGACGGACGTCTCCTATCGTCGAGCCTGCCCACACGACACCTTTATCCATTGACTTGTATTTATTCTATAATCTGCTGTGTGTGGTTGTGACATTCACAACAGTAAAGTGTTCAAATTTAACTCCCTCTATTGTCCGTTCATTTGCGCCCCCTGTTGTGGGTCCGTGTCACTACACTTTCCCAACAGTATCAATATGAAAGTATGAATTTCATATTTAAAGGGTATAATCAGTGCAACATAATTGCTTGTGTCCAAATTTATTAACTCTTATTTGTCTTTCAGCTTTCGTAATCAAAAGATTCAATTTTGCATATTGTGCTTACATGAATCAGCTTGATTCAAAAGTTTGTTTTAAATACTGTCTAGCTTCATGTTTGGTTCTTCTTTGTACCATAGCACATCAGCAGATCCAGAAAAATGTTGATACACAATTTGCTTTGCTCTTTTAATTGGGGGTAAATTACGTGACTTAAAATCCTAAAAGTTCTCTAAATTTTGTCATGACAAATTTAACTTGATTTTAGCAGCATATAATAATGAACTAAAACCCAACAGGACTCCAAAAAAAACTAATAAAATTGTTTATAATCATCGTTATATGTTACAGTATATATTTCAGAAAATTATTACTGTTGTGTGGGCCGCTGAAGAGGAGGTACTGCTGGCCCACCACCAGAGGGCGCCCTGCCTGAAGTGCGGGCTTCAGGCACGAGAGGGCGCAGCCGCCTCCCAGGAGCAGCTTGAAGTGACAGCTGTCACTCATCATTCATCAACCACCACATCTCATAAAAGCCGGGCAGCAACTCCACCTCCCTGCCGAGAAATCTCTCTACCTTCAAGGTAATACTCTTCAGCCTGTTGTTGTGCCGAACGCACATAATTATTTCTGAACTGTTTGCAGGCGTACCTGTTTCCCTACTTGCAGCCTGAGGCTGGGTTTGTGGATGGTGGAAGAGTGACGGTCTTCACTCCTCACTACAAACTTTGATAAGTAGTTGATTCAGGCTCTGCATAAACTGTGTACTTGTTTCGGAGGTGGAGGTGTTTTTCCCACCAGAAAAAGGAACTGAACTGTTTGCTGATTATCTTACTGGGTGTGCACACACCCCACCATAAACTGTCTTTGCTTCCTGCCAGCAGTACCAGATCTGACAGCTGGAGACGGTGGCCACCTGGGGACTCAGGAACTGGCGGCTCCGGTGTGCTCCAGATCCGTGGCAGTGGAATCGTGTGGGACCCGGCTCTTCTCTGGACAGACGTCTTCTATCCTCGAGCCTGCCCACATGTCACCTTTGTATCATTGACTTTGTTCCAAATCTGCATTTGTCTGTATTCCGTTGTGCACATTCCACAACATTAAATTGTTATATTTTTGGCTTATCCATTGTCCGTTCATTTACGCCCCCTGTTGTGGGTTCGTGTCCCTACACTTTCCCAACAATTACAGTTTTTTTTTTTTAAATAAAGCTTCTTAAGCATTAAATAACTTTAAGTCATAAAACTGAACATTTTATGGGCACATTTTGATCTCAAGTTGTGATGATTGTGAGTGCAAATTTGGTGGTAAAATCAGTATGTCAACATAAATGTATAGATTACATACATGTCTTTTATTTAGCCTGTGTATAAAAAAAAATCACTGAGAGATGACTGTGAAGACTGATACAAACTTTTGCTTTGTATCAAAATGTGTATTTGCTCCTGGCTGTTCTGTCTTCATAATGTGTGGGTGTTAATGTTGTTAACCCAGATCTTAAGTGGTGCTGTCCTGAAAACATAGCACTGGAGATCTGAAGTCAGACGGATCTGGGTTCTTACTGAACATAGTTCACCCAGAAAGTGGTTCAGAAAAAGAACCCCGAACAATGGTACATTGATGTTTTATAGAGAGTGGGCAGTCTCCCTGTTACAGTGGGTGCACCTGTTCTTGCAACCTGTTTTCATTGGCTCACAATAACAGAGGAGTGGCCCTCCCATGTTGTGTGCTCAGCACATGATCAAAAAAGGTCATGTTAGGCCATGTGCTACAAGTTTAACACTCAAAACACTCACAATCAGGACCTTCACATGTTGATAAAAGAGATGGAGACTTGTTGTCTATGTCTTCTTAGATAAAAGAGTAATGGCAGTTACACGTTGTACTTTCTTGAGCAAATCTTAGGGCCCTTTCACACATAACACAAAAGACCCAGAAACCGGAAGAAAATCAGTGAACCAAAAACGAAATGGAGATCCGCGAAACATTCCACCTGCTGTCGAGAGGGATGCACGGTCAGACAGGCATGCATGATACCGTGGCGATGGTTTCGTATATGCTCACACAAACATAGTACGTGGAAAGTCGTGCACACAGCAGCGGAGCAAAAAAATTTAAAAACACCACAATTTATAATACTTAATTCCTGTTAAAAAGAGCAAAGTTAGTCTCCGCCTAGACGTACACCAGGAAGTAATGAAATGACACAGATTATTGTTCTCCCTTTTATGTTGTACATGAATTACCTGATGCGCTTCTCTCATGAAGACATCAGCTGGGCTCTCGTCTCATGAAGAGTCGGCCCTTGTGTCATTAACGCATCAGTCGGCATGGTGTGTCCAGTGCACCTTGATCCGCTGGTGACCGCATTGCAAATGTGATATGTGTTTTAATTAGTAATATGCGGAGAAATCCTGCAGTGGCACGTAACTTGCGGCTACAGGTTGCAGGGGGACAGGCCCCCCTTTGTCCATGGATGTCGCTGCTGTGGGCGCTTATCAGGTCCACATCTGCTGGCCTGGCCTGGTGACTCCTACTTTGTGCGCAATTCTGCCTCAATCGTGTTATGTGTGAAGGGGCCCTTAACAAGAGTACAGTACATATAGGAGATTTTTAGCAAGAACATATTGGCCCCCTACAGATTTATGTACTTCAGTAATTCATGCCTGAAACTTATAGTTAATAGCAAAAACATGTCTATGGTAGTCATTAACAATGTGACTACTGGGTGACAGTGTTGTCAGTTAGTGTTCTCGAAATCCAGAAAACCATAGAGGAAGAGTAGAAAGCATATCTCCAGTTCCTGAAGCGAATTAAACAACTAATTGGTCACTGTGTTAACAGTTGCATGAAGCATTAAGTAGTTGAAGCTCTAGGATTTTCTCTTTTACTAAAGATTAAGATCCAGTTGTTCAGTGTCTTCCTTGACTCAAAAAGCTGAACGTTGAACTTGTAGTAGAGACATTCATTCTCTTATCTCAGCAGTGACATCCATGAGGCATTTGGGAAGAGCTTATGTTACTGTATGGTCGTGAGACGTGGACACTAACCAGTGACCCTGATGACTAGATATCTGTGGTACTAGGGCTCTTCAAAGGATTCTTGGGTACCACTGGAATGACTGTGTCAAACAAGTGCTTACTTAGGGAGTCAGATGAAGTGTATCACTTGCATCAGAGGGAATGTCAAATATGCCATTTTTTGGCCATGTGGCATGTTTCTCTAGGCATTTTCTTGCCTCAGGGTTGAGGACCCCATGGCGGGAGAAGTCCACAGGAATGCCCACATTTCACTACAGCAGATGGATGGTTACTTTCAAGAGGTGTGGATGGAGTGGTTGGCTACCTGGGTGATAGTCATTCTGGACCCAAGACGGTTTTGCATTGTGAGGGATACAGCAGTGCGAGGCACCAGCGCATGCTGCCAAACCTGACCTGACATATGATATTTGTAATATTTCCAAAATAATTCCACAAATAAAATATAGCAATTAATTTCTTTGCATATTGTTTTTCGTCATATGTACCACTGTCCATTCTGAAAAACAGGTACCTGATGTTATTTTCATTCATTTTCCCCCACATGTTTTCCTCTATTAGACCATAAAAATAAATGTGACTGTGGGTTATTGCCAGAAACTGGCAGTTTGTTTTTGACATGCTGTTAGGATTTGGAGGACTGCAAAAGCGAATCCCCACAGCTACACTTACTCACAGTTTCATGTGATGCATAACTCTGCTTGTGGTTCCTGATGCGGACCTTCTGAAAAATAAAACTATAGCTCACCAGGTGGGTTAAAAACAGATATTATAGATACTCAGGTGAAGCATTCCAAAAAAAAAAAAAAAAAAAAAAAAATTAATAATAATAATGTTGAATTTAAGATACTGGTGGGTCACGACCTTTTCAGAAGCCAGCACTTCTGTCATAGTGTACAAAGTGCTCCACTTCTCTCTGCTGCTTGTTTTAAGACTCAGACTTCAAAGGACACGTCAAATCATGGAGCTATCTGCCCCTACCTCACATTCCCTCTTACACAGGGAGAAAAGTAGAGCAATGTGGTTCATATTATTTGATAAGCATCCCATATACTCAAAGGTATTTTAATGACCTGCCTCTCGTGCTTTCATGCTTCTGGCGCTGACTTTCCTGTGGCATTATGGGAGCAGGAAAATGGCAGCGTCTTACGATGTTCTCATCACATCTTTACTCCACAGTGACACCCAGTTTGTAGACAATGTTCCATACGATAGAGAAGTTGGGTTTTGCTTTCTTACACATCAGTGGTATTCATTAAGTATCTTTTTCCATCTGTCTGTTTATTTTTCGCTGTCTGGAGATGACAAGGCAAGCGTGTTTCCCTGCCATGACTGTACAAGGAGGGACAGATTGTGTATTGTTTTAGACCGTGTGGCATGCCAACTGTCATGGATGGCCTTGGCGAGGTTTCCGCAGGCCCCTGGGTGTTACTTTTGTTACACATACAGCCTGTGAGGTCTCTGGTAGCCATGTCAAACTGAGCACTGATACTTTTAGACCAAAAACAAGGGTCTTGCACACAAGTTATTTCACAACAGTGGTGTAGAATGTCGTTTTTACCCTGACAACAACCACTCAAGTGTCAATGAAGTCTCACTGTAACTACTAAAAGCAGAACTTTATTAAAGGGGTCATAATGTGCAACATTAGTTTTTATCTGTCTGTGACAGTTACATGTGGTTGGATTTTAAACATCCTCCAAGTCCAAAGATTTTTTTGACTGGTTGTGCAAATTCTTCTCCTTCAATGCTACAATTTGTAGGATTATGAGCTTTTTATCAGGATAAATGGAATATAGCACTAACCCTCTGTGGTGTTGGGGTACTTTTCTCATTTTTTCTATACCTTCAGTAATTCTCCTTTTAAGAAACTTGTTTTTAGTATAATGCCCATATATTGCACATCAAAATGTTCAGAACAATCTGAACTTTCATAATATG
Organism: Thalassophryne amazonica; assembly: GCF_902500255.1. NCBI lineage: Eukaryota > Metazoa > Chordata > Actinopteri > Batrachoidiformes > Batrachoididae > Thalassophryne > Thalassophryne amazonica. The sequence goes on from NC_047116.1 coordinate 54,308,705, forward strand.
TGGCACATATTTTTCGAGAACACTGAATGTCAAAAAATTTTGACTTTAAATTTGAACAAAATGTATTTTTAGACAATTCTTCAAATCTTTCTTGAAAAATATGGCTTTATTCATATAGACAAACTATTTTGGTGCTAGGAATTAGTTAATCAAAGTCTTTGGTTCACAAAAGTAGTGTAATATATGAAGGAAATTATAAATCATTGTAAATAACTGAAAAATCAAATCACTCATCATTTACAGCTAGATGTTTTCTGTCTTCCCTCTATGAAGAAATGTCCACAAATAAATGTCATAAATATCTATGGGGGGGGGGCTTGTAGATGCTGGAAAAAGAACATAATACATCTATATGTTTTGTTGTTGTTGTTTGTGACAGTATACAATATCTGTAGGACTAAATAAATATAAAAAGTGGTTTCAGAATGACAGGATCGTTTTTGTTTTTTGTTGTCTTTTTTTACATTTACATTTAATGGCAGTGTTGAATTACGTTTAATGGCAGTGTTGAATTTATCTGCCTCCTGAACAGAGTGATGATACACTCTGAATGAGACAATTGAAGTAGCAGGCAGAAAGAGAGAGGCAGACCCGTGTGGCACTCTCTGGGCTCAAGGATTGGCTGTGAGTCAGAACTCATCTAGAACATGGATTGAAGTTACAAATGACACTCTGTAGTCTGGGAAAGTGTTCAAATGAAATCAGTGTTAATAACCACCTGCACCAATAAATCAGTGAGTTTTCATAAGCTTCAAAATGACCCCTTCATATTTACATGGGAACATGCCCCTCGTGGAGGCAGCCATGTTGTCCACATTAACACAGTAGCCTAAAAGGGACACACTTGACCTTTCGCATTTTGCAATGTGGCTGGACGACTGAAGAAAAAGAAGAGGAATTAGTGGTTGCTGCATGATACACTGTCTTCTGGTTGTTAGAGTGATGCTGAAAAACTAATTCATGCATTTATTTCCTCTAGGCTGGACTATTGTAATTCATTATTATCAGGTTGTCCTAAAAGTTCCCTAAAAAGCCTTCAGTTGGTTCAGAATGCTGCAGCTAGAGTACTGACGGGGACTAGCAGGAGAGAGCATATCTCACCCGTGTTGGCCTCTCTTCATTGGCTTCCTGTTAATTCTAGAATAGAATTTAAAATTCTTCTTCTTACTTATAAGGTTTTGAATAATCAGGTCCCATCTTATCTTAGGGAACTCGTAGTACCATATTACCCCATTAGAGCGCTTCGCTCTCAGACTGCAGGCTTACTTGTAGTTCCTAGGGTTTGTAAGAGTAGAATGGGAGGCAGAGCCTTCAGCTTTCAGGCTCCTCTCCTGTGGAACCAGCTCCCAATTCAGATCAGGGAGACAGATACCCTCTCTACTTTTAAGATTAGGCTTAAAACTTTCCTTTTCGCTAAGGCTTATAGTTAGGGCTGGATCAGGTGACCCTGGACCATCCCTTGGTTATGCTGCTTTAGACGTAGACCACTGGGGGGTTCCCATGATGCACTGTTTCTTTCTCTTTTTGCTCCGTATGCATCACTCTGCATTTAATCATTAGTGATCGATCTCTGCCCCCCTCCACAGCATGTCTTTTTCCTGGTTCTTTCCCTCAGCCCCAACCAGTCTCAGCAGAAGACTGCCCCTCCCTGAGCCTGGTTCTGCTGGAGGTTTCTTCCTGTTAAAAGGGAGTTTTTCCTTCCCACTGTAGCCAAGTGCTTGCTCATAGGGGGTCGTTTTGACCGTTGGGGTTTTTCATAATTATTGTATGGCCTTGCCTTACAATATAGAGCGCCTTGGGGCAACTGTTTGTTGTGATTTGGCGCTATATAAAAAAAAAGTTGATTGATTGATTGATAGAGTAGGCTAGCAAGTTTAAGAACCCTCTTTTTGGGAAATAGTGGCTCATACTTATTGCTAATCACAAAGAAGCAAAAATGTGAAGGGAAACTGACTGGCAATGGCATAGTGCAACATGTAATCTTGTCAGCAGATGGTACAAAACCCTACATACTATAGCTTTAGGGCCCCATCACACTAGAGCACAAATGCAATACAAATCACATGAATTGGAAAAACAAACAGAAACTGAGCTGCATTCATACAAGACAGACATGCATACAGCCATGTACAAATGCTGTTTGAATACCCAAAATGTATTTGGAAGCTGGTTCAAATGATTCACACACATTTGGAGTGTAGCAGGGCTGTGGTCTTTTGAAGACCTGCCTTGTCACACTCCTGGGTGTCGAATGACATCCAACCCATGGACCGATTACATGTAAACCAGGGTGCGTGACCATTGCATCAGTGGAGTGCATGTGTGATTGGATTATTACATACATCTGATCACTGACGTGCACACCCATAGCCGTTATCACTGGCAGGGGTGAAAGTAAGATTACATTCTTGTAGGAACTGTGCCACTCAAAAAGGTTTTTTGCTCACGCACTTCGCATCATATTAAAAATATTGAAGACTGCTGTTAACCCAGCTGTGGCATTGAGCAGAGATGCTTGACAGGTGAAGACAATTATTATCAGCTTTAGGGCACAGGCAGCATTACTTTATCCAACACCTTCCAGCCGATCTGCAATCAAGAGCCTGGCAGACGTGTCGACTTTTTCCGCACTGCAGAGGGTTTTCCAAGGACCAGTGAAGCAAGGCAACACCAAGGAGCTGCACTCACTGCAGAACATGACAAACTGCAAATTCAACATCAACTCATTCAGCGTAAAAAAAGAGATGTCACTCTACCAGTCCATCATTGGCAGGAACCTGGAGCTGGTAAAACTGCTGGTGAAATTAGTCACAGATAACCCACTGGCCAACAGGGAAGGGTGTAAAACAGTCATTTATAGTTACATCATTGTGCCACATTTAAGGAAAATAAAAAATAAACAACTTTGCAAGCATCACCACCACCACCCACTGCAAAGCAACCAAATGAGGCACTCTTTGGCTCTTGAATCCAAAATGCAGCCCTGCTTTTACACAGCTCTTCTCAGTGAAAATTTCAAATAAAATAAATAAAACAAAACAGCCACTGCCATTTTTGTCGGTACTGATGTTTTCTCCTTAAGTGTGTGTTAACTCCGATCATGTGCTCCACTCCAGCAGCAGCAGATCCGTGTACATGTGTGTGCATCAGCGTGTGTGCATTTGGAGTCCAGAATGCAGATGGATCCCTTTTCACCCTCCACAGTCTCCGCTTCCTCAGCAGGGGCTCAGAACCTGTCATCTTTTATTTTTGTCTTTTAAACTTGTTTTATGTCACAGTTAAACATGGCACAGAATGAGCATGATATCACATATTCATTGTCAGTCCACCTCATGTGTCAGAGGATGCATCTGTAATCTCATGTTATCATGGCTGTTATTGCGTGCCACAGAGTTTGCACATTACAATATTTCCTTTACGTGCCCCGAACAAAATGTACGGTGGGGGGGAGGGGAGCACTGGGGGTGCAATCTGGATGTGCAGATGTGGTACGACTAGCCTTCAACTGCTGTTTGAATTTTCCCCAGTTCATAACAAGTACAATAGTGGTGTGCATGTTCTCTACATTCATGCTGGCCATGTGAATTTGACAGATTTTGTTAAGTGCTGCACAAATGCTGTACAAGAAATTCGAATGCAGCTCGAATTGCACAAATGTCATTTGAATGCCAGGATTCGACATGCTAATAATTCGTACAGCCCCTCGAATGCAGTTTGAATGGTTCGAATTGCATACAAATTGCCATACAACTGTCATTTGCATTTGTACCACAGTCAGAAAGTGGTATGACTGCAACTTGACCTCAGTTCAATGTTTTCCAACACAAGCGCAACACGAATGTAGAGTGCATGTGCTCTGTCCTCACGAATGTTCCAAAAACTGTACAAGGTGTTCAAGTGCAGCTCAAAGTTGCACGGCTGTTGTTTGAATCCTCATTCGTACGCCATTCGGGCTCATTCGTACACTAATGTGACGTTGGTATTAAGCAAAATATAGAAGTGAAATATCTTGTTTTACACTTTGTGACATAAAATACGGGAATCTATATTTGGCCTCTAACTTGTTCTGTAAGATGGGTTAAAAGGGGCTGATCAGCTCCTCCTATACAGTGTGGAGAAAGAAGCAGATGCTTCTTCTCCACAGGGAGAGCAGGCATGGACAACAACAGTTTCTTTCCACTGAAAGTAACAGACACAAAGATAAGTTTTTTTCTTGTTTTCTTTTTCAATTTTTCTACCTGTCTGTATAAACAGAGGAGATGAAAGAAAAACCTGAATAAATGAGTAGGAAAACACAACTGCAGGTGCTACATGGTGCAAGTCAGTAATTAACACCGACCCATGCTTCTGTGGCATCTCAAAAAAGTCAAAGCATAGTTTCACCCCACCTACATTTCAATGTATCAGGCATTTAAAGAAAATGTTACATTGACTTTTAAACAGGTGAGTTCATTCAGAACTCCTTTGCACAAGTGAGGAATTGGGGTGTCCGTTGTGTGATTGTCCTGGAGCAAGACTATGGTCCCAACTTTCACTGACTTCCTGGATTTTGCCATTTGAAAAATATCTGTATGTGATGAAAGTGTTAAAATGCACACATTCACTTGGCTCAGCAGTGACATTCATGTCTCTGCGAAGACCTTATAAGGTTGCCAGACACCTCTGTCTGGCAACCTTATTGTAGGTACACTTATCGTAGGTACACTTCAACTGTGAGAAACAGAATAAATTTTTAAAAAATCCAGAAAATCACACTGTACGATTTTTAAACGATTAATTTTTATTGTATTGCATGAGATAAGTATTTGATGAGGGGATTTGATTTGTATTTTGATTTGATAAGTATTTCATGACGGGAGCATGAAATGCAAGGTGACGCGGGTGGGGGGGGTAGTTAGGTTTAGGGGAAGGGGTAGAGTTAGAAATAGCAAAAAAAAAAAAAAAAAAAAACACAACTCAAAAATGTGACTCATTTTGTGATGGGAGGACGATATAAAGTGTGAGACTGGTCTGAGTTAGGTGGAAAATGATTCCCAAATAAACAACAGACAAACTTTTGCAGGCATGCAGATTTTATTTTATAATTGATAATACATTGATAATATAATTATATGATCTAAAATAGTGATCTAAAGTAGGGCAGCACGGTGGCTTAGTGGTTAGCACTACTGTCTCACAGTGAGAAGGTCATGGGATCGATTCCCATCTGTGGCCTTTCTGTGTGGAGTTTGCATGTTCTCTCCGTGTTTGTGTGGGTTCTCTCCGGGTGCTCTGGCTTCCTCCCACATCCAAAGGCATGCAGGTTAGGTGAACTGGAAACATTAAATTGTGTGCAGGTGTGAATGTGTTTTGTTTCTCTATATGTGGCCCTGCAACAGACTAGTGTCCTGTCCTGGGTGTACCCCGCCTCACGCCCTATGATTGCTGGGATAGGCTCCAGCTCCCCCACAACTCGATCTTGGATAAGCAGTTGAAGATGAGTGTGTGTATGTGTGTGTGTGAGATCTAAAATAACATCAAAGTCATTGCAAAATGTTGCTTGTCATCATTTCATGCATTTAAAATGACTGCCAAATACCCAGCTGCATAATTCGGATATGGCCAGTAAACTCTGTTATAAAACACACCCCTCAAAGCATTTGCAGTCTGTAGATCACATCGATGTTTCTCGCTAGAATCATCAGTTCTGGAGGGACCTTGTTGCAGTGTTCCCGTCTCCTGTCCCGCACACTCAGCAGCATGCAGCTGCATTGTTTGCCCTCATCAAGCGAGACCGCAACAGCAAAATGTCATCCATCGGGGGCTGGAGTTCAGCCTCATTTACTGACATCAGAGTTTGTTTGTGTGGATGAGTTATGGACTTGCTCGTATGTTCTTTTGTGGGAATAACAAAGGTTTGTACAATGACTGGAAAGCTCACACTAAACTGTCACACAACAATGTCTTTGTTTCAGTCAAATTTGGAGGCGGTGGTTCTTTACACAGCAAACACCCCGTCTCCCAATCTTTTTTTTTTTAGTTGTAAACTCGCTAATGCCTCTGAACCTGTTGGCATCTTTACAGTCAAACAAAAAGCATGGGATCCAAACATGGCAATCATTATAGTGAAGGATCTGGAATATGTATTTCTCACTCTTGAGCTGTTTGTTCATAGTGTGTATGTTTTTTTTTTTGTTTTTTTTTTTTGAAAGATACTGCTGAGAATCCACATTTTTCTGTCCTCTCGGGAGCTAGAAGGCTGAAGGAACTGAGGGAAGATACTAGTCATCTTGTGGTTTTTCATGCTAAATACTAATTTCTTTTGATGTGTTGCAAAACAGACTCCACTGTCGCACTGCCCCGTCTGAGCCGCTACATGGGTTTGATTTTGCCCCGTAATTTCATTTTTTTTTTCATTGTATCTAACTGTGTTAAAATGACAGAACTGTGAGACTGGTGAGGATCAATGCATCACATTCAAAGTATGCCGTTCGTGCAGAATGCCTTATTGATTATACGGATTCCTGTGATCAGCCTGAGAGAGCAGAAACAGGGAGGCGCTGCAGAGCAGCGCCCTTTGTGCATCACACGAATATATTCATTAAAGGCCTATTAGAATCAGGTTAGTTCAGGTCTACTCAGGTGCCAAGCATTACTGTAGCAACCACATGTGAGAACCAACCCTTATTGTGGGTGGCAACCACCCAGGCAGACAACCAGACAATGTATGAGCATAATCACTGTATTATCCAATTATGCTCTTCTTCTGTCTTCTGGTTCTATCCTGATTAATTTCATTGTTGTGGCTTGATAGCTGATTCAAATACTATTCTCCATAAATATGACAGAAACAATCCCAAAAAGTACATCTGGTACTGCATTCACAAAATGGTCGTTTGTAGCAGATGGTAAAAAGAATGTTCTGTTGTTTTCAATTTCAGGATAAAGGAAAATTCACCACCACTTGCTGTGAGAACTTCAGCCACATGCTTCAATAGTACATGTTTTCTCCTTGGAATTTTGTACTTTTTCTACTTGCTGTAGCAACAAGGACAAGCCAGATTACAGATGCCAGTACATTATTGGTTTTTACCTGCTATACAGGGGGTCAGCTTCATTCTTTTCCTGCATGCACCAAATGTTTGTCCAAACTTTGAGTAGTAAGGTAGTCATTTTCTGCAACCTTTATTACCAGCAGTCTCACATTTTTTTTTCATCCTCCAATCACAAAATGATTCAAATTTTCGTGGCGGGGTTTTTTTTAAACTCACTATATTACTATATATATATATTACGATAACTCCTACCCCCAACCCTAACCATAACCATAACCATACCATGATGAAAATTTTGCACTTTTCGTGACAATATGATGAACCAATAGATTAATGTATATTTTGTGCTGCTGATTCACGACAATCCGTGAGATTGGGTGGTTATTACACAAATTGGGATCTCACAAGAGCATAACTTATTTACAATGCAATCACCTATGAAAATATTGAAATAACAATGCTAAATTGTTTTTGCTACAAACCGAGTGCAACTGAGCATGAGATCAAAACGTAAATATGAGAAGACTGTTTAGAATGTCAGCTTTAATTTCATGATATTTGCATCAATATGTGTTAAAAACATACTGTATTTTCCAGACAAAAATTTGTACCCAAGCATTCATTACATCTGTCTAAAAATGCATCATGAAGAGGAAAAAACATATAAATTACACAAATCTATAAGTAACATTTATGAAACATGATGCTAATGCTTCATGCCACAAAATAGCAAAATTACTGTAATTTAATCGGTGCATTATTTATTAATCAATCAACTTTTTTCTTGTATAGCGCCAAATCACAACAAACAGTTGCCCCAAGGCGCTCCACATTGCAAGGCAAGGCCATACAATAATTATGAAACACAGTCTACGTCTAAAGCAACATAACCAAGGGATGGTCCAGGGTCACCCGATCCAGCCCTAACTATAAGCCTTAGCGAAAAGGAAAGTTTTAAGCCTAATCTTAAAAGTAGAGAGGGTATCTGTCTCCCTGATCTGAATTGGGAGCTGGTTCCACAGGAGAGGAGCCTGAAAGCTGAAGGCTCTGCCTCCCATTCTACTCTTACAAACCCTAGGAACTACAAGTAAGCCCGCAGTCTGAGAGCGAAGCGCTCTAATGGGGTAATATGGTACTATGAGGTCCCTAAGATAAGATGGGACCTGATTATTCAAAACCTTATAAGTAAGAAGAAGAATTTTAAATTCTATTCTAGCATTAACAGGAAGCCAATGAAGGGAGGCCAACACGGGTGAGATATGCTCTCTCCTGCTAGTCCCCGTCAGTACTCTAGCTGCAGCATTCTGAACCAACTGAAGGCTTTTTAGGGAACTTTTAGGACAACCTGATAATAATGAATTACAATAGTCCAGCCTAGAGGAAACAAATGCATGAATTAGTTTTTCAGCATCACTCTGAGACAAGACCTTTCTGATTTTAGAGATATTGCGTAAATGCAAAAAGGCAGTCCTACATATTTGTTTAATATGCGCTTTGAATGACATATCCTGATCAAAAATAACTCCAAGATTTCTCACAGTATTACCAGAGATCAGGGAAATGCCATCCAGAGTAACGATCTGGTTAGACACCATGCTTCTAAGATTTGTGGGGCCAAGTACAATAACTTCAGTTTTATCTGAGTTTAAAAGCAGGAAATTAGAGGTCATCCATGTCTTTATGTCTGTAAGACAATCCTGCAGTTTAGCTAATTGGTGAGTATCCTCTGGCTTCATGGATAGATAAAGCTGGGTATCATCTGCGTAACAATGAAAATTTAAGCAATACCGTCTAATAATACTGCCCAAGGGAAGCATGTATAAAGTGAATAAAATTGGTCCTAGCACAGAACCTTGTGGAACTCCATAATTAACTTTAGTCTGTGAAGAAGATTCCCCATTTACATGAACAAACTGTAATCTATTAGACAAATATGATTCAAACCACCGCAGCGCAATGCCTTTAATACCTATGACATGCTCTAATCTCTGTAATAAAATTTTATGGTCAACAGTATCAAAAGCAGCACTGAGGTCCAACAGAACAAGCACAGAGATAAGTCCACTGTCCGAAGCCATAAGAAGATCATTTGTAACCTTCACTAATGCTGTTTCTGTACTATGATGAATTCTAAAACCTGACTGAAACTCTTCAAATAGACCATTCCTCTGCAGGTGATCAGTTAGCTGTTTTACAACTACCCTCTCAAGAATCTTTGAGAGAAAAGGAAGGTTGCATTAATAATGCAAACACTGCAGTGAGTAGAGGCTAACGAGCAAATAAATGTTTTTGCATGAGAAACAAAAAACTCAGTGGGATGGTCTTTCAGTTTGAGAGCATGTCATATTAAATTTACACTTTCTCTAAAACAAAGAATGGCTGCATTCCAATATATGCTCTCACAGAGTCACGGACTTTGAAATGCATTCATGCTAAGTGTGTGAGGGTTTAGAGCTGCTACACTGCCAAATCATCAAGTGCACAAAGACTCTCAGGCAGACATTTTCAAGCCTTTTTGCCCACTTTCCTTAAGTTGGCATTTCTGCACACGTTGGCTAAGGGATTTACCCACATTTTATATCATTATGACATCAAACACGGGGCTGCCTGTGTAAGTCTCCAGGTAATGACCGGCAGGTCTGTATGGTGTGAAGAGAAATTATCTTTTTTTCCTCTCTCCTTTCTCTCTGATCACCAGGTCCCTTTTGCTGAGAGAAGGCCGATCTGAGACAGAAGTGCTGACCTGTTGTTGTGTCAGTAGCTGCCGTGTGTTGAAGTCAATACTGAAAGTTATCAGTTTAGCTTTTTTCTGTAACTTCTGCTAAATTTTTTAGGGATTTATCGGTTTAGCTTTATAAAAGTTAACTTCTCAGTTAGCAGATTAAAAGTTATCTGTTGTGTGGGCCGCCAGAAGAGGAGGTACTGCTGGCCCACCACCAGAGGGCGCCCTGTCTGGAGTGCGGGCTCCAGGCACCAGAGGGCGCAGCCGCCTCACAGGAGCAGCCAGGGTGACAGCTGTCACGCATCGCCTGCAACAGCTGTTACCAATCATCTGATCGACAGGGGTACATCAGCAGGACGACGTCTCCACCTCTTTGCCGAGATATCGTTCTACCTGGAAGGTAACGTACCTCAGCTGACTGATTAACAGTATTCTTTTTGTGACTTTGTGCGTTGTAGTGTGGACTACTTTTCCAACGAGAGGTGGAGGTAGCTTTTCCTGCCGTAAGGATTCCTGGGTGCAAACGCGCCCTCCTTTAATTGCTTTTTGTTCCTCGCCAGCAGTACCAGGTCCGACACGCGGAGGCAGTGGCCACCTGGGAGTTCGGGACTTGGCGGCTCCAGTATTCCCGGGGTCTGGTGGCGGAGGAAATCGTGTGGTTCCGGTTCTGCTTTGGACAGGCGTCTCCTATCTTCGAGCCTGCCCACACGACACCGTTGTGAATTGACACTTGTCTATTGTTGTAATCTGTTGTATTTGTTGTGCACATTCACAACAGTAAAGTGTTGTTATTTGACCTACTCCATTGTCCGTTCATTTGCGCCCCCTGTTGTGGGTCCGTGTACCTACACTTTCCCAACATTATCGAAGATATCTTTTTGGTTAGCTGTGCCCACCACTGCTTATAAGCAGGCCTAACTATTCATTTCAGTGCACAGAGGAACATCATTTGTCCCATTCCTATTTATACCATTTTGAAGGCTTGCAGCCTCTTTCAGTCAGTCACTTTCAAGGTGACGTTATTTAAATCTGTCAGGGATCAGGACTTTGGGTTTAGGGAGTGAATTAGGGCTGAGCCTCAGTCCCGGTTCTCTCAAGCTAGAGCTGCTTCTTCTTCTTCTTCTTTTCTTCTCCTTCATCTCCTCCTCCTCCTTCTTCCTCTTTTTCATTTTCTTGTTTTATGGTGATTGGCATCCAGCTTATTGGTGGCCACCTTCTACTCTGGACTATGAATCAAAGTGTTGCATTCAGTATACAAGAGCAGCTTCTCACATGTGTAGACTGCCATTATGTAGCCATAGATGATAACGCAGTGTGATATAAATATAACATTAATTTAATTCAACCATTATTTAACAAGGTTAGACCCATTGAGATCAAATCTATTTTGCAAAGGAGACATGGACAATTCTAAAGTTTCCAATTCACCCAACCTGCATATTTTTAAATGTGGGAAGAAACCGGAGCACCCGGAGGAAACCCACGCAAACACAGGGAGAACATGCAAACTCCAACAGCAAGGCCACAGGTGAGAATCAAGCCCATGACTTTCTTGCTGTGAGGCAACAGTGCTAACCACTAATCCACCATGCTGCCAAAATTCACATTAAAAAATTATGTAATTAACAGGAAATAAAATGGTTGAGTTTGTTTCTAAAAACATTCTGGATTCACACTCCATTCCAACTTAGAAACTTTGCTTAATTTATTACCACCCTTGAATATACATATATATATACGAGGTCTATTAGAAAAGTATCCGACCTTATTATTTTTTCAAAAACCATATGGATTTGAATCACGTGTGATTACATCAGACATGCTTGAACCCTCGTGGGCATGCGAGAGTTTTTTCACGCCTGTCGGTTACGTCATTCGCCTGTGGGCAGTCTTTGAGTGAGGAGTCGTCCACCCGCTCGTCGATTTTTTTCATTGTTTAGAAATGGCTCAGAGACTGTTGCTTTGTTTGATAAAAAATTTTTCAAAACTGTAAGGCACAACTGAGTGGATGCCATTCAATAAATTCAGCTGGTTTTCGGTAAAAAATTTTAACGGCTGATGAGAGATTTTGGTCCGGTAGTGTCGCTTTAAGGACGGCAGGAAAAACACCTCCGTTGGAAATCTTAACGGGCAAGTTGGAACATGCCCAAGCTGTTAAACAATTTCTCAGTTACTCACTTGTTGAAAGCCATTAAAAGCCGCCTGAATTCTACAAATGGTTTTCAACACGGAGGTGTTTTTACTGTCGCGGCGCACACAGATTTGCCGAGTCGTCACGGAAACGACTCGGCGAATTTGCGCGTACGTCTTTCATTAAAAAAATGTCCTTAAACAGTGGAATGTCCGCATAAATTCCTCATGCCGGCCTCTTCTGAATCTTCTCTGTTCTCTCACGATGTCCTGGGTGAATTAAGCCTTAAATTAGGATGTTATCAGCTCGAAACAGGCCGACGACAGCGCCTGGAAGCGCTGCAGGACGTCCCGCTCCGTGGGAAGTCCTTACACCGACAGAAACACCCCATAATCTCTCATCAGCCGTTAAACTTTTCACAGAAAACCAGCTTAATTTCTCGAATAGTGTCCACTCGGATATTCCTCACAGGTCCAGAAAAAATTTTGATAAAGCAACGCGCGCCGTCTCGAGCAGCGTGTGAAACAAAGGAATTCAGCCGAGAGGGCGGGACCACATCTCACTCAAGGCCTGCCCACAGGGAAATGACGTCACCGACACGCGTGAAAAAGCTCACGCATGCGCACGAGGGTTCAAGCATGATTGGTGTAATCGCATGTCATTCAAATCCATATCGTTAAAAAAAAAAATAAAAGGGTCGGTTTATTATCTAAGAGACCTCGTATATATATATATATATATATATATATATGCACGCACTGGCATGTTCGTATAATGTTCTGTCAGCGGACGCACTGTAATGACACTGTGCACTGCACTACTTTAAAAGGCATATTTCTGCTGTTGGACATTTAAAGCATGTTAATGGTTACAGATTTGTATTAAACAGAACCTAATGTGTGCAGCATTAAGAGTTGAAAAAGCGTGTCTGAGTACGATCACGTAATCAGACAGCGGGTGCATGCGATCGACAAAAAACAGACAGATATATATATATATATATATATATATATATATATATATATATATATATATATATATATATATATATATATACTGTACAAAGAGACACTAAAGCTGGAGAACATCAATCAAACAGCAGCACTTTCTGCCAGCAACCCTTTCTATGAAGTACAGAGTTCAGGACTGCCTTTCTTTCCCTCCTTTCTGCTTCTCTTTCCTTTAATCCTTTCCTTCCTTGTCAGTGCATTGCTGTCTTTCTTGTCTTTCTCATTCATGCAAAAGCTGCCCTGCCCAGAAGGAATAGATTTGCAGGGCCGCTTTGATCCTGTTGTTATGATTCTTTTATTTGCCTCAGCCACATCCTTCTCTCTGCTGCATCACCCCACAAGATGCTTTGAATTAGGCCAAAGGATAGGATGGAAAGAGAGGTAGAGAAGGGCCGAGTGATGCTCACACATCCACTTTTAAACACAAAACATGGCATGGGACCTGAGACTGGCAGATGGATTTGCCATAACAAGCAAACACCATATCTACTTTTTCTTGCTTGTTGTCTCATATTTTATATTTGTTTCGTATTCTGCTTTGATCCCTCACTCTGTGTTGGGTGTAATGTTGGCATTATAGGAAATTATGATTTTGTACTCAGTACGCAAATACATACAGGCAGTGACTGAAGGTAAATTTCACCATATGATGCAGTCTGAATTACGTGGTGTATGAAATCAGCAAGTGTTGACAATTATTTGTTGCCATCATGAAAAAACTAAAATAAATGCAATAGAAATCCATCCATTCACATTCTGTACCCGCTTACTCCTATTATGGGTGATGAGGTTGGAGGGGCTTGCGCCTATCCTAGCAATCATAGGGTGCAAGGTGGGCTACACCGTGGACAGGGCGCCAGTCTGTCACAGATGTATCATCATACAACAAATCACAGGTTTGACCTGACCACATACATTCTAGTTGTTATTTGTGTGTGTGTGTGTGTGTGTGTGTGTGTGTGTGTGTGTGTGAGAGAGAGAGAGAGAGAGAGAGAGAGAGACAGAGAGAGAGAGAGAGAGAGAGAGAGAGAGTGAAAAATAATTCAGTCAAATGTATTCACTTGCTTGACATTATTATTATTATTATTATTATTATTATTATTTTAAAGATTCATCCTTATTGTAAAATCAATTCAATAATTCAATTCAATTTTATTTATATAGCGCCAAATCACAACAAACAGTTGCCCCAAGGCGCTTTATATTGTAAGGCAAGGCCATACAATAATTACGTAAAAACCCAAAAGGTCAAAACGACCCCGTGAGCAAGCACTTGGCGACAGTGGGAAGGAAAAACTCCCTTTTAACAGGAAGAAACCTCCAGCAGAACCAGGCTCAGGGAGGGGCAGTCTTCTGCTGGGACTGGTTGGGGCTGAGGGAGAGAACCAGGAAAAAGACATGCTGTGGAGGGGAGCAGAGATCAATCACTAATGATTAAATGCAGAGTGGTGCATACAGAGCAAAAAGAGAAAGAAACACTCAGTGCATTATGGGAACCCCCCAGCAGTCTAAGTCTATAACTAAGGGATGGTTCAGGGTCACCTGATCCAGCCCTAACTATAAGCTTTAGCAAAAAGGAAAGTTTTAAGCCTAATCTTAAAAGTAGAGAGGGTGTCTGAATTGGGAGCTGGTTCCACAGGAGAGGAGCCTGAAAGCTGAAGGCTCTGCCTCCCATTCTACTCTTACAAACCCTAGGAACTACAAGTAAGCCTGCAGTCTGAGAGCGAAGCGCTCTATTGGGGTGATATGGTACTATGAGGTCCCTAAGATAAGAAGGGACCTGATTATTCAAAACCTTATAAGTAAGAAGAAGAATTTTAAATTCTATTCTAGAATTAACAGGAAGCCAATGAAGAGAGGCCAATATGGGTGAGATATGCTCTCTCCTTCTAGTCCCCGTCAGTACTCTAGCTGCAGCATTTTGAATTAACTGAAGGCTTTTCAGGGAACTTTTAGGACAACCTGATAATAATGAATTACAATAGTCCAGCCTAGAGGAAATAAATGCATGAATTAGTTTTTCAGCATCACTCTGAGACAAGACCTTTCTAATTTTAGAGATATTGCGTAAATGCAAAAAAGCAGTCCTACATATTTGTTTAATATGCGCTTTGAATGACATATCCTGATCAAAAATGACTCCAAGATTTCTCACAGTATTACTAGAGGTCAGGGTAATGCCATCCAGAGTAAGGATGGCATTACCCAAATCACAATATTAATAATTCATTATTATTATTATTATTATTATTATTTTAAAGATTTATGTAATTTATTCTGAGAAATCAATGAGAATGACTCAATAATAATAATAATGAATTATTAATATTGTGATTTTACAATAAGGTTTAAACAGCAAAATGTATTATTTGTAGGGTTCAGAAAATAAAAAATATTAAAAGGAATCAGATCATCTAACCTCACCAGGCTATCTTTTTAACAGTAAAAGCTTATAATATGCAAATATTTGACAGCCTGTCCATTTATTATTTACTTTTGAAAATCACCAACATAGGGCAATGACATAGGGGCAATGTCATCAGGTTTCTTCGACCTCGTCAAAACTCAAGCCACAGTATTCTGAATCATTTGAAGACATCTCCTGCATCAATCAGTGTAGAGTTCAACAGGATAATGTCATCATAATTTTGAAGTGTATTTTATCTAGGATTTTCAATCTACAGCTGAGAACTTGGTTTGGATGACAACAGGTTATTTGAATACTACTTCTACTACAGGCAGTCTTGTATAAAGTACCTCAAAGTGAAAGTACAAGTATCTTAACCTTAAAATTACTTTGGTAAAAGTTAAAGTCTCTTTTAAAAATTTTACTTCAGTAAAAGTATCTGACATTTTCTGTACTTAAGTATCAAAAGTAAATCAAAAGTATTGAGTAAAAGTAAAATCCAAAATGAGTGGAGAGTGAAACGGCGACACGAACATGAAGCCATTGTGGTGTCTGGATAAACCAGGAGGAGGCCTCAGCTCCTATTAAAGGCTGGATCCGCCTCTGGTGGAGCAGTTGGTGTTGGTGACAGGAAGAGTGAGCAAGAGGTGAATGTATGTAGCTGTAAATAAAGTTGCCATTCTTTGTCCTGCAAGACCCACACACACTTTTCTGTTAAACACAAGATCCAGGCTCTTGTGAAACAGCTTTGTTGTGATTTGGCACGATATAAACTGAATTAATTGAATTGAACAGTCACCTATAGCTACACAATTGTGCCAAATTTAAGGAAAAGTAAAAAAAAAAAAAAAATGCAAGCATCACCATCACCAACCACTGCAAAGTAGAGCTGGGTATCGATTCTGATCTGATTCTTAAGATTCAGAATCGATTATTTCGATTAGATCTGATCCAGTATCGATTTGAGTTTTTTGAAAAACCATTTTAATACCATTTTTTGAGCTGTTACCTGATTGTCGAATTATGCAGCATATTAATACTACTTCACAAAATTTGGCTCTCAGGCAGGCAATAGTGTTTCACAGTTTAAAAATTAAAATTTAAAAATTTTCAGGGGGAAAATGGCCCTGATCTCTCCTACAAAAGTGAAGCCTGCATCAGGATACCTGAGGAAAACTTTTCTCCTGCAGTGGGAGAACTTTTCTCCTGCAGCAGGAGAACGCGGCGATGGGAAAAGTTCTCCAGTACACCAGAGAACCTTTGTGCGCGGCCCCACGGAAATGGCAGATTATGAGGAATGACAGAAGCTGGTCCGTGTGTATGTGCGTCAGTGTGTGCACATTTGGAGTCCAAAGCACAGATGGTTTTCACCTTCCACAGTCTTCCTCTTCATCAGCGGGGGCACAGATTCAACCAGGCATCTTTTATATTATTTGTCTTTTAAACTTATTTTATGTCAAACATGGCACTTGATGCAGCAGGGCTGGAAGGCGCTGTGCTCCGGCTGTAGAGGACCGCACCTCTTCCCAGTGTACAGCTGCGCTTTGGCTGACTTTCACCACAGGCATTGCCCAATCAAAATTCTTCTACATTTTTACTGTAGTAACGAGTAACAAAGATGTTTAAGGGAAATTTATCGGAGTAAAAGTATACATTTTATTGAGGAAATGTCGTTGAGTAAAAGTGAAAGTCGTCAGAAATGTAAATAACGAAATAAAGTACAGATACGTCACATATCTACTGAAGTAGAGTAACGAAGTATTTCTACTTCGTTATATTACAACACTGACTACAGGTATGTAGTAGAAGTCATGCACCCACAAAAATCACAAAATACAAGAAAACTGGTGAATCCGGGAAGCTCTTTTAAATCACTTGTATGAGCTATTTTCCAACACACTTACACAACTGCTTCTTGCATGAGGTATCCCGTAGTTTCACATTTCAAAATATTGTGACATCTCGAGTGCGTGATTTCATCCAAGATCCACGAGGAACAGCTTCCGGTTTGCTGGGAGAGTTGTTGTAATCTTTGTGGTGAATGTGTAGTATGCTCTTTTGATCCAAAGCACTTTATCCTTCTCAGATGAGTTGGTGCACAATGGAGCAGCACAAACTACCTGTATGAACTACTTTTATTCTTTTCAGACCAGTTATTTGGATGAATCATTCAAAAAATGGGCACTTGCTGTAGTCTTTACTGGAAACTCTTGAAGGCCGATTTTTGTGGCAAAAATCATACGGCATTGTGGGAAAATGACATTGAAATGTGCATTTATGGATATGTGAAGCTACTGGATATTATTTCTTAAGAAGGCGGAGCTTTGTTGCCCTTTAACAGACCTGCTGTGGTGCACTGGTCCATTTATCTAATATGGTTATGTTTTTGCATGTTTTCAGCTTGGGACTCCGACAAGGGCGGTCGCATCTCCTCCACTCTCCCTTATCTCTGCTCTCTGCTTTAACCTTCAAGTCCCTACTTCACCAGACTGTGAATTCCTCAAATTATATTGGATACTGGATCTATTAGACTATTATTGGATTAACCATGGAATTGATCAGCTGGTCTCTGAATGCTATTGACACCATCTTTTCTACAAGAAGGTCAGGACCAGGTGATCCTACCTGCCCAGATGGAACGTATCCTGCGGGCTATGTTCTCGACTCCTGGGAGTCGTGGCATGTTGCATGCTTTGCGCCTTTCTCTGTTGAGGATGTCAAGGATTTATTCATAAATGGTCTTATGGTAGCAGGCTGCTACTTTCTGGCTTATGTGCTGCCCTGATCTACCGGAAAATTGGCAAGACGGCGGCATCAAGAACCACGGCCCCTCGCTTGTCCGTCATGATTAACGAGGTTGGCAAGATAGTGCATTCTCGGACTGTGATGACTCTTGAACTCAGACGCAAATTGGATGACATCTTGGAGCAGATGCACACCTTGCAGATGAAGATGAAGATTTCGGAGGCTGGGGAATATTATTAATTCATAATTTGGAATATTCTTAATTCATAATTGGGATTTGGTTGTTCAAGTGAAGCTGTAAAAAGTGTTTTTCACTGCTCAAACCACAACACGACAGGCTTATCAGCCTGAAGGACAAATTGCCCTACTGTTTTCCTCCAGAGGAATGTCTTCTGCCTGGTGAACATTTGGCTGTTTCTTATCTCAACTCACAAAGACAATAAACTGTTTCACAGAACTGAAGCATGCTCCACTCCCTCTCCCCACCCCCCTCCTACCCCCCATCACACACCCCCCACTCCGGCTGTCATCCCTTCCCTTCTGCGGGGGAGGCTGCAGCAGGTCCCCATTCCTCCCCCAAGCTGACAGTGGTGCGACTCAGGGTTGCTGCAAGACCTTCACCCACTTGCCTCAATTCGGATAACGGACTTCTTCAAATTTAGTGTGTTGTGTGGGCCGCTGAAGAGGAGGTACTGCTGGCCCACCACCACTAGAGGGCGCCCTGCCTGGAGTGCGGGCTCCAGGCACCAGAGGGCGCTGCCGCCTTACAGGAGCAGCCAGGACGACAGCTGTCATCCATCACTGGAGACAGCTGATCCCAATCAATACGGAGGTATATCAGCAGGACGGCATCTCCACCTCATTTGCCGAGATATCGCCATACCAAAGAGGTAATGACTCTCAGCCGTTCGAGTGCTTATACATAAGTATTGTTCTGTACGTGTTTTTGCAGGAGTACCTGTTTAATCTCTAGACAGCAGGAGCTGGTGACTGGGAGCTAGGACTGCACTCCTTTTCCCCCTGAGAGATAACTGCTTACTCTGCACATTCTTGATTGTTGTTGACGAGAGGTGGAGGTGGACTCTCCACCCTCCGTGTTGCTGGGTGTAGCCGCATCCACACCTGACTGTTTCTGTTTCCTGCCAGCAGTACCGGATCCGGCGAGCGGAGGCAGTGGCCACCTGGGAATTCGGGACTTGGCGGCTCCAGTATCCCCGGGGTCCGGTGGCGGAGAAAATCGGGTTGGTTCCGGTTCGACTTGGACAGACGTCTCCTATCGTCGAGCCTGCCCACACGACACCTTTGAATTAGACTCAATCTCCCTATTGTTGTCAGTTGTATTTGTTGTGCCTTTTTTCACAACAGTAAAAACAGTGTTATTTGATTCCTCCATTGTCCGTTCATTTTCGCCCCCTGTTGTGGGTCCGTGTTCCTACACTTTCACAACAGGATATCTCGGCCAGCGTCATGGATCCCAAGGGGCGTCAACCGGCTGTTGAACGGCCAATGGAAGAACAGGACGCGCAGGCCGCTGCGGCTCTCCCTCCCGTAGACCCTGTGCGTAGCATTGACGTTCCACTGGTTGTTCAACGACCTCTCCCACCTTCCCCGGAAGCATACATAAGCCCCCCAGAGCCATACGGAGGCTGTGTGGAGACGTGCACAGATTTTCTTATGCAGTGCTCGCTCGTCTTCGCACAGCGTCCAGTCATGTACGCGACCGATGCTAGTAAAGTAGCTTATGTAATAAACCTGCTTCGCGGTGAGGCACGCGCTTGGGCTACAGCGCTCTGGGAGCAGAATTCACGGCTCCTTCTGACATACGATGGGTTTGTAAGGGAGCTCAGAACCGTGTTCGATCACCCTAATAGAGGCGAAACCGCTTCAACCGTGCTACTGTCAATGAGACAGGGGCGCCGGAGCGCAGCTGTCTATGCAGTCGACTTCCGCATTGCGGCTGCGAGATCCGGCTGGAATAGCGCTGCCCTCCGCGCCGCCTTTGTAAACGGACTGTCTTTGGTTCTTAAGGAGCACCTGGTGGCTAAGGACGAACCGCGGGATTTAGATGGGCTCATCGATCTTGTCATATGGTTAGACAACCGGTTAGAAGAAGGTCGGCGGGAACGAGACGAAGGGCGTGGCCGGGCACGCGCCGTCCCTCTCCCTTCCGGTTCCGACCGCGCTCCGCCTTCCCCACACTCCACGGCCCCTGCGCTCCGTGGGGCCACAGCTCCCCCTACTGACGAAGCTATGGACACGAGTAGGGCAACATTTAGGGCACCAGATGCACAGAGGAGACGGGCCCATGGAGCTTGTTTTGTTTGTGGTGCAATAGAGCACCACGTGAGAGACTGCCCCGAGCGGTTAAACTCCAACGCCCGCCCCTAGAAACTGGGCTAGGGGTGGGCCGAGACATCCACGTGGGACACACCCACATTGCCACACGACTCCCAGTTACGATCCTTTACGAGGACTCAACCCTGAAGGCCCCAGCACTGGTGGACACGGGCTCTGAGGGGAATCTGTTGGACAGCAGATGGGCCATGGAGATAGGGCTCCCTCTGGTGGCGCTTACCTCACCTGTACAGGTTCGGGCACTAGATGGGTCCCTACTCCCTCCGATCACGCATAAGACACCACCTGTAACGCTGGTGGTGTCAGGAAACCACCGGGAGGTGATCGAGTTTTTTGTGACTCAGGCCACTTCCCGTGTGGTTTTAGGTTTTCCCTGGATGTTGAAGCACAATCCCCGGATTGATTGGCCGTCCGGGGTAGTGGTTCAGTGGAGCGAGACCTGCCATCGGGTGTGTCTAGGTTCCTCGGTTCCTCCCGGCTCCCAAGCTAAGGAGGAGGTCAGAGTCCCGCCCAATCTGGGGACGGTGCCGGTGGAGTACCACGACCTTGTCGACGTGTTCAGCAAGGATCTGGCTCTCACACTTCCCCCCCACCGTCCGTACGATTGTGCCATTGATTTGGTTCCGGGCAGTGAGTTCCCGTCCAGTAGGCTGTACAACCTCTCACGGCTTGAGCGTGAATCAATGGAGACCTACATCCGGGACTCGTTAGCTGCCGGGTTGATCCGGAATTCCACCTCCCCGATGGGCGCAGGTTTCTTTTTTGTGGGTAAAAAAGACGGCGGACTTCGTCCATGCATTGATTATAGGGGGCTGAACGAGATCACGGTTCGCAACCGATACCCGTTGCCCCTGTTGGATTCGGTGTTCACACCCCTGCATGGAGCCAAAATTTTTACCAAGCTTGATCTTAGAAATGCGTATCATCTGGTTCGGATCCGGAAGGGAGACGAGTGGAAAACGGCATTTAACACCCCCTTAGGTCACTTTGAGTACCTGGTCATGCCGTTCGGCCTCACAAACGCCCCCGCGACGTTCCAAGCCTTGGTTAACGACGTCTTGCGGGACTTCCTGCACTGGTTCGTCTTCGTATATCTAGACGATATACTCATCTTTTCTCCAGATCCTGAGACTCATGTCAGGCATGTACGTCAGGTCCTGCAGTGGTTGTTGGAGAACCGACTGTTTGTGAAGGGCGAGAAGTGTGAGTTCCACCGCACTTCTTTGTCCTTCCTGGGGTTCATCATCTCCTCCAACTCCGTCGCTCCTGATCCGGCCAAGGTTGCGGCGGTGAGAGACTGGCCCCAACCCACAAGCCGTAGGAAATTGCAACAGTTCCTAGGCTTTGCTAATTTCTACAGGAGGTTCATCAAGGGCTACAGTCAGGTAGTTAGCCCCCTGACAGCCCTGACCTCACCAAAAGTCCCCTTCACCTGGTCGGATCGGTGCGATGCCGCATTCAAGGAGTTGAAACGGCGCTTCTCGTCTGCACCTGTTCTGGTGCAGCCCGATCCTAGTCGCCAGTTAGTGGTTGAAGTGGACGCCTCAGACTCAGGGATAGGAGCTGTGCTTTCCCAGAACGGGAAGACCGATAAGGTCCTTCACCCGTGTGCCTATTTGTCCCGCAGGTTGACCCCAGCCGAACGGAACTATGACGTCGGCAATCGAGAGCTCCTTGTGGTGAAAGAGGCTCTTGAGGAGTGGAGACATCTGTTGGAGGGAACGTCCGTGCCATTCACGGTTTTCACTGACCACCGGAACCTGGAGTATATCAGGACCGCCAAGCGGCTGAACCCCAGGCAAGCCCGCTGGTCATTGTTCTTCGGCCGTTTTGACTTCCGGATCACCTACCGTCCCGGGACCAAAAACCAAAGATCGGATGCTTTGTCCCGGGTACATGAAGATGAGGTCAAAACGGAGTCGTCGGATCCCCCGGATCCCATCATCCTGGAGTCCGCTATCGTGGCCGCCCTCACCTGGGACGTGGAGAAGACCGTCCGGGAGGCCCTGACACGAGACCCGGACCCCGGAACCGGACCGAAGAACAAACTCTACGTCCCACCAGAAGCCAGGGCTGCAGTTCTGGACTTCTGTCACGGTTCTAAGCTCTCCTGTCACCCTGGGGTGCGAAGAACCGTGGCAGTCGTCCGGCAGCGCTTCTGGTGGGCGTCCCTGGAGGCCGACGTCCGGGGTTACATCCAGGCCTGTACCACCTGCGCCAGGGGCAAGGCAGACCACCGCAAGACACCGGGATTGCTACAGCCGCTGCCCGTGCCTCATCGCCCCTGGTCTCACATCGGCCTGGATTTTGTCACGGGTCTCCCGCCGTCCCAGAGAAACACCGTCATCCTCACGATAGTGGACCGATTCTCCAAGGCGGCCCACTTCGTGGCCCTCCCGAAGCTCCCAACGGCCCAGGAGACAGCGGACCTCCTAGTCCACCACGTCGTCCATCTGCATGGGATACCATCAGACATCGTCTCCGATCGCGGTCCCCAGTTCTCCTCGCATGTTTGGAGGAGCTTTTGCCGGGAACTGGGGGCCACGGTCAGTCTCTCGTCCAGGTATCACCCTCAGACCAACGGACAAGCAGAACGGGCCAACCAGGAGATGGAGCAGACCCTACGCTGTGTGACAGCCGCGCACCCAACGGCCTGGAGTACCCACCTGGCCTGGATCGAGTACGCCCACAACAGTCAAGTGTCATCCGCCACCGGCCTCTCCCCCTTCGAGGTGTGCTTGGGGTATCAACCCCCGTTGTTTCCGGTGGTTGAGGGGGAGGTCAGTGTGCCCTCGGGTCCAGGCCCACCTACGGAAGTGCCGTCGGGTGTGGCGTGCCGCCCGTTCTGTTTGTTGAAGGCCCGGACGAGGGCGAAGAACCATGCAGACCGGCGGCGGGCCCCGGCTCCCACGTATCGTCCTGGGCAGGAGGTGTGGTTGTCCACCAAGGACATTCCCCTTCAAGTGGACTCCCCGAAACTGCAGGAACGATACATTGGCCCTTACAAGATTCTCAAGGTCATCAATCCCGCCGCAGTGAGGCTCCAGCTTCCGGCCTCACTGCGGATTCATCCGGTATTCCATGTCTCCAGGATTAAACCCCATCACACCTCACCCCTCTGCACTCCGGGTCCGGCGCCACCTCCTGCCCGGATCATCGACGGAGAGCCGGCCTGGACCGTGCGCCGGCTCCTCGACGTTCGACGAATGGGCCGGGGTTTTCAGTATTTGGTGGACTGGGAGGGGTACGGCCCCGAAGAACGCTCCTGGGTGAAGAAAGGCTTCATCCTGGACCCGGCCCTCCTGGCCGACTTCTACCGTCGCCACCCTGACAAACCCGGTCGTGCGCCAGGAGGCGCCCGTTGAGGGGGGGGTCCTGTTGTGTGGGCCGCTGAAGAGGAGGTACTGCTGGCCCACCACCACTAGAGGGCGCCCTGCCTGGAGTGCGGGCTCCAGGCACCAGAGGGCGCTGCCGCCTTACAGGAGCAGCCAGGACGACAGCTGTCATCCATCACTGGAGACAGCTGATCCCAATCAATACGGAGGTATATCAGCAGGACGGCATCTCCACCTCATTTGCCGAGATATCGCCATACCAAAGAGGTAACGACTCTCAGCCGTTCGTGTGCTTATACATAAGTATTGTTCTGTACGTGTTTTTGCAGGAGTACCTGTTTAATCTCTAGACAGCAGGAGCTGGTGACTGGGAGCTAGGACTGCACTCCTTTTCCCCCTGAGAGATAACTGCTTACTCTGCACATTCTTGATTGTTGTTGACGAGAGGTGGAGGTGGACTCTCCACCCTCCGTGTTGCTGGGTGCAGCCGCATCCACACCTGACTGTTTCTGTTTCCTGCCAGCAGTACCGGATCCGGTGAGCGGAGGCAGTGGCCACCTGGGAATTCGGGACTTGGCGGCTCCAGTATCCCCGGGGTCCGGTGGCGGAGGAAATCGGGTTGGTTCCGGTTCGACTTGGACAGACGTCTCCTATCGTCGAGCCTGCCCACACGACACCTTTGAATTAGACTCAATCTCCCTATTGTTATCAGTTGTATTTGTTGTGCCTTTTTTCACAACAGTAAAAACAGTGTTATTTGATTCCTCCATTGTCCGTTCATTTTCGCCCCCTGTTGTGGGTCCGTGTTCCTACACTTTCACAACATAGTGCACATAAATAATGTCAAATGTGTATGTGCTGTCTTTAATTCTGATGTGTGCCATTATTACGGTAAACAAGTAATAATTGTGGACTAATTGCTGTCTGAGGTAACTGGATTGTAAACATTATTTATCTCACAGTTGAAAAATTAAGTATATCTCATCTCATCATCAGTTTTAATTTATTAGTGGTTTATTAGATTGTTAGCACAGTTAGTCAGAAATGAATTAACTGTGTTTTTGTTTGTTTTTTCATGAGATTTCAAATAGTTGAGCTATCCTGACATAGATTTAGTTAAGGTTTGAATCAGATCTGGATAAAATTTGCCAAAAACATTTTCAAATATTTATTTTTTAGATTGCAAGAAATGCAGCTTTATGAATTAAGATTTTTTAATCAAACATGTTAATAATGTAATTTTAAAATGCTAATATTTTTATTTTGTTTGAGGAATGCATCCTTTTACTATTACTGTCTGAGTTTTGTTTTCTATGTTGATCTACGTCTGAGATGATTTTCTGTTTTGACAGACAAAGTTTTCCAGTTCCGATTGTGATATTGGACTTGGTCTGTTTGAAACAGGCAATATTACATTTTGGAACAAATCATCAAAAATGTGTTACACACGCAGGGATTAGTTTATAATTTCATTATTTTATTTTTTAACTTTTTTTAACCACAAACAATTTTTTACAGCAAAATGTTGGAATTTCAAAAGTATTGGCAACAGTGGGTGTTTGATTTGAGGAAATCAGAAGCATTGGGAGCTAAACTGATTAGTCATCATATGTTAAGAATTAAAAGTTTGGTTCTAATACTTTTTGGCTGTTCTCAGCATCGTGCTTTCTGTCACAGTTTAGCTATGTATTTATTTTTTCTTGTTGTTCATCTTTACAGGAATGAGAAAAGTGGATTTTCTTAACTTCCAAAAGAAAATGAGTAAAGAAATACAATCTGAATGTGACGTGATGTGACACACTCATCATAATATTTGGATCAAAGGTTCCTGAACTAAGAAACGTAAGTCCATAAAGTAAACCCGTCATTGTGGCGGATGACATTTTCTTGTTTTGTGGTCACTTCCTTCAGTGGTGCCAGTCTGTCCTTTTATTAGGCTTTGGATCTGTTTGTGTGTGTGAGAGAAAAGATGTGTGTTTATGAGAATGCATGACACAGACACTGTAGTGACGCACACTGGTTTTGGACACATGATATAAGCTATATACAGCTTTTTACGTACGTGCCTTTCTTCAAATATATGGATATTATTACTTAAGGCAGCAGGCACTGGTGCACTGTGGGTACATGAATAATTGTGTTGTGTGTAACCATGCACAAAACCATAGTTTGATCAAATGCATTTGTGTAGGAATTATGATTTGATGCATTTACAAATCATTATTTTATGCTCCTTCAATTATCTGACATCTGAAAAACAAAAACAAACCAAATAATAATAATAATAATAATAATAATAATAAATACATCTACCTAAGAACTACTAAACTGTAAGTTCAGATGCAGTGAAACAGTAAATGTAATTTTAGCCTCAGATACACAAGGTGTTACGGTTACATCTAGGCTGTAGCATAGAACAGGTTGCAGCGTAGAAGAGGGCACATTGTAGAACAGATCAGAGTATAGAACAAGTGGACAGCATAGAACAGGGTGCAGTATAGAACAGATCTCCGTGTAGAACAGGTCGCAGTGTAGAACAATTCGCAGCGTAGAACAGATCGCAGCGTGGAACAGGTCACAGTGTAGAACAGGTCTTACACACCTCTCTGCAGCTTCTCTTCCCCTGCCATCCCCTCATTACCCCATCCCCGTAGAGACGGTGCCTGCTCCCAGACTACCAATAACCAGCAAAAATCTATTTAAGCATAAAAATTCAAAAAGAAAAAATAATATCAATTAATCAATCAATTTTTTTATATAGCGCCAAATCACAACAAACAGTTGCCCCAAAAACTCCCTTTTAACAGGAAGAAACCTCCAGCAGAACCAGGCTCAGGGAGGGGCAGTCTTCTGCTGGGACTGGTTGGGGCTGAGGGAGAGAACCAGGAAAAAGACATGCTGTGGAGGGGAGCAGAGATCGATCACTAATGATTAAATGCAGAGTGGTGCATACAGAGCAAAAAGAGAAAGAAACAGTGCATCATGGGAACCCCCCAGCAGTCTACGTCTATAGCAGCATAACTAAGGGATGGTTCAGGGTCACCTGATCCAGCCCTAACTATAAGCTTTAGCAAAAAGGAAAGTTTTAAGCCTAATCTTAAAAGTAGAGAGGGTGTCTGTCTCCCTGATCTGAATTGGGAGCTGGTTCCACAGGACAGGAGCCTGAAAGCTGAAGGCTCTGCCTCTCATTCTACTCTTACAAACCCTAGGAACTACAAGTAAGCCTGCAGTCTGAGAGCGAAGCGCTCTATTGGGGTGATATGGTACTACGAGGTCCCTAAGATAAGATGGGACCTGATTATTCAAAACCTTATAAGTAAGAAGAAGAATTTTAAATTCTATTCTAGAATTAACAGGAAGCCAATGAAGAGAGGCCAATATGGGTGAGATATGCTCTCTCCTTCTAGTCCCCGTCAGTACTCTAGCTGCAGCATTTTGAATTAACTGAAGGCTTTTTAGGGAACTTTTAGGACAACCTGATAATAATGAATTACAATAGTCCAGCCTAGAGGAAATAAATGCATGAATTAGTTTTTCAGCATCACTCTGAGACAAGACCTTTCTGATTTTAGAGATATTGCGTAAATGCAAAAAAGCAGTCCTACATATTTGTTTAATATGCGCTTTGAATGACATATCCTGATCAAAAATGACTCCAAGATTTCTCACAGTATTATTAGAGGTCAGGGTAATGCCATCCAGAGTAAGGATCTGGTTAGACACCATGTTTCTAAGATTTGTGGGGCCAAGTACAATAACTTCAGTTTTATCTGAGTTTAAAAGCAGGAAATTAGAGGTCATCCATGTCTTTATGTCTGTAAGACAATCCTGCAGTTTAGCTAATTGGTGTGTGTCCTCTGGCTTCATGGATAGATAAAGCTGGGTATCATCTGCGTAACAATGAAAATTTAAGCAATACCGTCTAATAATACTGCCTAAGGGAAGCATGTATAAAGTGAATAAAATTGGTCCTAGCACAGAACCTTGTGGAACTCCATAATTAACTTTAGTCTGTGAAGAAGATTCCCCATTTACATGAACAAATTGTAATCTATTAGACAAATATGATTCAAACCACCGCAGCGCAGTGCCTTTAATACCTATGGCATGCTCTAATCTCTGTAATAAAATTTTATGGTCAACAGTATCAAAAGCAGCACTGAGGTCTAACAGAACAAGCACAGAGATGAGTCCACTGTCCGAGGCCATAAGAAGATCATTTGTAACCTTCACTAATGCTGTTTCTGTACTATGATGAA